>NC_134582.1:69560820-69860820 GCF_037038515.1 Microtus pennsylvanicus
ATCCTCTAAACCGAGTCTGGTCCAACACCAAGGGGGATCAGAGGATGGGAAAAGTGGGAAAAATGATACTTTTCTGGCCCAGGGCCAGCAAAAAATAAGTCACACTGTTTGTACAGGCTAAGGCCTTTTGGACTGTTAGTTTGTGCCCTACAATAACATCTTGGTAAACCAAAATAATTCCAACACAGCAGAGACAAATCTTCTAATGAAAATATAAAACTTCACATGGTAATCCCAGCACTCAGGAGACAGAGGCAGGTGGGTCTCTGAGTTCAAGAACAGCCTGGTCTATAGAGTAAGTTCCAGGATGACCAGTGCTATATGGAGAAACCAGGTCTTGAAAAACAAAAGAAAAGAAAACCACTTCTCAGCTAAGAAGTGAATCACTAAGGAATATGTTTCCTGATTTCATGACAGGCTGCAAATGTCATACAGAACTTTCGTACCCGACAGGAGGAGTTCAAGACCAGTGTCAGAAGAGTTTTAGGTCAGCCTGGACTACATGAGGCCATGTCACAAGAACAGTCAGGGGCTATAGAGATGGTTCAGCAGTTAAGAGCACTTGTTGCTCTTCCAGGGGACCTGGGGTTCAATTCCCAGAACCCACATGGTGACTCAGAGCCATAACTCCAATTGAAGAGGACCCAAAACCCTTTTCAATTTTTTAAGGCACCAAGCATGCGCGCGCACACGCGCACACACACACACACACACACACACACACACACACACAGGCAAAATATTCAGACACATAAATCTTTTCTCAAATGTCCATGGAAAGAACTCAAGTAGAGTAACATATGCTCTCTTCTGAAGGCTTTAAAGCTTATTCTGGTCCATCTTAAAAGGTGCCTGTGTCCCTAAGTCACTGCTGCTGATGAAAAACATGTTCACAGCTCAGGGGTGTCTACAGCAGGGAAGGGGGCCAGTGAGGCACAGAGCAGCCCAGGAGTACCAGAGAGAGAGCAGCTTGGACACCTATGAATATCCCAGAACTGATCCAAGAGGGGAGACCACCATGACTCAAACAGTGTTGAATGAGATTCAGGCTCTTCCGCTTCTTTGTGTGTGTCACCAACAAGAAGCACAAACGAGGAAACCTGTCCCCCAACACACCCAACATGCCAGTCCTCCCCATCAAGCCTGAGAAATTACAAAGTAAGGTGCTGTTTCCAGGGGAGAAGGAGAACAAACAACACAGCAGGCAAGCGCGGCTGCTGGCGTTGTTTACTTCAGTTACCAGATACAACCAACCGAATACAGGAGTCTAACATATAGACACAGAAAACAACACACCTCTCATGGAGCCAGGGTTAGCAAAAGTTCATAACTCACAAATGAGCATTGTTTGAGCCCTTCTTACTGTTCATTTGAGGGGGATCTGAAATATTTTTAAAAATCTACTTCGAGCTTTTTTTCCCCGTTCAAAAAACCTGATTCGCACTCCTGATGTCACGCCAAATCCAAACAATAGACCTTTGGTGCCATGATTGCTTTTTTAATTTATTGGGAGGATTGCTTGCATGTGAATGCCATTTCATTCATGTGGATATCAGGACAACTGTTGGAGGTTCTGTCTTCCCATCACCACCTGCATCCCTGGGACTGAATTCAAATTCAGCCTAGACTATAAGCACCTTTACTGAATAGCCAATCTCACCAGCTTTCCATTCCTGCAAATCATACCCAACTAGGGTAGGGGATACACGAACAAAACTCTCAAAGAACTAATTTTTTTTAATAAGAAAAATAATCCTAGCTAACTAGTGAGGCATAGTGGCTATAATCCCAGCACTGGGGAGGTACAAGTAGACATCAGCAGGAGTTCAGGTCATCACTGTCTACAGAGGATGACCTATGTGAAAGATGGCTCAGAACCCAGGGGCACTGACTGCTGTTCTGGAGGACCCAGGATTCCCTACAGCCTCATGGTGGAACACAGCAGTCTACAACTCCATTGCTAGGAGGTCCCACCCTCTTCTGCCTCCTCAGGACTCCTTGGGCACCAGGCACACACATGCACAGCAAGCAAACACATACAAGTCAAACACACAGCCATATGCAAAATAAAATCTGCCCAATCCATAAAGCCTTTCTACCTCTGCAAGCACAGCTGACTGCTCCCTCCTTTGGCCCCTCTACTACTTTGCTTGTCATGGCACTTTCAAATCTGACCACAGAGAAGACCATGTATGTGGATACCTGCCACGCACCACCACCTCCACGTTAACACACAATCCCAGGTGTGGGACCTTTTCCTCTCCTGTACCTCTCATACAGCAATACTTCCCAACAACGTCCAGCAAAGCAGAAGGCAACTAGAAACTTACCAATGACAGAGTACAGTGTTACAGGTTTAATGATGCCTGTAATATTATAGTTTCAATATACTCAAGTCTTTAAGCAATTACTGATACTATTTTTAGGCACGCAAAATACATTCATTGCTCACACATTAACTCTCTCTATAACACAAGCAGGCCTGGATATTTCCGTCTCAACTTCTGAAGTTCTGAGATTACACAGTATTTTCCAGTGTTAGCATTTTAAGTCAGAGGGAGAAAAGACTACACTGAAACTGAACATGTTAACATTTTACCCCAGCCGAGTGGTGGTGGCACACACCTTTAATCCCAGCACTCAGGAGGCAGACAGAGGCAGGCTACAGAGAAACCCCCGTCTCAAAAAACCAAGAGAGAGAAAGAGAGAGAATCTACACAACTCGTCAACAACTGGAATTTTGTTTTTTGTTTTTGTTTTGTGTTGTTTTGTTTTTGGGGTTTGTTGTTGTTGTTTGGGTTTTTAAAAGCAAGACTTCTCCATGTAGTTCTAGGTGTCCAAAACTCACTCTGTTGATGAGGCTGGCCTCGAACTCAGAGATACACCAGATGCAAGGTGTGCACTCCTACACCTAGCCACAACAAACTGTTAAGATACGTCCTTGCTATGTACCTCCAGGAGACCAGGAACTCTCTGTAGATTAGAGCTGCCTTGAATTCAGAGGTCAGCATCAATGCTGAGATTAAAGGCAAGTACCACCATGTCCAGCAAATTTTAGTATTTTAGTATTCCATGGAGAATAAATGTCAAATTCTGTTGTAAATTTGGGTCAATTAAATGTTTTCTCCAGGAGGTAGTGGTACATGCCTTTATAATCCCAACACTTGTGAGGCAGAGACAAGTGGATTTCTATGAGTTCGAAGCCAGCCTAGTCTACAAGAGCTAGTTCCAGGACAGGCCCCAAAGTTATACAGAGAAACTGTCTTGAAAAACAAACCAAAAAAAATGTTTTCCAATAAACCTACAAATAAAAAAAATGTAGCCATAGTAAGACAGACCGTTGTCATGAAAATTAATCATAGTATATTTGGTAGCAAATGCAAGGAAGAAACTGTGCCTCTTCATTAATGCCAGGCTGCATACCAGGGAGTCTCCAATGCCAGTAGGAGAACACTGCCTCCCTTCTTCCTGCAGTCCAGGCACCCCACACCAGTACAGCATACAGCTTCCCACAGGAGAAACTGAGTCATGGAGTGACCACCATGCACCCCGCACCAGTATAGCATACAGCTTCCCACAAGGAGAAACTGAGTCATGAAGTGACCAGGTTATGACTGAATGACTCACCAAAAGTCTCTTATTTTCCCAGACAAAGGGCTCTTTTCTTGTTTTTCAAGACAAGGTTTCTCTGTAGCTTTGGAGCCTGTCCCGCAACTAACTCTTGTAAACTAGGCTGACCTTGAACTCACAGAGTTCCACCTGCTTCTGCACCACCATTGCCCAATTGACAAAGGGCTCATTAAAACATAAATCAGAAAGTGAACCAACAAAACGAACCATTGGAGCATGGCAGAAGATAGATCTGGTCTAGTCAGAAATGGTGGCACTCAGGAGGCTCTCCTGGGATATGTGTAGAGTTCAGGGCCAGCCTTGCAACTTAGTAAGATTCCAAAATTTAAGCACATTTTAAAGACCAGACATGGTGATCCACACCTTTAATTCCAGCACTTGGAAAGTAGAGGCAGGTGGATCTTGGCTTGTATAAGACCATCCCACTCTACAGAAGGAGTTCCAGGACAGCGAGGGCTACACAATGAGGCCCTGCCTCAGTAAAAAATAAAAATTTGTAAAAACTAACTACTAACTACATTTTAAAAGAGCTGGGGACATTAAGTGTATAACACTTGCCTAGCATCCACAAGGGTACCAGAAAATAGTACAACGTGTAAAGGATGGGCAGTAAGACGGCCAGCTGGAAAACCACCTAGTGTGATCCCAAGAATCCACAGTGGAGAGAACTGACTTCCCAAAGTTGTGCTCTGCTCACGGTGGCCTATGCACACACACAACAGAAATACACACTAACAATAAATTAAATTAAACTAAATTAAATAGCACAGAAAGACTGAGAGGACTCCTTCCCACACCCAGTGCCACTGGGAAAGGATCTGGGATCTGGCTCATGCTTACAGCAGTAGACAAGACGGTCTCACTGTCCCTTGAGTCCCTTGGTCCCAGGATTCTTTGGCCAAGAGAACCCAGGAACCTGGGGCTCGTGTAAAAATGGTCCACAGGCAAGAAGTCAGCTAGAAATGCCACCAGTTCTGCCACCACTGGTTTCCTAAAGGGAGCCGGAGGAGAAGATGGAGTGGGTGGAGGTGCTGCAGCCCGGGGCAGTGTTTGACTTCCTGGTAGCTCCTAGGCACTAAAGAAAGGCAGATGCGTCCTTTCTGCCCCTCAGCACAGTGACTGTGGCTCCAGCTCCCCCATCTATGGAGATGGCACCTGAGATAGCCCTCCATTTCAGTCCAGTTGTTTCATCACCCCTACCGCCAGCACACAGTGAATCTTACTACTCAAATGACCACAAGCAGCAATGGAAAATCAATGGGGGTCACCCACTCTTTGGAGATTTGGACCCTAAGCCAGTGAAGACATCGTATGTAACACCAAACATCCTTATACAGGAATCTTACGTTTTCTTTAACTAAAGTGTTTCATAGACTGGAGGTAACCGCTCACCAGAAGACACATTTCTGTCAGCACAGCTCCCTGCCAGTTGCTCACACCTGACTCCCAGCATCCTCTACACAGCTGTCACACTGACAACTCACTCTGCACAGAGGTTCAGCGCAGCCAGAGAAGGAAAGTGCTGAGGAACCTAGAGGCCAGAACGAGCCCTCCTCACAGTCAAGTCAAGAGCAACTTATGGGGACAGCTATGGTGGGGTTGCCACGCAAAAAAAAAAAAAAAAAAAAAAAAAAAAAAGCCTGCTCATCTAGACGGCAGCTTGGTACTCTCCCAAGGATTCGGGAGTGAGGAAGCAAGGCCACCAGGGGCAGATGGTAGGTGGCGCCAAGCAGCTCCCCCACAGGGAGGTTTCGGGGCTCAAAGCTTGCAAGTCTACAGCCTTGTAAAAGGTCTCTCCAGAGCCCCCATTACAAACGCTTGCTGCACAGCCTCCTGGTCTCTAGTCAGATGCTGATCTCTCCCTAAAGGGCCCAAGGCACTAACAGCAAGCCTAGAACCAGCCCACAGTTCCTGGGATCCTCACCCAGACACATTAGGCTCCTTTTCCAGTTTCTTGTTCTTTCCAACAGATTGGATTTATTAAGAGCAATTTAGAATTTTTACATCACAGAAGCACAAGAACAAACCTGACTCCATTTACAGTAGCACCATTCCCCAGGCAAACGCAGAAGCCTCCACATTAACATTGAGACTGGACACTGTCTTCACAGTAGCCTGTGGTTGATGGAGACAAGACACAGACGGGGGCCCCAAACCTGGCTGCTCCTTTATACCCCCTGAAAAACCAAAGCATCATTTTGCCTCATTTAGCTACAGGATTGGGGTAGTAAGAGGAGTGGAAATAATCTTAACCTGTCATTTCCCAAAATAATAACACAATCTAATTAATTGCCACTTCAGATGTTTGGAGTTGCATACAACACTCCAATTTAATTTATACAGGAGCCAGAGATAGTTCCGCAGAAAAAGGTGCCTGCTGAGAGCCTGGCTACCTGAATTCTACCCTCTAACCCACATGAAAAAGAACAAACAGACTCCACTGTCTTCTGATTTCCACTTGTGTATGGTGGCATGCATACATCTGGACACATGAATATTCTACGCATATATCAGGCATACATGCAATACTAGAGACACACATAAAGGCATGAATTCATGCGCACAGGCATGTGCACACATTACCATTCATACTGACAAGGGTTCAAAATAGTTTTTAACCTAACATTTGCAATAAACAGAACCTGCTAGAAGGCTGAGCAGCACTGGTGCCTGCCTGTGTTCCCAACACAGGCAGAAGCAAGTGCACCACTTTGATGAAGCCTGGTTCTGTGCCACACAGATCTGAGACCCAACCTCAAATATAAACTTCCGCAGCTCAGTGTCAGCACTGCGTTCGTTCGGCAGACATTTCTAGGAATGCGTCACGTGCCAGTTACAACTTTCCTAATCTCTGACAATCTCATAGAAAAATGGTCATTTAAATCTGTTTTCATTAAAGGAATTTGGTCCAGAGAAATGATATGGAGTACTGTCTTAAATATGTTAATTTGGGCTTGAGACAGAAAGCCTGTTTGCTGTTCCTAAGCCCTCCAGGGCAGCACTTTCGGTTTGGCCTCCAGCTATTGTATGGAAACACGAATTCCTAGGCCCCACACCCAGAAATTTTGACTAAAAAAACTCCAGGGTGTGGCTTAGAAATCTGTAGTATTTTGAAGTACCCTAAACAACCCAGGGCCAAATTAAATATAGCCAATAGTTACTAGCTAAACAAGATCCTAGTCTAGTCTAGGGAAGAATCTTGGCTGTGCACAACTGTAGGGTCCTGCCTTAGGGCTGGGGGTGTATCTCAAGTGCGCTGGCAATCACCTAGTGTATCTTGCCTGGGGGCGGCGGGGGGGGGGAATCTTTGGTGGAACTCAGGCTGAGGGAGGCCAGACAGACATTAAAGTGGGGAAATGCTCTAGATAAAACCAAGTTCTCACCACAGTGAGAACCCAGCAAGCATCATGTCACCGTGCTGAAATAACCCTTCAGAATCAGTGACCACTGGGAGGTGGCAAGGACTCCCTGGATGAGGGCACAGGAAGGACAGTGGGAACAATAGCCGCGACCTTTGCTTTGTGCAGATCTGAGAAAGCAAAACTGGAGCCGATAGACAGACGTCCCTGTAGATTTTTCTAATTCACCTTCGGAATACATAGTGACTCTGGCTGGGGGAAGAGGGAGGATGGAAGGAAAGAGGGAGGAAGGGAGGAAGAAAAAATATAGCTGGGCGGTGGAGGTACACACCTTAAATCCCAGCACTCAGGAGGTAAAGGCAAGTAGATCTTTGAGTTCGAGGCCAACCTGGTCTACAAAGAGTTCCAGGACAGTGGGGGGGGGGGGGGGGGCTGTCTCAAACACAAAGCTGTGGGAGCAGGGAGGTAAATACAATCAATCTGAATCTTTTGTAAAGTTTGCCATTTTGTTGACATTTAAATATAATTTCCTCTAAAAACTATTCTTAGGTAGCAATTCACTAAGCTGTTGGTTCAGATTATTATACTGCTGATAAGATAAAATTTAAAGCAATCTGAGACAGAGCCTTCTCAGGCAGCCCCAGCGGCTCACACTTACCCCTGAGGCAGTGGGTTGTGCTGAAGGAGAAGTGGTTTTGGTGCAGTCGTCTGAATTAGAAGAGGAAGAAGTTGGAGTCATAGGGACCGAGTTACTGCTGTTACCTGCAAGAGAGGAGCTGTGAGTACATCTACCTCTGCTGTCTAAGCTGGAAAACGCTTTCCAGATAAAATGGAATTTTATTACACTCACCGGAGCAAGCTTTGGACTTATTTATGTTTTTAGGTTTCCGTTTCCTGGTTTGAATTCCTTCTTTTTTCATAGCAAGTGGTCGAGGCACCTGAAAAATGTCCACAGAAATACCTAAGTATCACACTGAAGGAAACAGACAAGATATGATTTTGGTACTCAAAGCCTTTACTCGAAAGTGGCAGAATGGGTTCCATCTCCAGTCCCGCCAGACGTGAGCCGTCCATTTCTCAGTACTGCGAACTCAGGTATGCTAAGAAAGCACACGGAGCCACATTATTCAGCTTTAAACGAATTAAAGATTTTGGTGTAAATTTCATCCGAACTAGATATGTAGATATTTATTAATACATATAAATATTTATATCTATTCTAAATGCATAGAGATTTACCCTTTTCCCCCAAAATAAAGATTCTTTCATGGGAAAATAATGTAGTTTACCATGGACAATTTAATCTTTTCAACCTTATGGTTATTATCTGAAAAAACATTTTAATTTTAGGGACAATTATTTATTGTATGAATATTTACTTTTAATATCTTTTAAATAAAGAGATCAAATACCTTCTCCCTAAAACACAGGTTATTGCCTTTGTAAGACTGAACCATTATTAGCCAGACTGCTGGCTGATGTGGGGGGACACCGGCATTCAGAAGGCTAAGGCAGGGGATGCAGCACCCTGGGCTTTGAGTTTGAGGTCAGCCTAGGCTATAGAATGAGACCTTGTCTCAAAAAACAAGCCAAAAATTGAGATTTATAAAAACCTCTACAGTCCTTTAATGAAGTATAGACTCTAACTGAAGATATCAAAGATAACTTCTTCAGACAAAAGTCTCTGTCAAATTTCTTAAAGCTGAAGGTCTACAGTGATCATTATTTTGTCGTCAATTTCTGTTCTTTCTTCTGGATATGAGGCTTGTCTGTGTAGCCCTGGCCGTCTGGGTTGAAGGTATGCATTACCACACCTGGCTCATGCTGACATTTCTAAAATCGGGATGTTTTCACCAAAAATGCCAGTGTCAGATTGGTTGTGTTATCTCTTGGCCCTCCGTGGCTGAAACAAGTAGCTCACGTGGCAGCTGTGGATTCAGTGCGGTGCACACACAATACGCTCAGTTTTTCACTTTCAGATCTTTTTAACCCTTTTTTAATTTGCTCATAAACAGAGCACACGGCATACCCCATGGAGCTTCATGTAGAGTCCGCAGGCATTGCACACGGGCTCGCCTTCGGCGTTTCTGCGCCACAAGGTGGTGGTTGTGGTGTGACAGTTGGCACAGGACAGTCCAAGCCGCCGCGATGAGGGCTAGAAAACAGCGTGGAAGACACTAAGCAGAGAAATACGATTTTGCATATTTTAATGCTCCTATCTTAAATAAAAAACAAAAATCATATTTCCAGTTAGTTATACATGAAATGTCCCTTCAGAACAAAATCT
Source organism: Microtus pennsylvanicus (assembly GCF_037038515.1). Taxonomy (NCBI): domain Eukaryota; kingdom Metazoa; phylum Chordata; class Mammalia; order Rodentia; family Cricetidae; genus Microtus; species Microtus pennsylvanicus. The sequence continues at coordinate 69,570,097 of NC_134582.1, forward strand.
GAAGTGTAATGAGGCAGACATTTCTGGACCAGAAATCTTGAGGTCTGCATAGTGTGCTTGATCCCACAGGTGAGTCTCTCTCCCCTCGCCTGCTACCAAGAGTTGTCAGATAACCTTGAAGCAAGCGGACGTTGTCCATGCAAAGTTACCCAGCACCACACGTGTTCCCATGGCGGCTGCTCCTCCAAGAATTCAGGTTTCCACGTACTATTGCTGACAAATTAGATTTCCTGAAAATTGCCCCAAACAGAGCTAAATTCTAGAACACACCAAAAAATATAGCCCCCTGCAGCCTGCTCCGTTGTCACAATATGAGATGTGAGTCACAAAACACAACCAGAGCCACCAGTGTGCTCAATGGCGTTGGTCGTCTAAGAACTGGTGATAGCTACACCTATTTTCCAGGCACATGGAAACCATAAAAAGATGAGTGAGAACCAGGCCGGTGGCAGAGCACAGCTTTAATCCCAGCACTGGGGAAGCAGAGGCAGTCTCTGAGTTGTAGGCCAGCCTGGGCTACACAGAGAAACCCTGTCTAGAAAAAAAAATAGAAAGAAAGAAAAAATAGGAACAATAGAAAAAAAGAAGAGCGAGAAAGAAAAGCCGAGGATCTTTACCTGTAACTGTTGTTCTGGTGCCTGAATTGTGTCTGTTTCACAGGGTCAAGCCCATCTGACAGCATTCTTTTAATATTAACGCTCTTTTCATATAAATAGTTAACTGGTATCGCCAGGGGGGCCCCCCAGCTAATGCTACCCTTTATGGCCCTAACATTCTTGAAGAAATATATTTCCTCCATACCTTACATAAGCTTGTGGAAGGGATGAAAACAATGGAACCCTCTCTCAGAAAGACAAAATATGATTTTTTAGATTACCCAGTATAAATTGTTTAAAATTATGAAGAACAGGTTGTACCAATACCACATCTTATACATAATTAATATATATTAGTATATATATGCTTATCTATATTAAGCAAAAATGTGGGAATCAAAGCAAATTTTAGGTGATAGAACTCCAAAGGTTCCCAGGTTCTGTTCATTTTAGAAAAATAGCAATCCATTTTATAAAGAATAAAGATGTTGGGTATGCATTGGATATTCATGGGTCAGAGAATCGAAATTCCAAGTTTTTTTAAGATAAATAAAATTGATAAAACAGGATTTTGCATCTATAGCTCACACCTATTATATAAAATCAGAGGCACTTTCATGAACCCCTACAACATTCCTAAGAACTCGGAGCTACTAATTCTCAGAATTGAGAATACTTGGCTGATAGAACTACTTGACAAAGAGCTTTGCTAAAACAACAACAAAAATATTAGTAAAACCTTACACTCGGCAGAGACTTTTCTCTCCCCCTTCTTTGGGGTTTCTCTACATAAACATGAAATTAGTGAAGGGGGCAGGATGACTGCTCTATGAACAGGTCATTTATGACAGTTTCCAGTGGAATTTAGAGCCAGCATGGAGCAAATTGTTATCAGAATTTGCCATTCCAACAAAGAGCTTTATGATCGTCAACTGCAGATCACAAGTGAAGGCAGTGTCCATAAAGATGTGAAATGAAGGTGGGTGAGCTATAAACCGCCTGCTAACAGCAACCTCGGTTCTGTTCTTCACTGACAAGGAATTCAGGCTACACCATAAACCTCTTATTACAAGTTCAAATTCACGGTGATTGGGTGACTGGCTCTGTCCTGCTGGTTTAACAAACTGGAGTTCAATACTCTGTTTCTGAGAACTAAGCCAGAGCTACCAAAGCTATAAGCCCACAAGGAGAACTAATTGATAGTGACACGCCCTACAATTGGTATCATTTATAACTCATTCCCAAAGCCTATTGACTGACCTTGGTTACTGCCAAGACACCTGCCACAGAAAGAAAACTAATTGATTCACAGACATTTTAAATTGTTTTTCTTGTGGATAACAAGTTTTACTGGTAAGTGCATGAAATAAATGGCGCTATCGAAATACAGTGCCTAGTTGATCAAATTTGTAATTCAACAAGAACCTAAAAAGCTACTACTCGTCCACCAAGTTTTTGCCCAGTTTTGAAAAACAATGTTACCTTTCAGAGCTCAGCTAGAGCTCCACAAGAATAAAGATTTCTCTCCAGAAAGTTTCATTGTTCATGCTTTAAATGAAAGCAAGAGCTTCCACGGAATAGTTCCTGGCTACTTTCTTTTTAATTAAATACATAAGGATTAGAAAAGCTGGTGAGTTGGTCACACTCTGAATTTAAGGATACCCTTTAAAGAAAACCCTACAGAGAAACCCTGTCTTGAAAAACCAAAAAAAAAAAAAAACCAAATAAAGAAAACCCTAAACTGGAGAAATTGTACCATGTAAAGCACATTCCATTTAAATTAACCTTAGCTACTTTATTTTAAATGCATTAAAAACAAAACAATCATAAAACTAATTGCCTCTTCTTAAGGTGTCAGACTTAGGTTATGACGCAATTTTGCTCTAATCTAGTTAACACAAACAACATGTATAGCATTTGTTCTGCTAATTAGAGTATAACAATTAAATAAATTACCTGGGTCCTTAAGATGTCTGGCATCTAATTGCAAAGCATCTACTTTAAATGGCATTTAGAACACCGTCAGTTGGGACTAGAAAAGGTTAGTATTAAGGTGCAGCTCAAGAAAGTTTTCTTTTTCATGTCAGCTTTAAATGTCCTAACAAATGACTACTACACAAGCTCAATCGCAGAAAAATTGAGAAATCCCCATACTTATTTTAAAAGATGGTAAATGTTTGAGTTGGTGAACGTTTACAATTTGAGACATTCAAGTTCTGTGCTGTTCTCTGCAATAGTCAGATTTCAAAATAACTAATGTTCGCCATACTCAGGGCAATTTAAAAGTCAACAGGGCTCTCCAAGGAAAAGCAGCTGCCCCAGAGAGGTAGGCTGTGCTGACCGCGGAAGAGTGGGGCTTCCGTCCGACCATTTAGGCACTGAAATCAGCCCTGAGGACACAGAGCCAATCTTCCCTTGTCTACGTTTGCTGAGGACGTTACCTGCAGCCACAGTTTGAGTACCCATTATGTACACTGGCTAAAAGTATCTCAAGGTAAATATGTATCTGTACTTTTTAAAAATTATAAAACAAAAAGAGGCAGCACAGCAGCTGAAGATGAGATTCAGCAGCAGACACTAGTTTGCCTTGTGTTTTTCATTCAATACCTGGTACAGGGAGGGAGCGGAAGGGAGACTGCTACCAGCCACACTTTTCTTTTTTGCCCCTGGGAAAGACCTGTCTTCCTCAAAAGGATTCGGGCGAGAGGGCGTGGGGAGGGGTGCGGAGAGGGGGAAAGTGGAGGTGTAGCGGGTCTGCGCCCTGCGGTGACACTCACCACGCGCTTCTGCGGCTTGATGAGGGGCCGACTGAGGCCGTTCATCTTGCTGTAAAGGCCGCACGCATTGCACAGGTAGTGGCCTGTACCATCTCGTCGCCACAGCGGCGTCTGGATGGAGCCGCAGTTCACGCACTCGCGACTTTCGGACAAATCCTCCAGCAGATCTGTGGGGAGATCGAGAACCAGAGACCAGTGAGGTCGCCCGCCCCAGAAGGGTGATCAGAAGTTTGAGGTGTACCCCAGGCTCCCCAAGGCACCAAGTTCTGGCCTTGGTCGCCTAGGATCAGCTGACCACTGTCCCACACTCCAGGGTCCGTCCCCACCCCCACACACGGTGGGGCCAGTAGAAACCCCAGTGAAGTCAGAGGCCCTGAGAATGAGGTGACCGGGAGAAGATCACTTGGGTCGCCTAACTGCTCTTCCCAGGCTGTCTAAGGTAAAACTGAGATCGTCCTAATTATAAAATGCAACTTATCAAACCCAAGTGAGCTTCGCAACAATCACTGATTGCTGACCTCCCCTAAAACCCACAAATAACCAGGACTCCTGCCCGTTTATTGTTATCAAGCAATTTTAAAGTATTTTTGTGCCCATCACACTTCGTCTTACATGTCTTTTCTTCCATTGAAAAACGTATTTAAAATACTGTTATTAGCGCTTATATTGATTAATTATAATTATAAATAAGAAAATAAAGGCTTTTCTTGGGGAGAGGAAAGGCAGGTTATTAAGCACAGAGAATACATTTTCTCTTCATGCCATGAGGATCTAACTGAAATATTCTGATTTCTATCTAAAATCTATTTTAAATATGGTTCTATGGTTCTTCTTAGCAGACTGCATATTTTAAACATGTATTTTAAATATAGGTTTCCATCTTTTCAGATCATGTGGTTACTTTTGGAATTTGAAATTAAGCTAAAGCTAATTAAAAACAAATTGAAATAATCTTAATTAACAGAAATGATAACATCTGCTATTCTCCTCAAGGGGGTAAAGCGTGAAAGAACTTCAGTTCTCTAAAGCTGAACGCTATCACACGTAGACTGTGTAAGAACGGATATGGCTATGTGGATCCCTTTCTGCTACAGGGCTTGGACATTCTCCGAGAAGCAGTTGAGTCACTTCTAAAGGTGAATAAACACTGTGCTTTGGCCTTTTATTTGAAGAGTATCCTGCCAGCAGAGCGCTATGCCCCCCACTCCCCTGATGTTCATAGTTTGTCTACTGTCAGTAATGTGGTAGGGATATCTAAATATGGTTTTAGCATTAAAATGCTTTTACCATTAATTTCGACCTTACCAAAAAAGAGTGTCCTTCATTTCTAGAGTTATATCTTAGATGTAAAGGAAACTAACATCCCACACAAGTGAGTTCAAAGTTATCCTGGGGACACTGGAACTTAAAACACATCACAAAGATTTATTCTTCTCCGCCCTAAAAGCCACTATTGACCACGGTAATCAGTAAAATACTCAGGACTTCAAGGACACTGAAGTTAAACAAGGCATTTGTCTTTGCTGTTGACTTTAAAATGTTACCTATAAGAGAGCCAGCCCCTCTTCTAGAGTGGGGCATTCCCTGGAAAAACCCGGCCCTAGGTCTGGCCTCATTCACTGGGCTAGGAACAATAAAAAGGCTCCCTAGAGACTGTGTGGATGCCCTAGGTAGAACATAGTCCTCTGGAGACCCAGAGATAAAATTTCAAGTTCTAGGAATTTAACTAAATAATAATAAAAAAAATCTAGTTCCTTTTCTGCCTCTCAGCAAGGCCCAGACAGCAATAATTCTAAAATGACGAAAGAAAATACACTGTAACCATAAAACCTGATTGCAGTGGAGGTTGGCACCTCTATCCTAAGTGGTCCCTTGGGGAACTCCTGGGAAGTGACAGACTCTAATCAGGTGTGGTGACTGGACTCACCAAGGAATGGCACTCAGTAGGAGCTTAAAGAAGTCCAGGGATGGGGCTGGGAGGACCTCCGCTCATCTCAGTGTGAACTACTTCAAATCTATCCGCCAGGCAAAGGGTACAAAGCAGGCATGCAAGAAAACTCAACTGTGAGTCTGACAACAGAGTCTACCTCCAAATGTGGATGATGGTGATTATTATTATTATTATTATTATTATTATTATTATTATTATTATTATTATAAATGTGGAGACAGGAAGATGGCAGCAAATTCAAGGCCAGCCAGCCAAGAGCTACACAGGGAGATCTTGGCAGAGGGGGATCAAGGTGAAGACACAGCAATGCCTGTGTGATCAAAAAATTGAGGCCACCATTCTATCTAGCACTGCCTTGGTTGCTGCTTCTTTTCTCATGTCGGCCTTCACTCCAACTCTTTTTTAAGAACTGCTTAAGTCTACAGATTTTTCCCTACTCTGCAATGCTCAGGGACGGGTGGGGGAGTAATCTGGGAAAATATAGTCTAATTTCGAAGCCAAGACACTTCTATGTGCCTGTAACTGCATTTCTCAAAGGGGCTCAACTGCTCTCAACATCTAGAGATAGGGCTCTGTCTCTGTGCAAGCCATCTCAGTCAAGTGAGGTGGCGCAGGCCTAGAGAAAAGGAATTTATAGAGAATGTTAAGGTGTGTTCAAACAACAGGCAGGGCAGAGGGGTGGCCTCAAACAGAAGGCACCCAGTCCCCACAAACTCACCCCTGACCAAAGCGCCACACCCAAGTCACAACTCCCTTCTCATTCTTTGAAAAATTTTAGTTTCCCAGTCTCTACCCTCGGGAGCTAAACACCCCAAGCCACAAGGGCACAGAAACAGGATCCTCCCTAAGGCTCTTCTCTAGCCGGGCAGGAAAGGCGCGCGAGTAAGGGGGTGGGGGGCTGAAATACCCTTTTCTCTTGGCCTTTCCCAATGTGACCACTGAGGCCCCGTTCAGATCAGGTTCTCCTTTGGGAGCCAAGCTGAGAAACCCCCATTCAGTCTAACAGATGAGGTGCCCTGAAAGGACTGTCCCTAAACCAAAGTGGAGAGGGGCTCCCAGAATGCAGATTCTTTGGACCAGTATCCTCCGTTCCTCCTAAGACCGACTATCTGCCCTCAAAAACATTGCATTTTTTTTCTGACAGAAAAAAGTAGTAGTAGGGAGGAGGATTTATGGGTGAACTCTGGGCTTTAAAAAAGGTGGCCGAGGAAGAAAACAAGCGTGCCTCGTACCTGCCCTTGCTAACAGCAGGACCATTTTCAAAATAAGGTCTCTCTAAGGTAGTTGACGATAGTCCCTGGCACTGAAAAGGGTGGTATAACTCGGCCCATCTGGCCAAAGGGAGCTGCATACCCAGTCCCACCCAGCAGATGCCAAGTCTGCACCAACTATCCTTAGGAATAATATCAAGGCTGGCTGACCTAGGTCTCTTCTCATCTCCTCTCCCCTCCCCCGTTGCTTGAGGGAACCGAGGCCTAGATCTTGGGGATTTGGGAGTCCTATTTAAATACTCTCATCTAAAGAAGCTCCTCAGCAGGCACTAAATAATGAATAGACTACCTAATCAAGAACCCAGTATTCCAAACGCTACCCCTGGAATCTCACTCACCCAAACCAGACAGGATATATGTGGAGCTCTGACCCCAGAGATCTCTCAAACTAAAGCGCATGTTTTCTCAATCGTCCGGTCTTTACTCAAGAAGCTTCCCCCGCCCCGTGCACACCATCCCACCCCCCAAGGCCTGAGATAATAGATGTGCATTCACTCTTTTCTGAACAAAAGTATCCCCACACCGTCAACTGCTAGCCTGAGTATGCTGCCACTGATTTATAAAATCTTTGCTGGGGCCAGGTGGACCTCTGGTAAACAGCTGTTTCATCCGCTCCTGCGCCCCACGTCCCTGGCCCGCTCTCCCACACCTCCGCGCGATCCTTACCTGCGCTGGGGCCTCGCGGTACCGGAAGCGGGGCTCCGGCGCGGCTCTGTAAGCTGTGCAGCACCGGAGTTTCGAAGGGTCCAGCTGGCCAGGCGGGCGTCAGCGGTGCACCCATGTAGGGCGAGTAAGTCGGGTGGTGGTGATGATGGTGATGATACGTCCCGTTCAGCGGCCGCGCCGCAGACAGCGAGCTGTACTGGTGCTCCCGGCCGCCCATGGCCGCCAGGCTGCTGCTGCCACCACTCACGCTGCCCGTGCCCGCGCTGCCCGCAGCCACGTAGCCCCCTGGGTCCCGCGCGGCGCCGTTGGCTATGGGCGGGCTGGGCGAGTAGGGGAAGCGCGCCGAGGCGTGCGCGGTGGCCGAGCTCGCACCTCCTGGCCCCGCCGTCCCGCCGCCGGCTGTGCCGCCCCCGCCATACGGGGGACTGTCGGCGGAGGCCTGGGGCCAGCCCGGGTGAGCTCCCGCACCGCCCGCGTGGTTACTAGGCCCGCTTCCCGCTCCCTGCAGGTATGGCAGGCCGGGCAGCATGGAACCCACTCGCGTGGTGGGGACGTAGACCGGAGAGCTGGCCGCAGCCGCCGCCGCCGCCGCGGCAGCCGCAGAATGCACGAATCCGCCGGGCGCGCCGTCGTAAGCGGCCGGCCCCTGGCTGGACAGGGCGGCGAGGGTCTGGTACATTTCCTCGGGTTGCTCGGTCGCGAAGGGGCTCAGCTTGGCGCCCCGACTGGACCACAACAGCTTGCTGGCGGTAGCGGCCTGGTCGAGGTCAGTGAAGAGCAACAAGTCCTCCCAACTCGACAGGGCGTTCCCGGGGCCAGGGACCCCGGGCGCCGAAGGTCCGTGGGCAGCCGCGAAGGGGTGCGAGGCGTAGGGGCTGAGCAACAGCGAGCGGCCCGGAGGTCCCGCCACCGCCTCGGTGTCGAGCTGCGGCGTCCTGCAGTTGCTGGCGCCGCAGGGACCACGATCCCCGCCCCGGGAGCAGGAGGAGGACGAGGAAGAGATCGGGGATGGCGGGGAGGAGGGCTCCCGCGCTGGAAAGGCCCCAGAGTCGCCAACGTCCGCAGCAGCGGCCCCGAAACGCTTTGGCAGGCACCAGCCGCCGTCAGTCAAGGCCATCCACTGTCCGGCGCTGCTCCAATCTGACTTTTGGTTCCTGAGGTGGGATTGAGGAACAAGACAGGAAGACTATAGATAAAGTGGGTTTACCAAAAGCGTGGACGGTCTACCAACACGCTCCACTCCCTCTCCCAGCTTAGGGCATCCCTTAATGATTCTGCATCTGCCCCGTGTTTGAGGGGGTTAGAAAACGGGAAGCAAAATCTGCGTAGCAGCCGCAGGGTTCTCAACGACCAATGTGCCCTCCTCCGTCACCCAGGACGCGTGTCCCCGCGCCCTCCCAGCCCACCACTCGATAGCATCCTTCCTCTGTAAGGCGCGCCACATCCCGGGAGTAACCACGAAGCTGACCGAGGTTTTCCTTCTGCCCCAGCTTGGCTAACTCTTGATCAATGACACGAAAAAATTTCATGTGTGTCAATGCTGTCTCATCCTGCCTTCTGGTGGGTGCCCCTCTCCTAGGACGCCTGTGAAAGAGTTCCGCGCTTGAAAATAGCTAGCAAAGGCAACCTGTCCCCGAAAACGAAACCGCCGCTTTTTCTCAGAGCTTCCCGGACCTCGCTGACCAAATCCAACGCGAGCTCTAGAAAAAGCCACCAGTCCAGAGAACGTGGGACGCCAAGGCAGACGCAGGAGCCCGGAAGGTAGTGTGGGAAACCCACCCGGCAAAGCCTCATACCCAACCGCGTCCAGGCTGACCGACCGCACACCTTAGACACGGACCGCGTCACTACCACCAGCCCGAGCACTCACGCCGGCCAGGCCACCCCCGGACCACCCCGTGGTCAACCAGAGGGGAAAAGCCAAACCGTTCCGGAATTGGACATAGCAGGGTGGAGCAGAGCGCAGAGAAAAGGAGGGGGAAACACAGGAGGGGAGGGGGTGAGACCGCCCCAAAGCCGTGGCCACCCCTAAGGGGAGAGCAGGAAGAATGACAAGGAGACTTGAAGGGGGTGGGAAGCCAGGCCGGCCTCTACCCAGCTGCTTTTTCCAAATCACTTCGGCTCATCGGAGATAACCACACTAAAATTAATGCCCACGCACAGACTCGGGCAAGATAGCAAGAAAGAAGTTTCTCTGCCCACTGGACTACGGGCTCCCGCCCCTTGGCGCTGAGATAACTCGGGAGATAAGGCTGCGGGCAGATAAGCACTGGGGGGAGGGGGTGCCTGGTCCGCGGTATCCCGGGAACCTGGGAGTCCCGGCAAACCTCCGGGAGTCAAGGAGGGGAACACCCTCGGAGGCGATAACGGCCAGAGAAAGGCCGGGAGTGCTGGAGGCCCTAGGGCCTGCGACTGGTAGGGTTGGAAGGAAGAGGGGGTAAACAAAAGAGGAAGCAGCCGAACCTCGGGCGAGCGACGTGCGTGAAGAACGGCAGCGGCGGAGAGTGCTCCCGAGCGCGGAAAGAGGCTGAGGGCGCCAGCGGGAGAGCGCGAGTCCGGGGTCTGCGAGTGGTTGCTGGCGAATAAAAAGGAGAGAGGAGGCGCCTCTTACTGCTCCTGCCGGAAAACTGCAGCCTGCGTTCCTGATTGGACTCACCGAGCTCTAAACAAACAGCGCTCGCCGAAGGGTGCCAGGCAGTGTGTGGGTCGGACCTGCTCTCTCTTCGAGCGGCTGGGTGTGGAGGTGAAGAGAAGGAGGAGGGATCGAGGGGGGGGGAAGCGGGTGGGGAGGGGACGGGGAGGAGGAGGGGAGTGCGCAGCCCTAGCAGACAATAAGTGCTAGGCAGCCTGCGGGCGTGGACTGAGCAACTAGCCCTGTCCCCAGAGCGAGGCAAGTCCACCAAGGGGGCGCCCAGCTCGGGGGGACACCAGCGGGTGGTGAAGGCAACTGCACGCCCAACTTGACCGGCGACCCATATTCATTCAGCGGTGGAACACATCCTCGGGTCCCCAGTTTTACACACACACACACACACACACGGGTCACACCCGGGGCAGAAGGGGGAGGAAAACTAGGCATGGGAGGAGCTGAGTCTTTGTAGCCCCTCACTGACCGCCGCTGCTGACAGGCGCCACCTCCTAGGTCAGCGCGCCCCTAAAGTCTGTGGGGAAAGTGCCCAACTGGCCTTCCTATCTCCCGCTTCCAAATTAAACCCCTCCTCCCCACGCCTTGTCGCTAGTGACCAACCTTAAACTTTCCCGACTCTATTTCGGGATGCTCCTGTAGTGGGGACCGTTTGGGATCCAGGGTGTCATCTGGGAAAGGTGACCTTGTGCACACTCCTACCTCGCCCCTGATCTTAAAACACACACTAAATTCCTGGGAGGTTTCGTAGAGTTCAGGACGACCTTCTCCAGCTAACCTTTGGGTCGTGGTGCACCGAAAGGTTAAATCTATGAGGTGCGGGGACCGCCATGGGATGAAAACACTGTCGTGTCCAGGAACACCAGAGTGGTTATCGCGTTCGCTCTGAGTTTTCCCTGGACTTGAGGTTACTCAAAGACAACACGTTGGGAAGGAGCAGGGTACCTTTCTGGGACCCAGAGAGAAACACCGTTTCTCCACCCCCAAGTCTCTCTCACACACACCCCTTAGTAGCTACCTCCAAACGGTTATCACAACTGTGTACAAACTGATACGGCCCTTAGCGGGCCAAGGACTGGAAACGAACGCTGGCGGGGTTATCAGTGTGGATCTGTCAGCAGCGAGTCACGCACTGTTCGTCCCCAGGCAGCAGCCGTGATAAACGTCTTGTTCCTTCGGGCTCACAAAAAGGATTTCTTCCGACAAGCTGGACACCGGAAGATTGTGGAAAGGGAATTAGACAGGAGGAGCTCCCTTATGGAAATGGATTTTTATACACACTCACAAAAAGGATTTCTTCCGACAAGTTGGACACTGGAAGATTGTGGAAAGGGAATTGGACAGGAGGAGCTCCCTTATGGAAATGGATTTTTACACACACACACCCCAGGTAAATCAAAGTAAAAGCTTTCTATAGATCTCTCTGAAAGCGTTTGAACTGTTTTTGTTTTTGTCGTTTTAGTTTCGTTTGATATTTATTTTCGTTATTTTTCCGATTAGAGAAAGGAGAGGGGTCCAAGCAGAGCTGAACATCGAGTCACGGGTGCGCTGTGAAATACGATTTCGAGAGGGTGTAAGACCTCGTTGGGAAGGGGTTCTTTCCTTGAACTGTATGCGTGCTCTAGCAGAGAAGGGTCAGGGTCAGAACTTGCTGGGGAGGGGGAGGAGAACTCCTAATCCAGGAAGTTAACGAGAATTTTGCGTTTTCATTTCTTACTGAAAATTTCGGCCAAACACTTCCGAATTTTAAATCTGCTAGCGACCGTTCTCGTCTAACTGCGTCACTTTTTGCCCCCCCCCCCCCCCCACTCCCCGTTACTGGGACTAAAAGGCTGAGAGATAGAAAACTCTTGAATGGAGACGCTAGCGGCTGGACTAGGACTCGGAGGTTTTGAATGTTAACCCGCATGGGGTCGAAAGGTACTACCACAAGAGACTGGCAAGGCATGGCCCAAATCCCACCACAGGTTCCAGAGGCTTGCTTTGGGTTGTTCGGTAAATTCTGAGCAAATTTTAAAGCGGACTGGGTTCTACGAAGCTCATTTGTAAGCTATTCATTAACTCTGGACAGCCTTTTTCCTTTGAGTTCAGCTGTTCAGAAACAACGTCTCAAGTTTGCTCTTCCAAGCAATTTTTACAATTCATTTTTGCTAAAAATAATGATTTATCTAAGTAAATTTGGCGTTGTGGCTGTGAACGGCCTTCAGGGCTAAGTGAGACCGAGTCACTTAGAATGGGCGCAAGCTTGATTCTTGTCCCGAGTTTTATTTTATTTTATATTTTTATTTGAAAGTTCGGGGTTGCCCTGCGTAAATTTTCTAGTACAATGTAACACACACACACACACACACACACACACACACACACACACACACTGATTTGCTTTCCGGAAAGCCGCTAGGCAGCTGAGCCTAGGGAGCACACTGCCCCTGGCGCCTCTGGGACAGAGGTGAAGGGCCCGGACCATATTGACAGATTCGACCACGTTCAGGTTCTAGGGGCTCGGGTACGGGCCCTCAATTCTATCCTCCACATTTCCAAACATTTTAGTAGTGTCCCCAAACAAAGGAGGAAGATAGATCATTGTTTTTCCTCTCATGGCCACAAAATTCACTTTCGAAAAAAAAAAAAGAAAGAAACACAGAAAAAGAAAAACTGGCTTTCCGAACGAGAAATAGGTTAGAGAGATAATTTCTCATGTCAGCTAATGTAAAAATCAAACTGTTTAACCCGATCGGCTGGCTAAAACAAGACCTGAGCTGTCTGGAAACTCACTCCAGTTTGCTACTTTCGGACTCCTGGACTCTGGCAACGACACCCTCGCGGCAAAGGCACGATTCAAAACCATCCCCCCTGGCCTCAGGCTAGCCGCTCCAGGGGAATGGAAGGCCAGCAGGATCCAGGGTGCTGAGGGAACAGAAAGCACCCCAAACTAGGGGGAATCCCAAGGTCTGGAGATGATCCCCATCATGTCCCAAATAACTCCTAGAAGTTTAAGTGTTTTTATGTTTTTTTGCTTTGTTATGTTTTGTTTCTCTTTCTTTTCCATTTTCTTTTGCCTCTCCTGTCTTCCCTTCCCAGTTTTGCTAATCTTCAACGAAACCTTTTCGCACAGAACTATTTCGCCCTGAGGAGCAAGTCCCTCCAGGAGAACCTTATTCCTACCTCAGGCTCTGGGGCATTGCCTCTCCCCCCCCCCCCCCCCCGCTCATTTATTTGGGCCGGGCCACCCCACCAGTCGGCTTTCAAATCTAGCAAGCCAATTGGGCAGGGGGGCGGGGGCTCTGTAGCTGAAACGGAAGGGGTGTTTGGGGACTTGGTGGCGCTTGGCTTCCGGGGGCACCACAGACCTGGGCCTGGACGCGCATCGCCATACACCTTTGGCCTGCAAACTCAAGCTTGTCATTTTATGAAGATTCTCTCTGTTTCAACGTCGATTCAGAAAGGAGAGAAAATATGCATGCAATTTCTGTCTTAAACAAGGTTTGGATTTTAGATATAAAAATATTAGGCTGAGGCTATAATTCACTGGAAAGTTACTTATTGTGCAAAGATGCAAGTTCGATTCCCACGCACTCCAAAATGAGAAGGAAATACACGTGTATTAAAAGAGCCTTGTCGATTATACCACATTTCTTACTGTCCTGGGGACTCTTCCACCCAACGATACAGGTCACCTTGGCTCTCCCCCATTCTCCCCAGTGTCCCAGTCCAGTAAAAGGGTGGATTGTGTCCCCATATGGAACACCAGAATACTCTTAGGCTTGCCTTTCCTTCCCTCCCTCTCTCCCTTCCGATGCTTCCTTCTTTTTCCTTTCTTTTAATCCCGCTTCTCCCCTTTCCTTCCGCCCCCTTATTCTTAATTTCCCATAAACAAACAAAACCGCTCCAGACGTGATCAGGTGGCGGAAGAGCGAAGGTCTCCCCAATTTCTGGTGCAGGTCCCCCCCCCTTCCACTTGGCCTCGGGCGGTGGGAATCAAACCACGCAAGGGACCCCGCCCGGTGCGCGCCCAGTCCTGGGTGACCCCGGCCGGCAGCCACTGACTCAACGCCGAGGTGGGCTCGCAGCTGCCCAAAAGGTCATCGCGGTGGCACCCCTCTCCGTGCGCTGTTTACGTGACTTAATGTACTTCTTACGCGGCTGTAAGGCGCGGTGGCGATAAGGGGGGAGCCAAGGAGCGTCGCCGTAAAAGCCCCACGCTGGGCTCCTGCGGCCCACCCTCAGCCATTAACCTTTCTACTTTCTTCTTCCCTCTCTCTTAAAGCTTGTTATCTGGGCCACCCAATGACCGACGAAAGATCTTCCCTCCCCACGTCTCCCATCGCCGTTTTAAACCAAATAAATTTAGCTATTAAGGGCCGAGACGTCTGACAAAAGATCGAAAGGTGTCTCTCTGGGATCGCTTAAAGAAGCCAAGAAGCTGGCGACTCTCGAATCCCGATAAAGAAATTCCACGCCGGCGCCGACCTCCCTCCCCAGCCTGCTTGCACCCAACACCCTGAGATCAGGACCTCAGAGGTCCACTGGAACTTGTGGCTACAGCTGAGGCAATGTCTCGGGTCCCGAGCCTGGGGCTGTTAGACTTTGGGAGCAGGACTGAGGTCCCTAGAGCAGTGATGCCTAAAACATTTCCTGCCAAGCTTGCAGAAGAACCAAGGCCACGGAAACCCAACCTAAGCATTTAAATTTGCTTCCCCTCCCCCCTTTTCCTTTGAGACAAAGTCTCTCATTAAGCATGGCAGGCTGGCCTCAAACTCATGATCCTCGAGTCTCAGGTCTGTGCAGTATTGGGATTCAAATGTAGCCTAGTCCCGCCGTTTTTTATTGTTTGCTAATACTGAGTAATAAAGACAATACCCAATCATACCCGTCTACCTACCCCGAGATTGACTTAGGAGCAGAGAAGCAACCCTTGTGTCTTGGGGTCCTGAGCAGAGCTGATCCCCTGGTAGAACTGGTGGTGGATCTGCACCCTGGGACAACCCAGGAAGGGTGTAGACTTTCCGAAGTTGGTTTGATCAAAAAAGTATTTGGAGTCATGACTAATTGCGACCCAGCATGGCTGCTTGAAGCCCAAGGCTATGGGCTAGCCAAAGCCACTACTTCCCTCTCTGAGGGTGAAGCCAGCAGGGCTCAGGAAAGCACTGGGAGTGCATAGCTGGGATGGTAGACAATGTTTCCATGTTTTCTGAGAGGTTGAGGGTGGGGAAGAGGCACAGCTGAGGTCCTTTGGGGTCCCAGTGGGCATGAACAGATCTTGCTCCCTAGTCTTCTCTCTGGCAGATATTGGACTCATTCATTTTCTGGTCACCTTATGCTGGGGTGTGAACTTACAGGCACCGCTTTTCCTCTTTCCTCTTGTCCTTCCCAAACCCAGCCTCTGGAAAGAGAGACAAGGAAAACTTGGAAAGAAAAGAGAAGTTTCACTTCCAAGAGACATAAATTTCCAGCCTCGTGGGATGAGCTAGACCTGAGGTCTCCTTGGCTGTGACTGACATCCTGAGCATGTAGTCCGAATGAATTCTGGGATCTAGATTCCACTGCTTTGGGTCCCTCCTCCCTGTTGAGCGGCGTGTACCCTTTTATTTATTTTTCCTAAGGCCAGGAAGAGATTGAGAAAGAGAAGTAGGAAAAAAATGAGTTTTTGAGAGATTTGCTAAATTATAAATGCCATCCTTGAGTCAGTGAGCGGGGAGTGACCGAGAAAAGTTACTACTCAGAAATATGACCTCTCCATTCAGTTATGTTGCAAATATGCAGAGAATTAGGACCAAAGGGTTTGACTACCACAGCCCTCCAGCTTCTTGCCAACAGAACATGTCCGGAGTATGTATGGCAGAGAGAAGAAACAGAAGAGACAGCTCAGAGCCGCAAGTGTTTACACCCCAGCAGGTTGGCACCTCTATCTCTAAAGAGCCCGTTAGACAAAGTCCCACAAGCAGCTCAGGTCTTTCTCTGAAAGGGCTTGCAGACATCCTCCAGACGGCAAAGGTCCTCTAGCTCATACACTTAGGGAATTCCCAAGAGCTCCCCTGGGCCAGCCCAGGACTTGGGGCTACCATACCAGATCCTAACACTTGCCACCGTCTGTTTTCTGTGTGATGAGGGCAAACAACCCAACTTCTCCATTCCAGCTCCCTCATCTGTTAAATAAAGCTTAGAAAACCAAGCAGGGTGTGCTGCCCTGCACACCACTGCGCTCAGAGGCTGAGATGGGGAACTAGGATTCTCAGACCAGCCAAGGCTGCACAATAACAAAAAACCCTACCTCAAATAACAAACAAACAAACAAAAAACATTGGGGGGCCTGAGGACTCAAATGGCAAAGGCGCTTGCTGCCCATGTGACCTGAGTTTCATTGAGACACACCATGGAGAGACACTCAACTCCACAACTTTTCCCCCCGACCTCCACTTATGTGGGCACATACACACACAAATGTGATTTTTAAAAATTAAGGAAAGGATAGAAGGAAAGAAAAAGAGGGAGGGAGAGGAAGAGGGAGGAACTCCCTCCTTTTGAACTCATTGGAGACTAAAAGCTTTAGCAGTAATGCTGGTCCCTGGTGAGTTCTACAAATTCTTACAAACACCCTCATATATGGCGCCAAATTTCAACTTCATATGTGACCTAACTGGCCCTGGACTAAATGAACTCCCAGGAAAGCACTCCTGCTTGACTTGGGGAGCTCGGTATCCCAGCACCAGAGCTTTCATTTATGGCATTATGGTAGGAAGAGGGCGAGGGGTGAGACAAACATGGGGCCTTTGCTGGCTTTGGGGCCTTTGAAGAGGAGACATTCCTCATTCTTCCCCCCCCTTGCAAAAGCCAGCAGCAGACTCCAACATCTCCTGCAGGACCAAGATAGCAATCTTGAGGCTTCTCAAAAAAGAATCCCAGCCCTCCACAGCAGCCTCCCTGCCAGCTCCTCTCAGGAGACAGATAGAAGGGAATTAGTCCCAGCCATTAAGAAAGGCAGAGGAGATTGGTGGAGATATTGGGGGCCAGAGTAACTCTCAAGTTTTATATATTTCAATTTAGTATTGTAAGAGATTTAACCCACTTTAATTTTTCGTTGTTTTGTGGGTTTCTTCCCCTTTTCTTTATTTAGTGCTGGAGATGGAACCCAGGGCCTCATGACTGCCAAGCCAAACAGGAGCTATGCCAGTCATGGGAGCACACTCTCGTCACAGGGCATCTTCACACTAGGCATCTTCAACCTTGTATGCTTCCTAGTCCTTCTCTTCTTCCTCCTGCCACTGTGCACTCTAAAGCAAGCTCCAACCCTCAACAGAGCATATACTGTTCTGTAGCTAAGACAGTGGAAGAAAAGCCTCCTCCACAAGGCAGAGCCAGGGTGGGTGTGAGAGCCTTTCTCTCCTCTCTACCAGCTCTTGGTCCCATTTAGACCCAGAGACTGCTTGTCTTCCTCTGGTCCTCCACAGCCCTGATCTCCATTTGATTTACTGAGTGCTGTCATTTCTCCGCTCTTTACTTTCACAATCACACATTCAAACCTGATAAAGTTCAAGACCCTGAGTGCTTGCAGCTTCCCAAGATTGACATTCCTCCCGCCCTCCACCCCAGTCCGTCAGCTGAAGCTGATTGAATCCTCATGGACAGAAACCTCCAGGGATCAGAAGAGCAGCTAGTCCAAGAGGGCCAGGGAATGCTAGTGTTCCCCTGTCACCTCCACTATCCCAGCAAACCTCAGTCTTTTCTGTCCATGAAACAGATTGTTGAAGGAGTGAAAGACCTGAGCTTGCTGCGTGCAGAATAGGCTAAGATGAGAGGCAGAATCCTAGGCAACTGGAGGCAGTGCTGGATTTCTTAAACAGCAATGGAATCAAGGTCAAGACACTTAACCTCAAAGTGCCTCAGTTGCTCCATCCATAAAATGGTAAAAATATTGCTTTGCACCAACATCCATCACAGACTAATGACCAAGGTCCTCCTTGCCACAGGCTCTCTTTGAAGCTCCGTGGAGATGGCATGCATATCTGGCCTGGCTCTTTGGTTCTTGTCAGGTTCAATACAAATTTAGACGTTAATCTAAATACTACACTAGTAGGCTAAACAAAGGGAATGATTCATTTCCAAAGGCTCAACAGTTAACTTGAGTTCCTAGATCACAGAAATGTCTTCTGAAGGAAGATACTTTTTTTCGAGACAGGGTTTCCCCGTAGCTTTGGAGCCTGTCCTGGAACTCACTTTGCGTAGAGGAGACCAGGCTGGCCTTGAACTCACGGAGATCTAATTGCCTCTGCCTCCCGAGTGCTGGAATTAAAGGCGTGCGCCACCATCGCCCAGAAGATACTTTCTAAATTATTTTCTTCCTTTAAATGTAAGTGAGCAAAACCAAAGAAGACACTAAATGTGACCCCGAGGATGGAGCCTTCCTTCACTCCTAGTGACTGTGACCCCAAGGATGGAGCCTTCCTTCACTCAATGACTGTGACCCCGAGGATGGAGCCTTCCTTCACTCTTAGTGACTGTGACCCCGAGGATGGAGCCTTCCTTCACTCCTAGTGACTGTGACCCCCGAGGATGGAAGCCTTCCTTCACTCAGTGACTGTGACCCCGAGGATGGAGCCTTCCTTCACTCTTAGTGACTGTGACCCCGAGGATGGAGCCTTCCTTCACTCCTAGTGACTTTGACCCCCGGGGATGGAGCCTTCCTTCATTCACTCTTAGTGACTGTGACCCCCGAGGATGGAGCCTTCCTTCACTCTTAGTGACTGTGACCCCCGAGGATGGAGCCTTCCTTCATTCACTCTTAGTGACTGTGACCCCGAGGATGGAGCCTTCCTTCACTCAGTGACTGTGACCCCTGAGGATGGAGCCTTCCTTCACTCTTAGTGACTGTGACCCCCGAGGATGGAGCCTTCCTTCATTCACTCTTAGTGACTGTGACCCCTGAGGATGGAGCCTTCCTTCACTTTTAGTGACTGTGACCCCGAGGATGGAAGCCTTCACTCTTAGTGACTGTGACCCCGAGGATGGAGCTTTCACTCGTAGTGAGTGTGACACCCAAGGATGGAAGCCTTCCTTCGCTCATAGTGACTGTGACCCCCCCGAGGATGGAGCCGTCACTCTTGGAGAGAACACCGTGGCGCTGGTGCAGTTACCAAGCACTTATTTATTGCTTAAATTAACGCTTTTATTTATCTTAAATTAGCAGAGTTTTCTGGGGCGGGGGAGTAGCCCAGTGGCAGAGTATACCCCTAGCATGCTCAAGGCCCTAGGTTTGATACCTAGCACTAACCAACAACCAAACAAATAAATACATCTAACCGAGGTAAAGTGAGGTAGCGGTGGCTCAAGACAAGTGAGCAGCTGCCAATCTGAGTGTGCTCTCTCACCTTGGGGATCAGAGAGGAGAGAAGGCTGACACAGTGCTGTGGCTTGGTGGCTCTAGCCCCAAAGAGCTCACATCTGAAATTTTTTCAGTCTTTCTAAAGAAAATGATGTCGAGCCAGGAGGTGGTAGTGCACGCCTTTAATCCCAGCACTCTGGAGGCAGAGGTAGGTGGATCTGTGAGTTTGAGGTCAGCCTGGTCTACAAAAAGACCCTTTGAGAATAATAGAGGAGCTGCTATTCCAAGACTATGAACTTTGAAAGATATAATTTACCTCTCTAACTCTTTCATCCAAAAGAGGTAAGCAGTGTCTAAGAGACAACTACTAACCCTATTCAGTAAACAGAGCGTCTGGGAGTGATGACGGTGGCCTATGAAGCCCAGCACTTATGAGGCGGAGGCAGGTCATCATACATGTGAGACCCTGTCTTAAGATGGAAAACTGGGCTGAAGAGATGGCTAGTGGTTAAAAGCACAGACTGCTTTTGCAGAGAGGACCCGGTTTTGGTTCCCAGCACCCATGATGGCTCACAACCATCTGTAACTCCAGTACCAACGAACTGATGCCCTATTCTGGTCTCTGTGGGCCCCTTATGCATGTGTTAGCAGTGCATAGACATAGAGCACTAAGATTAAACAAATCTCCAAAAGTTAAAGAGAATCAAAGCAAACCCAGATGTCACTTTTTGCCTCTCTAGTCAGAAGATGCCATTTGTATATTCCAGAGTCGCTTCCTTCTGGCCAGTGCTGGCCTCTGCAGAAGTCAGATTGCTACTCCATTTACAGTACCACAAATTAAAGGCTTGTAATTATCCAACAAAAACAGTATAAATGTTACATTATTTATGAAGACTACCCCATTGTAACACCTAGCCAAACCACAATGTAGACCCGCAAATAAAGCAGTCAGCCTTTCTCTGTCTGTCTCTCTCTCTCTCTCTCTCTCTCTCTCTCTCTCTCTCTCTCTCTCTCTCTCTGTCTCTCTCTCAAGACAGGATTTCTCTGGCTGTCCTTGAACTCACTCTATAAACCAGATTGGCCTCAAATGCAAAGATCCACCTGGCTCTGGGATTAAAAGTGTGTGTCACCTCCACCAGGCTCTGGTTTCAAATTTCAAAGGCACCTTTGTGTCAAGAGTTTGGTGGCCAGGCAGTGGTGCCTCTGATCCCAGCACTCAGGGATCTCTGTGAGTTCAAGGTCAGCCTGGTCCACGAGAGCCAGTTCCCCAAGACAGGCTCCAAAGCTACAGAGAAATGGCTGGGTGATTAGAAGGGAGCCTCTAAAGAGCATCTGAAGGTGATAAAGCGCACAACAACCAACTTGAAGGCTGACTGACTGCCTAGACTCCTGAGTTTAAACCCCAGAGGCACAGTTTGCTTTCTCTCGCTGTGGTCCTTATGCAAATCCTTTCCTATCACTGCTTCCCATCTTCACCTGTACAAAAGTGAAAACCAGAGCAGTGCCTTCCATACCACCCAGTAGGCTGTTTGAATTGCTTTGGCAAGAAAAACGAGTAACTTATATTTTAGAGTATTTATCAGGGATGGAAGTGTGGAAAAGGAGATATCAAGGGCTGAGACTTTAGAGAGGCAAGTTGATCAAAGGCATAAAGAGAAGACCTAAAACAAGGTCTTTGAGAAGATGAGATTTAACCTACTGGGGATCACGGAAGGCCATAAAGAACCTGAGTATGTTGATGGAGTCTGAGGAGGAGGAGTGTTTGAGGTCAACCTGAACTACTTAACAAACAAAACCAAAAATCCCCACGCAATGGGCAATTGCGAAGGCTCAGTGAGTAAGGGTGGGTGTATCAAGTTGAATGTATTAGTTGCTGCTGTCTAAAGAAACAGAACTAATAGAATAAAGGCAGATATGCAGACACATATATATTATATTATATGATGTATGATTGACTTACACAGATGGCTGGGTAGTCCAACAGTGGAGACCTGGTAATAGTTTACAACGCTGGATGTCCATAGTCCCAACCTGGCACCATAGACATGGAGGATTACTGCAGAACTGCTGGTCCAAAGTGTACATTGGAAACCCAAAAAAGTTAGCTCAAGAATGTAAGAGGAACAGAAGACAGATTACCTGCCAGGGATGGAGTGGGGCCTTTTTCTTCACTTCCTTCCATCAGGCCTGAGACTGCCTACTTGTTTTTATTTCTTTCAGAACAGGGTTTCTCTGTGTAGCCCTGGCTGTCCTGGGACTCTCTCCTACACCAAGCTGGCCTTGAACTCAGAGATCTGTCTGGTGAGTGCTGGGATTAAGGGTGTGTGCTACCACACCTGGCCCAAGAGTGCCCAGAAACTTGCATTTTAGAAAATTCCAGACCTAGTCAAGTTGACAAACAAGACCTGAGTTCTTCCCTGAGACCATCACAGCAGAAGAATAGACACAAGCTGTCCTCTGACCTCCACAGGAACATCATGGTGCATATCTAAGTGTAAATTCGCATGCTTGTACACACATACACACACAAGAAAATGTGTTTAAAAGAATTTTAAAAGCCTTGATTCAGAGCTACTCTGAGCAGGTGTGGTGGTGCACTCCTAAAGCAGACCTTAGTAGGATTTGTGAGGCGGGGGTAGGAGGATCGTATAAGAGCATTCTTGGTCACATGCTGAGGCCTACCTAATTTATATGAGGCTAATCAATCAACCAATCAATAAAAGTGAGGTTACATGACTTTGATGCGATGCATCAGCAAGTTGTTTCACTATAAAATATGTTTTTCTCAGAAAATTAGGAAACAACCTTCCTCAAGACCCAGTAATACCACTTTTGGGTATATATCCAAAGGATGCTCAATCGTGCCACAAGGACATGTGCTCAACTATGTTCATAGCAGCATTGTTTGTCATAGCCAGAACCTGGAAACAACCTAAATGCCCCTTTGACGGAGAATGGATAAGGAAAATGTGGTAAATTTACACAATAGAATACTACACAGCAGAAAAAAATAACGACATCTTGAATTTTACAGGAAAATGGATGGAGCTAGAAAACATCATTTTGAGTGCGGTAACTCAGACCCAGAAAGACAATTATCACATGTACTCACTCATAGGTGTTTTTTAAACATAAAGCAAATAAAGCCAGCCTACAAACCACAATCTCAGAGAACTTAGACAACAATGAGGACGCTAAGAGAGACTAATCTACATGGGAAGTAGAAAGTAGAAAAAGACAAGATCTCCTGAGTAAATTGGGAGCATGAGGACCTTTGGGGAGGGTTGAGGTGGGGAGGGGAGAGGCAGGGAAGGGAGTAGAGAAAAATGTAGAGCTCAATAAATATCAATAAAAAAATCAAAATTAAAAAAAATATATTATGTTATCCAGCGTGGTGGCACATACCTTTAATCCCAGCACTCCGATTGTAGAAGCAGCAGGTCTGTGAGTATGGTCTATATAGTGAATTCCAGGCTAGCCAGAGCAACATAATGAGACTATGTCTCAAAATAAAAAAAAAAAAAACCAACTTCCGGGCTGTGGTGGCACACGCCTTTAATCCCAGCACTCAGGAAGCAGAGGCTGACGGACCTCTGTGAGTTCAAGGCCAGCCTGGTCTACAGAGCTAGATCCAGGACAGGCTCCAAAGCTACAGAGAAACCCTGTCTCGAAAAACAAAAAAAAAACAAAAAACAAAAAAAACCTATTATACTCAACCGTGCCCTCTAAGACGAACAATAACTGTCAACTAAGAACAGAGAAATGATCAAATCTCTAAACTTTTGACTCAAAAATTTACCTTAAGGATGAAACCCTCAACAGAGACAAATGCACCAATGAGGGTGAGCCACCACTGAGTCCCCCAAAGCTATCATAAAGAGATTTGGGACATTAAAGTGAAGCCCTAAACAGTGGCATTAGGATGTAATATTCAGGCTCAATGATGCTGATGAGGTTGTTTCTTCTCAAGGGTGTCCCCAGAGTCCAGGTCGGGAGTTCAGCACATAGGAGGTGCACACTATGAATGAATGTCATATTAAGACATATGAAGTCGCCACCCCCATGACTTTGCCGCTTACTTCCCTCACACAGAAACATCAACCTCCTAGAGATGCCCTCACAGGAGTGTCTCTGGGGATCTAAGTCTCCAACTCATAGGTTTGGTGAAGCGTGGTGAGCTGCCTGCCTCTACCTCTGCCTCTGCCTCTGCCTCCCAAATGCTGGGATTAAAGGTGTATGGCACCACCCCCAACACCCACCTTGGTTTTTTAACCTAATGTGGCCTGGAATTTGATAAACAGCCTAGAAAGGCTTTGAACATAACATTCTGACTCAGCCTTCTGAGTAGTGGGAGTAAGTCTACCTGAGCCTAGTGCCAAATTCCAAGGCTTATGGGGAAAGGGTAAGGGGAGAGGAGTTGAGTCAAGGTGTGGTAGCTAATCTTGGTTGTCAGTTTGGCCCCTCTAGAAAGAGGTACCCTAAGTTAAAGACTTGTCTCTATCAGGTTGGCCTGTGGGGTTTGTCTAGATTGACATGGGAGGGGCTAGTGGCTCCTGGTTGGGTGGTCCAGAGCTATGTAAGGTCGCTGACTGCAGGAGAGTGCTGGGAGTAAGGCAGCCTTCCTTTCATGGTCTCTGCTCCAGTTCCTGAAGCATCCCTGAGAATGTACTGGAACCTGGGCTTCTGCTGCAGGGGGCTTGTTCGCCTGTTTTTGTGATGGCATTTATCATAGCAACAAAACCAAAACTGGAATAAAAGGTCTGGTTGGACAGTCCTGGCTGGCCTAGAACATTCTCCATGGGCCAGACTGGCCTTGAATTGGAAACGATCCTCCTGCCTCTGATGCTCAAGCGCTAAGGTCACAGAGGTGTGCATCACACCTCGCTCTGCTTGTTTATTTGTTAGTGTACACAAGAAGGGAGGAGGAGAAAGAGAAAGCATTAGCAAGACAGAGAATGTCTGGATGGTTTTTCTGCCTCCACCTCCCGCCTCACCAGAGGAGTGCCTCTCATGAACTTGGGTCACATTTGGTTGAGACACAGTCTTGTGCAACTCAGACTGTTGTGGAACGTAGCCAAAGCTGACCTTGAACTCCTGATCTTCCCGCCCCTGAAGTCTAAGTGCTGAGACTTCACACTTCCTGTTCAGTTTATTTGGTTCTCAAGATGAAACCTTGGGTTTTTATTTATTTATTTATTTTTATTTTATTTTATTTTTTTGTTTTTTCGAGACTGGGTTTCTCTGTGGTTTTGAAGCCTGTCCTGGAACTAGCTCTTGTAGACCAGGCTGGTCTCGAACTCACAGAGATCCGCCTGCCTCTGCCTCCCAAGGGCTGGGATTAAAGGTGTGCGCCACCACTGCCCAGCTGGCTTTTTATTTTTTTATTTACCTTGTTTATTTATTAAATTTTATTATTTTATTGTGTTGTTTTTCGAAACAGGGTTTCTCTGTGCAGCTTTAGCTGTCCTGGAGCTCATTAGTAGCCAAGGCTGGCCTTGATCTCACAGAGATCCACCTGCACCGGCTCCGGAGGTGGTGGGATTAAAGGCGCGTGCCACCACGTGCGGCTAAGAACCCTGGGTCTCATGCATGATGGGCAAACACTCTGCCAGCTGAGTCACATCCGCTGCCCACTTTCTTCTGGCTGTCTACGTCCTCACCAGGCCCTGGCCATCTCTCACCTAGGAACAGCAGTGTGAGTAGCAGGCTCGGCTGGAGCAGTAGACTCTTTCTTCACCTGACATTCATGCACTAATTCCTAATGCCGAGACTCTTCACCTCCCTCTCTTAGCTCAGGCTCCCTCCTATCCAACTCCTCCAGGTTCTGTAATTTTCCCCCTTCTCAAAATCTCGTCTGGGGAATCAGGACAGACACAGCAATCACTGCCTGGGTCCCTGCAGAAGGCTTTCTTCCTGAGGCACCAATACTCAGACATACTCTAGTGCAGATTTAATCCCGGCATACAAGAGTTCTACTTGACTGGTTGTGGCAGCACACGCTGGTAGGATTTGCTGAAGGAGGAAGAGGCAGGTGGATCACAAGTTCGCAGCCAGCCTGTTAAAAAGAAAAACAAAACAAAACAAGAGTTCTACTTGTCAGTTGGGTGATGATGGTGTATGCCTTTAATCCCAGAGGCAGGTGGATCTCTGTGAGTTCAAGGCCAACCTGGTCTACAAAAGCTAGTTCCAGGACAGGCTCCAACGCCTCAGAAAACCCTTGTATTGAAAAAGAAAAAAAGTTCTACTTGTCTCTGTGATAAGCACATCCTTGAAGATCAAATAGTTTTCTGGTTGGTTTAGACTACAGTTGTAAATTATCCAGTTCAAACTGATGAGTGGTTGACTGTAAATTTCAACTTTTATGACTTAAATTGCTCCATTCCCTGTTGATTTTTCTTCAAGGCCCTACCCTAATGCTTAAAAAAATTAATTTTTTTTTTTTTTTTTTTTTGGTTTTTCGATACAGGGTTTCTCTGTGGCTTTGGAGCCTGTCCTGGAACTAGCTCTGTAGACCAGGCTGGTCTCGAACTCACAGAGATCCGCCTGACTCTGCCTCCCGAGTGCTGGGATTAAAGGCGTGCGCCACCACCGCCCGGCTTATTTTGTTTTTTTGAGACAGGGTTTCATCTGTGCTCACATTGGCCTCAAGCTCTCTGTGTAGCTGAAGGTAAGCTTAAACTTCTCTGAGTGCAAGGACGCGTCACTAAGCCTGGTTTTATGGGACACCAGAGGTCAAGTCCAGGGCTCTGCATGCTAGGCGAGCAGCCTACCAACTGAGCTGCATCCCCAGCATGCCCTATTTTTACTAGATTACTTTTTCTCTCTTGCATGTCTGTATATGAGAGTGTGTATTACCGTGGTGTGTGTAGGGCAGAGAACAAACCGGAAAGAGTGGATTCTGTCCTTCCACCGCTGTGTCCCAGGGATTGAACTCAGCTGGCAGGCTTGGCAGAAGGTGCCTTCACCTGCTGAGCCATCTTGCCATCTCTGCCAGTCTGGTCTGCCTAGAAAGTTCCTGGCCAGCCAGGACTGCACAGCAAGGCCTTGCTTGTTTCTGTGTGTGTGTGTGTAGGTTCCATAGTGCACTGGGGGAAATCAGAGGACAGTTTCTGACAGTCCTTTTTTTTTTTTTCTTCTAGTACACGGGAGCTGGAGATTGTCTCAGGGAGTCAGGCTCAGCAGCAGGCCCTTCACACACCCAGCCATCTCCTCAGCCCTGTCACTAGTCAGTCTCCAGGAGTAGTCATTTTTGTTACATACTTTGTAGCCCAACTTAAAAACGTATTTTCCAGATTTTCTTCCATTTGGAAGGGGGCAAAGAGACTGTGCTATAGACAGTGAATGTGTACAACCTTTGGATCATGCACTTAACTGAAAAAAGAACCATGCCCTCCCTTCTCCCTTTTCCTAAATACACCTATGACCATAGTGCTGGGGAGGAGCAGGAATTCAAGACCAGCCTTGGCTACATAGGGAATCTGAGGCCAGTCTGGGCTATTTGAGAATTTGTCTCATATATATATATATATATATATATATAACTGTTAAGTCAACAAAAAACAAACTGTAGTCATAGAACCATAGAGGATAGGTTACAGTAAGGGACTAGAGTAGAGGTTCTTAACCTGTGGATAACATATCCTGCATATCATATATTTTCATTACAATTCATAACAGCAGAATTGCAGTTATGAAACAGCAATAAGAATAATTTTATAGTTGGGGTCACTACAACATAAGGAACTGTATCAATGGGTCACATTGTTAGGAAGGCTGAGAACCACTGGACTAGAGAGTCCAGATAAATCTCATTAGAAAAGGGAAATATTGATTCGGGGGAGGTCGAAATGGGAGGATCAAGTTGGGAGGGGCAAGGGGGTTGAGGGAGGGAACAAGAGAGACAGCTAAAATTAAGGGGCATTTGAGGGGTGGTATGGAAACCTAACACAGTAGAAACTCCCTAAAATATACACATATATGAAGGTGCTCTAAATGAAATTGCCAAATAGTGGGATAGACAGTTGTCATCAAATGTCGCTTCCAGTCATGGGGCTGGGTTACATGAATTTCCAGCAGCCCAGGCTGTTGCCTAGACAGCAGGCTGCTCTCCACAATCTGACAGCAAGGACCCATCGCTGAAGACAACACCTATACAGCTCTTTGAACACAAGAGAAGTTGAGCTGGTGCCTACACAAAGCCTCCACCCTTACCTCTAACATCTTTGGTACAGGAAGTCACACTGCATGTTACCAAGAGAAATAAAACACAAAGCCAGCCACAAACCCTTGGATTTACAATGGTGTCTGACCTGCAAGCTATGCCAGGGCATTGGTAACACAAAAGCTTGTGGGAGTAACCAACCAATATCTGATTTGACTTGAGGCCCATTCCACAAGATGAAACCCATACTTGACACTGCTTGGGTAATGAACCAGAGACTAGATAACCCAAGGACTTAGAGTAAAACCAAATACTGCTAAAAAAAATGCAAAAAAAAAAACCCTAGTGATGAAATGACACTCAATGACATTCTGTTATCCTCAGATCAGTGGCAATTGTTCAGGCACCATCAGAGAAGGTTCCTCCTGCAGCAGATGGGAACAAAGAGGGAGACCTACAGCCAGATATTACCCAGAAGGTGAGAGACCTTGGAACATCCAGCCCTAAACGAGGTGTCCCCACCAAATCTCTCCTCAGAGCTCAAGGAACCTTCTCAAAGAGGAGGAGAAAAGAGTGTAAAGAGCTAGAGGGAATGAGCCAGGTGGTGGTGGCGCATGCCTTTAATCCTAGCACTCCGGAGGCAGAGGCAGGAGGATCTCTCTGAGTTCGAGGCCAGCCTGGTCTAGAAGAGCTAGTGCCAGGACAGGCTCCAAAGCTACAGAGAAGCCCTGTCTTGAGAAACCACACACACACACACACGAGTTGGAGGGAATGGAGAACACCAAGACAAGGCCTTCTAAATCAGCCTGAGCAGAGGAAGGCCGTATGAACTCACAGAGAGTGAGGCAGCCTGCCCAGGCCTGCACAGGTCTGCACCAGGTCCTCTGCACTGTCCAGTTTCGTGCTTTTCTGGGATTTCTGAGTGCCTGAATCTTTAGGTCTCTGATTCTTGTGCCTTCTCTTGGATTCTTCTCTTTCAGTTGATTCATCTTGTCTCACTTCGATGAGAGTTTTTTTTTTTTATTTTATCGTATTATTTTTTATTTTGTTATATTTGTTATCTCTTAGAAGCCTGTTCTTTTATAATAAGAGACAGAAAGGGAGTGGATCCAGATGGGAGGGGAGGTGGGGAGGAACAAGAGGAGTAGACAGAGAGGAACCCATACTCAGGCTATATTATGTGAGAAAAGAATCTATTTTCTTCCTTCCTTCCTTTCTTTTTTTTTTATTTTTTTGGTTATTCGAGACAGGGTTTCTCTGTGGCTTTGGAGCCTGTCCTGGAACTAGCTCTGTAGATCAGGTTGGTCTCGAACTCACAGAGATCCACCTGCCTCTGTCTCCCAAGTGCTGGAATTAAAGGCGTGCGCCACCTTCCTTCCTTTTTTTATTTCTTCTTTCTTTCCCTTTGGTTTTTTTGAGACAGGATTTCTCTGTGTAGGCATGGCTATTCTGGAACTCACTCTGTAGACCATGCTGGTTTAGAACCAGATCTGTCTGCCTCTGCTTCCTGAATGCTGAGATTAAAGGCATGTGCCACGACCACCCGGTAAAAATCTATTAGCAATAAAAAGAAAAATATATATAGTATATTATGTATAAATACAATATAAATATACAAATACACACATATACATAGAAATTTTATCTTGGCAGGTATGTGTGGTTCATAAAATAACACTGAAAAAAAAACTGTGTATTTCAAGAAATAATACACACACACACACACAATTTTTTTGACTTTTTCTAGACAAGATTTCTCTGTAGCTTTGGTGCCTGTCCTGGAACTAGCTCTTGTAGACCAGGCTGGCCTCGAGATCTGCCTGCCTCTGTCTCTTGAGTACTGGGATTAAAGATGTGTGCCACCACAGCCTGGCTATATCTTAAAATATATAGCTTGCTTATTTTTTTGAGACAGGGTTTTTCTGTGTAGTCCTGGCTGACCTGGAACAAACTCATTAGACCAGGCTAGTCTGGAACTCAGAGATCTGTCTGCCTCTGCCTCCCATGCTGGAATTAAAGGTATGTACTACCATGCCAGCTTATAAAATGTTAATATTAAGCCTAAGCCGGGCGATGGTGGCGCACGCCTTTAATCCTAGCACTCGGGAGGCAGAGGCAGGCGGATCTCTGTGAGTTTGAGACCAGCCTGGTCTACAGAGCTAGTTCCAGGACAAGCTCCAAAGCCACAGAGAAACCCTGTCTCAAAAAAACCAAAAAAAAAATGTTAATATTATTTAGCTGAGCCAGCAATATGGAATGCACCTGCCCCAAGCCTGCCGCCTGAGTAAATCTCCAGGACTGTATAATAGAAGGAGAACACTAATCTAACAAGTTGTCCTTTGATTTCCACACACGAGCTGTGTTGTGGCACAAGTGTACACACACAGAATAAACAACCTGTAGTTAATAATAAACAGTTAAAACTTGGAGCCTCCACCTCCAAGTTCTTTTTTTTGATCATTTTCCCCTCAACACCCCCACACCCAAAAACAATCAATACATTTTTTCCCCTCAAATAGATGTAGCTCAAAAATCTAGTAGGTGGTGTCTGGGAATATATACTCTCCAGGCGTATGTTTTTGATGACAGGAGACTTTAGGGGTCTCTGACCTTCAAGACTCAGTCCCCTGGTTCTCCAGAGAGAGCTACTGCTTCTCCTATATAGAAACCCTGGTTAGATGTTTTTATGAGCTCTGCTTTGTAGTGGAGGCCCAGATAACTGTGGAAATTGCTAAGGTCCTCTGCAGGGGCAGTGACAGAGGTGGTTCCAGGGCCTAGACCCTGCTACACTTCCTTTTACTTCTTTTCCTTTAGTTTTGCAGGCAAGGTCTCACAATTACCCAGACTGGACTTCACCTGACTATCCTCCTGCCTCAGACTTTGGAGCCACTGAGATTATAGGCCTGGGCTTGACCAGGCATGCCTAAATTTATCTTTTGTTCAGTGATAGGGATTGCACTTGAGGCCTTGCGCATGCAAACGAGGGCACGAGCTCTCTGCCCCAGGCTTGTCACGTGGTTTATGCCTAAGACTTTTGGTCCCAGGGGTTTATGCCTAAGACTTTTGGTCTCAGGCTTGTCACATGGTGGTTTATGCCTGAGAATTTTAGTCTTGCTATTGTTTTGAGACAAGATTGTTTTTAGACAAGATTGTTTTGAGACTTGGCTGTCCTTGAACTCCCTCCCTCTAGACCAAACTGGCCTCAACTCACAGAAATCCACCTGCCTCTGCCTTCCATGTGCTGGGATTATAAGCATATACCACCACACCCAGTCACCCAAGACCCTCAAAGACCTGCTATGCTCTCCTATCCCATTAGTAACTGAAACCAATTCAGAACTATTAATTAAACCATTAGTTAAGTCTGGGCTTTTTCACCACACGTGGGGCATAAGCCTTGAATCCTCACCCTCTTTGGTCAAGGCAGGCAGATCTCTGAACTGAAGGCCAGTGACTCTCAGGGCAACGAGGGCAACAGGTTCACTAGTCTCAAAAAGAAAAGAATAATCTGATCTTTTTTTTTTCTCTGAGACAGGGTTCCTCCACAGCTTTGGAGCCTGTGCTGGAACTAGCTCTTGTAGATCAGGCTAGCCTTGAACTCACCGCCTGCCTCTGCCTGCCTCTGCCTCCCGAGTGCTGGGATTAAAGGTGTATGCCACCACCGCCCAGTTGAATAATCTGATCTTTAGTGCAGGGATGAGAATCTGTGGAGAACCTTCCAGACCAGGCCTAGAACGGGGTCCTCACAGGGAATCTGCTTCAAGATCATTTTATTCTCATCATTTTTAGACAATTGTTCTAAATATAATTTAATTGTTTTAAAAATAACTTAAAAGTCTCTCTTTAAAAATGTAGTTATTTTCATTCTTGAGCGTAGCAACTTGCCCCAGTAACTCAAAGAGCTGATTTTCATTTGCTATGGGACCTTGTTCAGTCACTTTCTGAGATATTTATCAGCGATTTTCTAACAAAACAGACGTGTAGCCGGGCGATGGTGGCACACGCCTTTAATCCCAGCACTCGGGAGGCAGAGACAGGCGGATCTCTGTGAGTTCGAGGCCAGCCTGGTCTACAAGAGCTAGTTCCAGGACAGGAACCAAAGCCACAGAGAAACCCTGTCTCGAAAAAAAAAAAAACAGATGTGTACATTCCAGCTCTTGGGAGACTGAGGCAGAAGACAGACACACTTGGGAAGCCAGTTTGGGTGATAGCAAGATCCTGTAGAAAGAAAAAAAAGTTAATCAAACCCTCCAGGCCTGTGCCTGCACCAGGGCTGATGACCTGAGCCAGTCCCCAGGACCTACCTGGTAAAAGTTGAAGAACTAAATGTCAAAAGTTGTCCTATCCTGGGAAAACCAAGTACTACTGCTCTACAAAAGGAACACAGCAATAAAATGACCCCTAAGAGGACTCATCTGTACTCATAGATTCCCGCCTTGCTCAGCCATCATCAGAGAAGCTTCCTTCTGTGGCAGATGGGAACAAACACAGAGACCCAGCCAGACAATGTGCAGAGAGTGAGAGACCTTGGAACACTCAGCCCCAATTCCTCCTTCCAGGGCTCAGGGAACCCGAGGCTGGAAGACACCAAGAAAAGAAGGGCATTGTGAGCCCAGCAAGACCAACACTCATGAACTCACAGAGACTGAGGCAGCCTGCAAGGGCCTGCATGGGTCCTGGAGCTCCCTAACCCAGAATCTTCCTCAAACTGATAACCACCTTGCAAATGAAAATTAATTTTTTCCCATGGAGTCTCACTGGGAAACAAACTATTCTTAAGCAGTAGATGGACACCGGAAAACAACTTCAATGGAGTCTTTGAAGGTTTCTTGTCTCATAATTCTGTATCAGGGATTTTCCCTTCTCTCTTTTCACTTCTTTGCATATATATTATGACTTCCAGTTTTGTGTTTGTTTTTGCTGTTGGGTTTTGAGAGAAAGCTTCTCTGAGTAGCTTTGGTTACCCCGCAACTTGCTTTGTAGGCCAGGCTGGCCTTGAACTCAGGGAGATCCACCTGCCTCTGCCTTTGGAATGCCAGGATTAAAGGACTGTGTCACAGTGCCTGGTTTAAAAAACAAAAATAACTGGGCAGTGGTGGCACATGCCTTTAATCCCAGCACTCAGGAAGCAGAGGCAGGCAGATCTCTGTGAGTTCGAGGCCAGCCTGGTCTACAAGAGCTAGTTCCAGGACAGGCTCCAGAGCTACAGAGAAATCCTGTCTTGAAAAAATAAATAAATGAAAAAAAAACAAAAACAAAACCAGGCGGTGGTAGCACCGGCCTTTAATCCCAACACTCAGGAAGCAGAGGCCAAGGCCAATCTGATCTACAAGATCAAGTTCCAGAGCAGGCTCCAAAGCTACAGAGAAACCCTGTCTCAAAAAAACAAACAAACAAAACCCCCCAAAATCCAAAAACAAACAAAGAAAAAAGCCTATTTTCAATAAAAGAAAAAGAAAGCTGCCCTATGGCCTCCCACTCAGGTGTCATGGAATACATACTCATAAATAAATGAATATTGCCAGGCAGTGGTGGTGCAGGCCTTTAATTCCAGCACTTGGGAGGCAGAGGCTGGGGATCTTTGTGAGTTCAATGCAAGCCTGGTCTACTAGAGCTAGTTCCAGGACAGACTCCAAAGCTACAGAGAAATGCTGTCTCGAAAAAACAATAAATAAGTAAATGTTAAAAATGTGTATATGCTTATATGCATAACATTGTACATTTATGCATCCAGATATTCCATGCTGCTTCCCCTTGACAGACAATCTGACTGGGTTTGAATCACCATGGAAACACACCTGTGCACACATCTGGAAGGGGGCTTCTAGAAAGGACAGTTGAAGTGAGAAGGCTAACCTGAAAGGGCTGCACCATCCTGTGGACTCAGGTCCTAGACTGAACAAACAGGGGAAGCCAGAAAGTGGGCCAGCACCTTTCCTGAGTTAGGAAGCAGCGTGAGGTACCTCAGGCAATGAGAAGGTAGCTAACACATGTGGATATTTTACCACTGCTGTTCATTCTGTCCTGACACCTATTAGCATGGACACAGTTGCTATAGGAAATAGATTAGATTTGTCTTTGTTACCTGCTTTTCTCTGTGTTTTTATTCTTGTTGGTGTTTGGAGACATAGTCTCAGATAGCCCTATCTGCTGGCTGCCACTGGCTAGAACTTGTGAACTCCTGATCCCCCTCCACCTCCAGCCTCTTCCTCCTGAGGATGACAGAGAGTCAGACATCACCATGCCTGCTCCGTGTTAACTTTCCTCCGTGTTCTCTCTGTCCTCCTCCCCTTCTTCTTTAGGTAGGGTGCTATTTAGCTCAGGCTGACACCAAATCCACTATATAATCAAGGATCAATTTCACTTTCTGATCCTCCTGCCTCAGTTTCCCAAGTGCTGAGACTATAACCACATATAACTAGAGAAATTAAGTTTCTTTATAAGCCTCAAGTCACATTTCTGTCAGCCTTGTTTCACGTCAATCCCAGGGTAAAGACACAATTTCCTGAGAGTGTTGAGAGGCTCACCGTGGTTTTCTTGCACTGAGGAATACTAGACAGAAAAACCACAAAGACAAAAGCCCTGGCGCAGGGCGCCACCAAGGACCCTGAAAAGTACACTTATTTTCAGTGTAGAAGCTGAAAACAAAAGGTAGCCAGCCTTGACGGTGCATGTCAGCAACTCGGATCTTCTTAGCTCTCTGCAAATGTGGAACTCACAGATGCAGTCCCTCGCCATCTTGCAGAATGGGCGTCCGCTGAAGCACTGGGTCTCCATTAGGTCATGGGATACTAAACCCTCTGAGTTAAAAGTAGGAAATGCCTTGTTTTCCTTCCAACAGGCTATCCTCCCAATGACAAATGTGCCAATAATTTTAGATATAAGAATATTTCCCCAGGATGGGGAGAGAAAAGGTAGAAGGGAAGGAGGGGGGACTTGGGGAAACAGGAGGATCGGGATAAAGGAAGGTTGGATAGGGGAGCACGGAACCACAATTCTTAGTTAAGGGACCCACTTTAGGGTGGGCAGGAGACTTGACCCTAGAGGGGCTCCCAGGTGCCCAAGCTGAGGTCCCCAGTTAGTTCCCTGGGCAGCTGAGGATAGGGAACCTGAAATGACCCTACCCTAGAGCAATACTGACGAATATATTGCATATCATCCTAGAACTTGCATCTGGCGATGGAAGGAGATAGAGACAGAGACCCACACTGGAGCACTGGACTGAGCTCCCAAGGTCCCAATGAGGAGCAGAAAGAGTGAGAACATGAGCAAAGATGTCGGGACCACGAGGAGTGCACCCACCCACTGAGACAGTGGAGATGATCTACTGGGAGCTCACCAAGGCCAGTTACCAGAAAAAGCATGGGATAAAACTGGACTCTCGGAACATGGCGAACAATGAGGGCTGATGAGACGCCAAGGACATTGGCACGCGGTTTTGATCCTACGCAATGTGCTGGCTTGGTGGGAGCCTAGCCAGTCTGGATGTTCACCTTCCTAGATATGGATGGAGGGGGGAGGACCTAGGACTTACCACAGGGCAGGGAACCCTGACAGCTCTTTGGACTGGAAAGAGAGGGGGAGAGGAGTGGGGGGAAGGGGAGAGGGGTGGGAGGAGGGGGAGAAGAGTGGGAGGAGAGGGAGAAGAGTGGGAGGAGGGGGAGGGAAATGGGAGGCTGGTGGGAGGAGGTGGAAATTTGGTTTTTTTTTTCTTTTCTTTATCCTCCTTTTATCAATAAAAAAATTAAAAAAAAAAAAGAATATTTCCCCAGGTACCCAGAGAGAGGAGTAACCATGGCGGTGATAGCAGCAAACACTTGCTGTGTGTCTTAGTTGGGCTTTCTACAGCTGTGAAGAGACACCATGACCACAACAACCCTTACAAGGAAAAACATTTAATTGGGTGGCTTACATTTTCAGAGGTTTAGTCCATTATCATCTTGGTGTGACATGGTGCTGGAGAAGTGTCCTACATCCTGACCGCAGGAAGTGCTCTGAGACACTGGGCATGACTTTAGCATATGTGAGACCTCCAAGTCCACCTCTACAGAGTGGCACACTTCCTTCAACAAAGCCACACCCACTCCAACAGGGCCACACCTCCCATTAGTGTCATTCCCTGTGAATTTATGGGGGCCAATTACATTCCAACTCCCACCCTACAAGCCACTTCTTTGAATATTATCTCAATCTTATATTCTCTCAATGGCCCTGTGAGTTCTGTGAGTTAGGTTCTGTTATTATCCGGAGTCTCTAAGAAGGAAACCAAAGCCAGATGTCAGAAGTTTGGCCAGAGGATGGTCACACTAGTCTTCCAGTCCAAGTTGCTGGCAGGCCAACCCAGCTGGCAATCCCTTCACCAACTTGCCTCTGTTTGATGGACAAAGAGGCAGAAATGGGAGGACCAGCAATCGATACATGTGGCAAGTCTCAAAAAGACAAACTGACTCATCGTCACTATGTTCATTGACTCCCCACGTCTCTGAAATCTAAAGGGGTCCAACACGGCTCATTTATCTTTTTTTTTGTATTTCATTTTTTAAAATTTTATTTTATTTCTCATTCATCTTTTTATTCCCAGTGACTCGGGGTCAGCACACAGAATTCACTTTATGCTTGTAGGATGAGCTGATGACTTTGATGATGAGAAAGAGTTTAGATAAGACTCCAAGCTAAAAATATGAGTTCCAGGGTCATCCATAATACCCGATTCACACAACATACAACTATCTCCTTATACAACTTTACAATTTGGTTGGTGGGGGTTGAAATGGAAAGATGGCTTACTGGTCTAAAACACTTACTGCTCTTCCTGAGGACCCGAATTCAGTTGCCAGAACCCACACCAGGCAACTCACAACCACCTGTAACTCCAATTCCCGTGGATCTGATACCCTCTGCTGACCTCTGTAGACACACATCTCCCCTGTAAACAAGAATAAAGTAAAATAAGGAATTTATTACACATCAAGACCACTTCCAAGCCAGGCATAGTGGCACGCACCTGTCATCCCAGCACTCAGGAGGTGAAGGCTAGAGGACCACCAAAAGCACAAAGCCAGTGTGGCTTACAGACCTCCTGCTTGCTTGTTTTGAAAGGCCCGTTCTACTTCTTCATGTTATACCCAATGAAAAACACAGGAGATTGCTCTTTTTTCCCGGTTTGTTTGTTTGTTTTTGTTTTGTTTTGTTTTTGGATTTTTGAGACACGATTTCTCTATAATTTTGGTGCCTGTCCTGGAACTAGCTCTTGTAGACCAGGCTGGCCAGTCAAGGCTATATACCATGCACTTGAAGCACAGAAGTAACTTCCATTTCCTCTGCTGGACACAGGATACAGCCCCTTTTGTTTTCAGTGTTTTAATGTTAAGGCATTAGTTTCAGAGCAACTTCCCAGAACCCTCAATTCATATGAACTTCCATCAGAAATGTACAATTAAAAGCTGAAGTCATGTTAGGGTTGTTTCCTCCGAAACATAAATATGTGTCCACCAAAATGATGAATTTATAGGGCTGGAGATAGTGAATGGCTCAGCTGTTAAGAAAGTATACTGGGGAGGGAAGGACTGGGAGACTGGGAAGAGAGGAAGGAGCAACTGTGGTCGGGATGCAATAAAGGACAGTAAAAGAAGGAAGGAAGGAAGAAAAAGAAAAAAGCAAAGAAAGAAAAAGATAGAAAGAAAGAGTGCCCTTCCAGAGCAGTCAAGTTTGACCGCAGCACCCCACATCAGGCAGCTCATAAGCATTTGTGAGTCCAGCTTCAGGGATCTGATGCCTCTGACCTCCAAGAACACCTTCTCATGTACACACACACACACACACACACACACACACACACACACACACACAATCACACACCCACCCACACACCACAAAAGCTTAAAATAAATCTAAAAAATGAAGCCAACTTAGAAACTAAAATCAGCCGAGCGATGGTGGTGCACGCCTTTAATCCCAGCACTCGGGAGGCAGAGGCAGGCGGATCTCTGTGAGTTTGAGACCAGCCTGATCTACAGAGCTAGTTCCAGGACAGGCTCCAAAAACTACAGAGAAATCGTGTCTCGAAAATACAAAAACAAAACAAAAACAAACAAACCAAAAGAATCTAAAATCAAAACATCACCCAGTAGGGGAAAAAAGAGTAGTCTCCTGTGTTTTTCATTGGGTATAACATGAAGAAGTAGAACGGGCCTTTCAAAACAAACAAGCCAGCGATGGTGGCGCACATCTTTAATCCCAGCACTCAGGAGGCAGAGGCAAGTGGATCTCTGTGAATTCGAGACCAGCCTGGTCTACAGAGCTAGTTCCAGGACAGGCTCCAAAGCCACAGCGAAACCCTGTCTCGAAAAACAAAAAACAAAACAAAACAAAAAAACAAAAAACAAGCAAGCAGGAGGTCACACTACAGAAGGAAAGAGAGCAAGTGCAGCAAAGGTCACCCTGAAGAGCTCCTTCAAACACAATGTGGTTCCCTTTCCCTTTTGCTGAGGTCAGCACAGGACCGTTATTGCTTGTCTCCCATTGTTTTGTTCAGGGCAGCCCAGCTTTCTCCCCCTCTGGGAGAAGTGCTCCCTGTAAGAATCAGTGGCCTATTTAAGGAAAGTTATTCATCATGTGCAGCAACCCCCCTTTCCTGGAGCTCTCCCAAATACATGGGAAACGGGGCAGGACATTCAGAGGAAGCTGGGCTCACACACAACCTTAAATAGCAAGAATCAAGGAAGTGTATCTCACATAATACTGTGGAAAGCTGGGCTGGGACTTCATGCTTATAATATAGCACTTTGGAGGTAGAGACGGGAGAGTCAAGAGTTCAAGGTCATCTTTTGCACATTGGGCCAGCCTGGGATGCATGAGACCCTGTCTCAAAACAACACAACAAAACAACGAAACAAAGATGAGAGCTGAGCGGGTGGCTCACATATTTAATCGCAACAGTTACGCTCCTAAGTGCTGGAACTGTGATGTGTACCATACCACCTAGCTTGACAGGAATAATAGATCAAATTTAATGTCCCAGTTTTGATCACTACTCAGATACTGTCCTGTTAGCATTGAATAAAAAGTTCTTATCATATTTGTATGTGTGTCTGAGAAGAAAACCTACCCAAGATATGTAAAAAGCTTTCTTAAAATAATATTTTGTGTGTGTAGTTTTTGTTTGGTTTCATTTTTCAAGACAGGGTATTTCTGTGTAGCCTTAGTTGTCTTAGAACTAGCTCTGCACACCAGGCTGGCCTTGATCTCAAGAGATTTGACTACCTCTGCCTCCTGAGTGTTGGGATTAAAGGTGTATGACACCATCACCCAGCTTTATTTAACAGAGGAAATAACCAGCATTTCTAAAGCCCCTGTTAAAGGAATAGAGAAAAAGAAGTTATTCTAAGAAGGGTTTCTGTTTTCCTTTGCTAAACGTAGAATTATAGAATCTGTTCTAGAAGGTTCCTTAAAGACACTTCTGATCAGAAAGCAGCCAACAGGAGCTTGTTATTATTGTGAGACAGGTCTCGATGTGTAGACCAGGATAGACTCCAACTCATAGGATCCTCCTGAGTGCTGGGGTTAAAGACGTTAGTCACCATGCCCAGATGATCTCTTTTTCTTTTTTTCAGGTGTTGAAGATCAACAATGCCAAGAACATACTCTGGCACTGAGTGGCACCTCAGCCCTGTCTGCCAGTCTGTTTGTTGATTGCCCTAAGGTCATTTCAGACTATTCCTGCTGTCTGTGGCTGCTGTCACCATTTCCAGTGTCTACAAGTTTTGTATATATCTATAATCTTTTTTTTTTAAAGATTTATTTATTAATTATGTATACAGCATCTGCCTGCATGTATCCCTGCAGGCCAGAAGAGGGCACCAGATCTTATTACAGATGGTTGTGAGCCACCATGTGGTTGCTGGGAATTGAACTCAGGACCTCTGGAAGAACAGTCAGTGCTCTTAACCTCTGAGCCATCTCTCCAGCCCTATATCTATAATCTTGTAAGTCAATTGGGTCTTGTGTATATCTGTAGTCTTGTAAGTCAATTGGCAAAGGGAACCACTCAGATACTTTTCGTATTTTTAGCCCAGACTCTCCAGCTTTAGCCTCACGCGCTGACTGAGGAGGTCTAAAAGGTGCACTACGATCTGCATTTGTTTTCTTTTAACGCAGGCTGGTGAAGCGCTGAGGCTGCTAGTTAGCTAAAAACACTCAGTTCATTGTACTGTCGTTTGTTTAACCTGTTCACCATTCAAATGTTGTTTGTTTGGGGCTTTTGAGACAGATCTCACTGTGTAACCTAGGCTAGCCTCAAACTTGCTATCCTTTGCCTCACCAACTCTCGTGAGGGCTAGGTTTACTGAAGTGCTCTGAGCTACAGGCCAAAGAAATCATTCAAATTTAAATGTCCATATCTGCCTGGGGCAAAACCGAGGGCAAAACAAAACAAAACCCAAGGACTAAATTCTTTAATTCACATTTCTGCTAGGAATCCTCTACTGCCTGCTGAATCATCTCTGAAAGAATACAAGTAATATCATTTTTTTAAAATTTAATTTGTACATAAGAGGACAGCACCAGCCTGTAGCTGCAGTGGGGCAGGGGATCTGTCCTGACCTGTCAGCGTGTCTTCAGGTGCTTCAAAGAAAGCCTGTGCCACACAGAGGCCAGGAGACATTTCTAGAATCCCAGGATTCTAATGCTAACACCCCTTCCTGTGGGTGTTCTGCTATGCCCTATAGGCTGGTAGACTGCAGGGCTGAAGTGAGATCCAGCCACCCCACCCCACCCTACCACCCCACCCCACCACACCCTCCCCACCCTCTTCCAGCTTCATCTGCACATTTTTGTGTAAAAAGTTACCTAACCGGGTCTATCCAGGAAAGTTTCTTCCTAACTTAGGAAAGGAGAGCTGTGAGCAACACCGTCGTCCAGTCTGCCACCCTCCAGTCCACAAACACTGCGGCCCAGTCTCTGCCCTCCACAACGAGACTAGCTAGCCTTATTTGAAGGACTAGCAGGAAAAAAGTTTTTTGTTTTTTTTTTTTTAAGTTTTTCGAGACAGGGTTTCTCTGTAGCTTTGGAGCCTGTCCTGGCACTAGCTCTTGTAGACCAGGCTGATCTCGAACTCACAGAGATCCGCCTGCCTCTGCCTCCCGAGTGCTGGGATTAAAGCAGGAAAAAAGCTGACAGCATATTTAAGCAAAGCAAGCAGCCGAACCAGCTCTGCTTATGAAGAGATTATGAAATTTAGGTATGTGAGGGCAGGTCACTAAGTGAACGTGAAGAAATTACAGCAAACGTGGCCAAAGGAGGGAGGACTCTCCTCGCTGCACCTTGACTCCCTCCACCAGTTCTGGGCGTTGGAGGAAATGTCACCTTGTGAGAGAAATGGAGTTCTCTCTTCCTTTCTCCTTCCTCCCTTCCTCCCCTCCCCCTTTGGAGAGGTTTTTCTACAGAGCTCTGGCTGTCTGGAGCTCACTATGTAGACCAGGCTGGTCTCAAACTCAGAGATTCCCTGTGCTACTCCACCCCATAAATACTGGGATTTAAGGTGTGTACCACCATGCCCAGCAAATCCTGATTTCTTAATTTTCTTTTTATTTTCGTGACAACACACACCATATCATTCTATATGACCTCCAATTTGCAGCAATGCCCCTGTCTCAGCCTCAAGGAAGGGGTTTGACATGCACGTGACTCCGTACCAACCTGAGTCCTGCATTCCTTACCACACCTGTTCTCGTTCCTGAAAATCTACAGGCAAAACTGCTAAGTTTCACCCAAGACTCTTGGTCAGCCTCACTGTCCCCGGGAGGCAGCAATACTGTCCCTGTGGGTTGGTCCTGCCCGGTCACACACTCCTGAACACTATTAGGCCTCTGGAAAGAGTGGGAAACTGCCCTGGTACTTTCTGGATCATTTTCTTGTAAGTCGCCATTCCACAAATCTAACAGGTCAAGTCAGATCTTCGGACATTCACCTATTCTGTTTGCTTTTCCTGGAAGAGCCCAGTTGCTTGAGACATTCTCTGTTGTCCAGCAGATAGAGACCCCTCTCTACCTGCAACCACAGAACTATAGCCATGTCTGTAATAAAATATTATCAGGCTATATTATAGGTTTTTTGGTTTGATGGTCTTCCAGTTCCCATAAGCCATGAGCAGCTTAAGCTCAGGAACTGACTCAGCCCTTTTCCGCGATGCAAAGGCTATCAAGGCGCCTAGAGTGCAGGATGTGCTAAAGAAATGTGCTGGGCCAGGCACTGGTGCACGCCTTTAATCCCAGCAGAGGCAGGTGGAGCTCTTTGAGTTCAAGGCCAGCCTGGTCGGCAAAGTGAGTTCCCCCGCAGCCAGGGCTGCTGGGTAAAGAAACCCTGTCCAAAAAACAAAAAAAAAAAAACAAAAAAACAAAAAAAAGAAATGTACATTGGGGCCAGCGATGGCCCAGTGGCCCAGCAGTGAAGGCACTTGCCGCCAAGCCAGGCCTGCTGACCTGAGCTCCTTGGTTCCTGTGGTAGAAAGAGAACACTGACTCCCAGCAGGTTTTTCTCTGACCTCCACATGTGCAATTGTGGCACACGCTTCTACTGAGCCCTCCAAATAAATATGTGGAGGGAAATAAAAATAAGACATAAGCAAGCATGTGATCGAGACCCAGTGCTGCTTTGAATTTGTTGGGTGTAGGGAGTGGTTGCCACGGGAGGGCAGAATTCAGGGGTGGGTACGATGAAAATACATTACATAATACATTAAATCCTCAAGGAATAAATAAAATAGTATTTATTTATTTATCTCTCTTGTTAACATATTTCTCTATCCCAGTGTTTTGATTGTTAGTAACAAGTAATAGTTAAAATAAGGTACAGGTGAGCCAGGTGTGGTTTAATCCCAGCTCTCAGGAGGCAGAGGCAGGTGGTTCTTTAAATGCTCCAGACTAACCTGGTCTACATAGCTCTAACCAACGCAACATAGTGAGGCCTTGTCTCAAAAAAAAAAGAAAGAAAAAGAAAGAAAGAAAAGAATGGAAAGAAGGAAGGAAGGAAGGAAGGAAGGAAAGAAGAAGAAAGAAAGAAAGAAAGAAAGAAAGAAAGAAAGAAAGAAAGAAAGAAAGAAAGAAAAGAAAGGTTGACTCTTGCCTGTGATCTAAGCACTCAGAAGGCCGAGAGACTAAGACAGAAGGATTGACACAAATTAGAGGGTAGCCTGGGCTACACAGAAAGTTCTGGATAAACCTGGGCTGCAGAATAGAATCCTTCCTAAAAACAATGGCCAAAATAATTTTACAAGTACATCTACTTTGAGTTTGCTTCTGGAAGGAGTTCAGTGGCCTGGCTCTGCAGTAGAGTGAGTAGAGCAGACTGCAGTGAGCTGCCACAGGGCTCCTTCTGACACCAGGCAGGGTCTGTCCCACTTGCGTTCAAGTCAGAGTTGCTTAGTGGGGGCCACAGTTTCGTACCACATTCCTCCAGAGCTCCAGGTTTCTGTATGACAGGAGGTGGCTTTGGGGACTGCTGGTGAAAACCAGGAGCCATGAGGACCTGTTCTGTCTCATTTTGCCCCTGAACCATTCAGAGGCCTAAAGATTACATTATTTAATATTATTTTTTAACTGCATAAATCTAAAGATTTCAAAGTTTCAGTAATGAGAATTGACCCCAAGTCCTAGAGCATGAAAGGCAATACTTGTACCCATGCAGCAGAGTGTGGAGCCAACCTCCCCCGCACAACAGAGCTTTTCTCTTCCTCCTCCTTCTTTTTTTAAAAATATCTATTTATTTATTATGCACACAATATTCTGTCTGTGTGTATGTCTGCAGGCCAGAAGAGGGCACCAGACCTCATTACAGATGGTTGTGAGTCACCATGTGGTTGCCAGGAATTGAACTCAGGACCTTTGGAAGAGCAGGCAATGCTCTTAACCACTGAGCCTTCTCTCCAGGCCCCTCCTCCCTCCTTCTTCTATCAGGCTAGCCTTGAACTCACAGAAACCCACCTACGTTTGCCTTCAGAGTACGGGGGATTAAAGGCCTAGCCATCACCCCTGGCTTACTTTTTCTGTTGAGCTTTCTTTCTTTCTTTCTTTCTTTCTTTCTTTCTTTCTTTCTTTCTTTCTTTCTTTTTCTTTTTCGAGACAGGGTTTCTCTGTGGTTTTGGAGCCTGTCCTGGAACTAGCTCTTGTAGACCAGGCTGGTCTTGAACTCACAGAGATCCGCCTGCCTCTGCCTCCCAAGTGCTGGGATTAAAGGCGTGCGCCACCACCACCTGGCTCTTTCTTTCTTTCTTTCTTTCTTTCTTTCTTTCTTTCTCTCTCTCTCTCTCTCTCTCTCTCTCTCTCTCTCTCTTCTTTCTTTCTTTCTTTCCTTCTTTCCTTTTCTCCCTCCCCCTTTCTTTCCTTTCTTCCTTTCTTTCTTTTGGTTTTTTAAGGCAGAGTTTCTCTGCGTAGCAGCTCTGGCTGTCCTGGGAACTTCCTTTGTAGACCAGCTGGCCTTGAACTCAGAGATCTGCCTGCCTCTGCCTCCCAAGGACTGGGATAGTTTTTTTCTTTTTTAAAATCTGGGTCTGGGGGGTTGGAGAGATGGCTCAGTGGTTAAGAGCATTGCCTGCTCTTCCAAAGGTCCTGAGTTCAATTCCCGGCAACCACATGATGGCTCACAACCATCTGGAATGAGGTCTGGTGCCCTCTTCTGGCCAGCAGACATACACACAGACAGAATATTGTATACATAATAAATAAATAAATATTTAAAAAAATAAAATAAAATCTGGGTCTGAGCTGGGCAGTGGTGGTGCACGCCTTTAATCCCAGCACTCGGGAGGCAGAGGCAGGCGGATCTCTGTGAGTTCAAGGCCAGCCTGGTCTACA
This sequence comes from Microtus pennsylvanicus, assembly GCF_037038515.1. Lineage (NCBI taxonomy): Eukaryota > Metazoa > Chordata > Mammalia > Rodentia > Cricetidae > Microtus > Microtus pennsylvanicus. The sequence continues at coordinate 69,614,329 of NC_134582.1, forward strand.
AAGGGAGTTCCAGGACAGTCTCCAAAGCTACAGAGAAACCCTGTCTCGAAAAACCAAAAAATAAAATAAAATAAAAAAATAAAATAAAATCTGGGTCTGTACCAGGCTGACTTTGAACTCTTGTCTCATCATTCCACGTGCTGAGCAAGCCCAACTTAACCTATGTCTAAGTTCCCCCTTTTTTTAAAAAAAAAAAAAAAGCAAGCCATTTGGAGGACTGTTGTGGTGTCCCAACACTCTGGAGTCTGAGGCAGGAGGATTACAAGTCTTGCCACAAAGTGAGTTCAAGGCCAGCCCAGGCTATTTAGTAAGATCCTATCACAGAATAAAAAAAAAAAAAAGGGACTGGGGCTAGAGCTTGGTTTCGCGGCTCCAGAGCACTCACTCTCTTAGCATGTTTATGACTATATTCATCCCAAACTCTACACATGTGCGCACACATTGCATGCACACACACGCACACACACATGCACATACGTGCACATGCAGTGAGGTGGGGAGAGGAGAACAAGGCTGGGGATGAAGCTCTGTGGCAATGTTTATGTGAGGTGCTCAAGAAAGAATGTTACATCTCAGCACCACAGAAACAAACAAACAAACAAACAAACAAAGCTTTAATATTCCAACCCAAAGATATTAAGGTGTATTTGAAAGGTTTTTGTTTGATTTCCTCTTGTTTCTTTTCTTTTTGGAGGTGCAGAAGATGAGAGTTGGTATGTGTTAGACAGGTCTTTAGCCTTAAACTCTACCCCTAACAGTGTTTTCTTCATTGTGTGGTTCTGTATAACCTAGAACTCACTGTATAGACCAGGCTGGCCTAGAAATAACAGAGAAGACCTGTCTCTGCCTGCTGGGTGATGGGCTTCATATTAAAGATCAAAGGGGAGTGCTCTTGCAGCACCCACCCACCCAGCGTTTGGAGGTGACTGACCAGGCAGCATCAGGTTCCAAGACATTTGGGAATTTCTGGTCCTTTCCAGCTACCAGTGTTAAATAATCCTTGAATCTTGTCTCTATCCTGTTCTTTCCCCAGTGTCTAGGCCTCCACCAAACCCTCCCTTCCTGTTAAATGTGTTTAAAGCTCCAAAGTCACAGACTTCACAGCCTCTGACACCCTCTACACCCTACAAAACCCACTCTAATATCTGTTTTGTTTTTAATCTAAAAACAAAATCACTATCTCAGTCGTACTTGACGGTGTTTTCCTGTAATTCCAGTACTGAGGAAGCTGAGGCCAGTAGATCATTGAGAATTCAAGGCCAGCCTGGTCTAAGTAGCAAGTTCCAGGCTAGCCTGAGTGATAACAGTGACTGTTGTCACCGTCCTCCCTCCCCCGCAATAAATAAATAAATAAATAAATAAATAAATAAATAAATAAATGAATAAATGAATAAATAAATAAATAAATAACAGTGTGGCACAGAAGAAGGGGAAGAGAAGGAAAAAAAAAAGAAACCAGATTGGGGGGGGGGTGCTGGAGAGATGGCTCCGTGGTTAAGAGCCTGCTCTTCCAAAGGTCCTGAGTTCAATTCCCGGCAACCACATGGTGGCTCACAACCATCTATCTGTAATGAGGTCTGGTCCCCTCTTCTGGCCTGCAGACATACACACAGACAGAATATGGTATGCATAATAAATAAATAAATATTTAAAAAAAAAAGAAACCAGATGAACAATATCTCAGTATCTTGTCCTCAGTCCCACTGAGCATAGCCTGTCCTCCCAGGCAGCCATCGCCCTTGCAGTACGGTCTCCGTTCTCCTTTACAGCATCACTTCCCAAACATCTCTAAGTTACATTTACTTGGAGAACAGCAATAGTTGTATTTTTGGTGTGACTAAAACACAGTTAAGACCACCACAAAGAGACTCTGTATGTTCTTATTCTCTCTAGGCGCTGCCTCCCCGGGGAACTAGGCTCCAGTCAAAGAAGCAGCTCAGAAACCAGAGGTGTAAAGAGGGGTTTAAATTCCCCTGTCTCCTTTTATGGACCAGTAGTAAAAGAAATGACCTGTAACATCAACAGTAACAAAAAGTAACTGCTTGGGGCTCTGGTTTTCTCAAGACCTAATTGTCCCTCCCCTTGTCTTTTATTATGTCTTACTCTGTAGCTAACAAAGCTTTAAGAACATTAAATCTAAAATTGTGCCAGGTATGGTGGTCCACGTCTGTCATCCCAGCACACTGGAGGCTAAGGCAGGAAGAATTGCCATGAGTTTGAGGCCAGTCTGGGCTACATAATGAGACTTTATCTCAAAACAAACAAAATTAAAATCAGCCAAAAAGAACATTGAAAATCAGTCATTGGGTCAGGCAGTGGCTGCACAAGTCCTTAATCCCAGCACTCAGGAGGTAGAGGCAGGTGGATCTTTGTAACTCTGAGGTCAGCATAGCCTACAAAATGAGTTCTAGGAGAGCCAGGGCTACACAGTGAAACCCTGTCTTGAAGAGAAAAAGGAAGGAAGGAAGGAAGGAAGGGAGGAAGGAAGGAAGGAAGGAAGGAAGGAAGGAAGGAAGGAAGGAAGGAAGGAAGGAAGAAAAAAGAAAAGAAAATTAGCCACCAAGAAGAACAGTGAGGGGCTAAAGAGAAGATGGGTCAGCAGTTAGCAGGGTTTGCTGCTCCCACAGCCAGGGTGGCTCTCATCTGAGTAACTTCAGCTCCAGGGAATCTGACACCCTCTCCTAGCTTCTGAGGACACACACAGGCATGCACACACAGGTTTAAATAAACAAGTCCCTGTTTCTAGTACCAGCAAGGACCTTGCCTTGTTCTGTTATCACTGGTTTCCGTTGCTAAGTAGTATAGTGGCGTGTAGGCTATCACTCTTCAGCCAATAAGGAAAAATATGCAAAGAAGATACTGTTCCTGGCCCTCTCCTCTTTCTAGTAAAGTTGCTGAAAGCGAATGTACAACTGAGGAAAAGCTGGGTTAAAATGCTGTTTCCAGGACTCTAGTTATTAAGAGTCACTGTGGTCTAGGAGTGATGACCACAGACTAATCCCAGCATGCCTTAGGTAGGGTTTATTGTCTTTCATTCTTTTTATTTTCTTTCTTCTTTGTTTGTTTTTCTATTTTGTTTTATTTTGTTTCATTGTTTCAAGGCAAGGTTTCTCTGTGTAGCCCTGGCTGTCCTGGAACCTGCTCTGTAGAACAGGCTGACCTCAAATTCAGAGATCCCCTGTCTATTCCTCCTGAGTGCTGGGATTGAGGGTGGGTGCCACCACTGCCTGGTGGCATATTCCGTTCTAAACCTGGAAAAAAGGAGACCCTTTGCCCTTAATAGGAAGGGATTTGAATATACCACTGTATTCCTTTATCCAAAGAAGGGCTGAGCACTGAAATGAAAGAGGCTTGTCTTTGCAAGCATACAAGAGCAAGAACAACTCCCTCACATAGTCATTAGAATCAAGTGTACTCGGAGTTCAGAGATACAGGAGAATCAAGAAATCTCAAGGCCAGCCAGGCAGTGGTGGTACACACATTTATGTATTTATTTATTTAGCCTTTTCAAGACAGGGTTTCTCTGTGGTTTTGGAGCCTGTCCTGGAACTAGCTCTTGTAGACCAAGCTGGTCTCGAACTCACTGCCCGGCTGGTGCACACCTTTAATCCCAGCATTTGGGAGGCAGGGACTGGCAGATCTCTGTGAGTTTGAGGCCAGCCTGGTCTGTGAGAGCTAGTTCCAAGACAGGCTCCAAAGATACTCAGAGAAACACTCAAACAAACAAAAAGAGAATCTCAAAGCCAGCTTAAGCTCCTTGGCAAATTTGAGGTTGGCCTGGGCTGCTTGAGACCCTTTCTCAAAAAACAAAAACAAAAACCAAGGGGACAGCTCAGTGACAGAGCACCTGCCTAGTACATGCAGTTCTGGGGTCAAGCCCTAGTTTCATTCTACCCCATGCTCAAAATAAAAACGAGGGCAGAGTAAGACAAGGTCTTCTTATATTGCCCCGTCTCCCTGGTGCTGGAATTAAATGCACATGACACCTTGCCTGGGTAACAATTTTTAATTATATGAGGCAGAAAGAGGAAGGAAGAGGAAAGAAAACAGAGGTGTGCGTGCGTGCGTGTGAGTGAGAGAGAGACAGAGACAGAAAGCAGACCCACTAGTCTGGCCTTAAACATACCAACCTTATACTTGAGACCCTTCTGCCTCAGTCTCCTAAGTCCTGGTTCTCCAGGCTACAATGCCTGCTCTATTGATGAATTATGGCTAACATGGTAGCATGATCAAAGTGTCTTCGTTGCTCTTTTCTCCTTTAGGGCCTCTAAAGCAATTGTCCGCAGTCATTCTGCCTACTGTAGAACTCTCAATGGCTCCCTAGTGCCTGTAGACAAAAAAGGCCGAGCTTTTTGGCTTTGCACATACCCCAGCCTAAGGAGGCTTGTTTGATTGTTTTAGCACCGTTGTTTTCTCCCCAACCTTTAACATTCTCTTCCCTGGATTTGCGATTTCTCCTGGGTGTCCCTGAGCTCACATTCTGTAGGACTCTCTTCATCTTGCCTCTTTTCTGATAACCCCCCCACACCAAGAATGAGAATGACTGAGGCTGTGTTAACTAACTGGTCAGCTCCCTCTGTGAGGCTGTGTTAACTGGTCAGCTCCCTCTGTGAGCCTTAGGGGGCTATTAATGATTGGCCTGCTGTCTCTGCCACTACCCTGAAATCTTAACACCCAGGAGCCTGGTGCTGATGGAGGCTTGTCTTCAAGACTGAGCCAGCAGGCTATCAACTTTCTTGGAAAATAGCAGGGGAATGAAATAAAAAATCAGCAGCACTTCTCAAGTTGTTCATGACATTCGTTTTTTTTAGGATTTATTTGTTTATTTATTATATACACAGTATTCTACCTGCAGGTACACTGCAGGCCAGAAGCTCATTACGGACAGTTGTGAGCCACCATGTGGTTGCTGGGAATTGAACTCAGGACCTCTGGAAGAGCAGCCAGTGCTCTCAACCACTGAGCCATCTCTCCAGCCCTGTTTATGACAGTCTTCTCATGTGGATGGAGTCAGGGTGTAGCAGACACAGCCTAGAATGCGTACTGTCCAACCCACCAGCAGCACCTGCCCATGAGCTGTTTCTATGAGTGCTGGGGTCGCTCTCCACTTTGCTGACTCACTCCCCCAATCATGCTGAGTTCATGGAGTTAACTATCTCGGCAGTAGAGCTGCAGAGGAGAGGAGGGGTTTGCAGGCATGCTGTGGATGCGTTCTGGAATTCCTGGCCCCTGTTCCTGACATTCAGCAGTCTGTGGCTCACCTTCCTCAAGTCACCCGCGGAATATTAACCACTGGCCCAGCCCACAAGGTAATCAGATCCAGGGGAGCAGGCTGATAACATTCCTGGAGTTCAGTCAGAAGCTCTAAGAACTCACCAAGAGGCAAGGAAAATGGCGAACATGGAAATAAATTAGGGGTTCTCCTAGCTTTTGAAGATCTCAAGTGGATGTGGGCAGTGGACAGGTGCAGAAGGTACAATGATCCATGTGAGAATTTGATGGGCGTTACAGCAAAAGGACAATGGAAGGAAGAGACCAGTGGGTGGCATCAGAAGGGCCAGGGGGCCAGGGCTCAGGAGTATCCTGTGCCTGTCCTGACCACATGTGATCCATGGATTATCCTAGGTCAACCTTCTGATGGTGCAAATTAAAGAGGTTTAGCCCAGAGACTGAGAGGCTCAGTCGGCAAAGTGTTTGCCACACACACACGATGCCCTGAGTTAGAACCCCCAACATTCTCAGTAGAAAACAAATAAAAACCAGGTGCAGCCGTGCACACCTGTAATCCACGCACAGGGAAAGTGGAGACAGGACAATCCTCAGGGCTTAATCACAACCAAGTCTAACCAACTAATGAGATCCAGGTTCAGTGTGAGACCCTGCCTCAGAACACAAGGTAAACCAGGTACAGTGGCAGACACCTTTAATCCCAGCATTCAGACAGGGTCAGATGGATCTCTCAGAGTTCCAGACCACCCAGGGTTATATAGTAAGCCCTATCTCAAAAAAAAAAAGAAATTGTTTTAAAAAGAAAAGAAGGAGGCAAAACTATTGAGAAGAATGCCCAACAAAGACCTCTGACCTCCATACCCACACATGTATGCATGGACACACACGTGCATGCCTACAAACATGCACACACACACACACACATATACATACACACATGCACATACACATACACAAGCTTCAGCTCAACTCAGGTGAGTACTGTAAGGCTCAGTGAGGTCAAGTAGCTTTTTTGTTGCTGTTTTATTCTGTGTTTTGTTTTGATTTTTTATTTTATTTTATTGATATTTATTGAACTCTACATTTTTCTCTGCTCCCCTCCCTGCCTCTCCCCTCCCCCTTGTTTTGTTTTTCAAAGTAGGTTTCTCTGTGTAGCTTTGGGGCCTGTTCTGGAACTAGCTCTTGTAGACCAGGCTAACCTCGAACTTACAGTGATCTGCCTGCTTTTGCCTCCCAAGTGCTGGAATTAAAGGCATGTGCCACCACTGCCTGGCAAGGTTAAATAACTTGACTGAATTCTGGACTTCAAATGCTGCCCTTCTAAATCAGTTCTCCAATTCATCTCCAGGCTGGCTGGGATGCCCTCAAGGACATAGTGAGAGGGAGTAGAGAGGACTGAATGTCCCATGGGGAAGGGATGTGGGCAAAGACGCAGAGGAAGCCAGGCCTGGAAGCACACATCTACCAGCGCTCCGGAAGCAGAGGCAAGCAGATCTCTGTGAGTTCGAGTCCAACCTGGACTACAAGGGGAGTTCCAGTACATTCAGGTCTGTTACACAGAGAAACCCTGTCTCAAAAAAAAAAAATTACAAAGACGTTATGCTATTTTATGCTATTTTTCAAAACAATCACTACAACCCAAACCAATGAGCACATTCAAACCTCACTTTCTGTTGTGTTTTATTTTGGGGGGTGGGATCTATGTTCTTTCCTAGTAAGTTTCAGCCTAGATGCAGTGTTACTAATTATAGTCGCTGTGTGGTACGTCTGGTACATCTTACCTTGAGACTGCATCCATCTTGCCTCACTGAAACTTAGTTCCCTTTGACCAGCATCTCCCATCCCTTGGTCCCTTGTCAATCATCACTCTACTGTTCAATTGTGCAAGTTCAGTGTGTTTTAGATCCCACGTGTGAATGAGTTGGTGCTGAACTCATCTTTCTGTGTATGACTCACTTTGATTAGCATAGAGTTCTCCAGGTTCAGCCATCATGCCAGACAGTTCCTTTCTGGTTTCCTTTCTTTAAAAATTTTTCAGACTTATTTATTTTTTGTTTCATGTGAGTGGATGCTTTGCCTACATTTATATCTGTGCATCATATGTGTGACTAGTACCTTCGGAGGCCAGAAAGGGAGTTGGATCCCCTAGAATTGGAGTTACAGATGGTTGTGAGCCACCATGTAGGTGCTGGGATTGAAGCTGGGTCCTCTGGAAGGGCAACAAGTGCTTCTTAACCACTGAGCCATCTCCCCAGGCAAATAGTTTCTCTCTCTCTCTCTCTCTCTCTCTCTCTCTCTCTCTCTCTCTCTCTTCCTTCCTTTCTTTTTCTTTTTTAGATGTTAGAAATGACCCTCAGGCCCCTAGAGAGATTTTTCACCTTCCAGATACTGTCACTACCTCAAGCCCAATCTTCCCATGATAGTCAACTGCTCTTTTTTTTTTTAAACAAAAGATTTATTTATTATATATACAGTGTTATACATGCATGTATGCCTGCAGGCCAGAAGAAGGCATCAGATCTCATTACAGATGGTTGTGAGTCACCATGTGCTTGCTGGGACTCAGGTCCTCTGGAAGAGCAGCCAGTGTTCTTAACCTCTGAGCCATCTCTCTAGCCCACAGACCAATAGTTTCTTAATCCAACTTAAAATATTATATATGTGTTATCAAATTCCCACTGGTATTTTTCCCATTTTATAAACTGAAAATCTTGGCTAGGAGATTGTTTGAGTAACACATGCAAAGTCATAACAAGAGACAGAGGCATGCCTTCACCACACAGTGCCTATAGTCTCCAGGGCTCCACACAAAATGATACAAAGCTCAAGCCCCGGTTTCCTCATCTCCATAAGATAGGGATGATATCTACCGGTTTGTTTCAAAAGACTTCTGCAACTTTACCAGATAGCACACCGGTAGGATGTATTGTGGACAAGATAAGCAAATGTTTTCTGTAACCCAGGAAATCTCTTTAGGGCCCTCGGGGATAGGACTCTAATATCCAGAGTCTTCACTTAGAAAGCGAACACCTCCAATTCCAAGGCCTGGTTTCTGGAGAGGAAACCATCAGCCTTTGCACGTCAAAACCGCTAACAATGGCTTGTTGCTGAATGGACTTCTTTGCTCCTAGCGGTAGTGCTTTGTCAAACAGGAAATCGGTTTTTAGTGCAATGAGGTCTCTATGAGTTCAAACTTCTGTTTTCGAATGTTCTTACAAGATGGACAGTTGGCACTGATTTACAGGAAATATTCAGTTGGAATCAGAAGGTGCTGGCTTCAATGGCCGTTAGAGTGTTTACAACTCCCAGTGTGCTGGTGTGTGAGCAACAGTCTTGCGTGGAACCAAAACATACTCCAAGGGTGTTTCCAAGACCCAAGCGTACTTTGCGCAGGCTTAGGAGAAGAAGGGGAGGACAACGCTGGAGAAAGGCTGGCACTGAGTTCAGTGACATATTTATGAGCCCAGCATGGCTTGTGCGATAAGTGCTGGTCACTGAGGGAAGGAAAAGTCGCCTTTGTGTATATGAAATGTACAAGATTCTCAGTCTAAAAAGACTGAGCAGGAAAGCATTGGGTAAATAGAGGATATCCCTTCAATTATTATGTGAAAGTTAAATTGCTACAAGAAGGTAGGCGTTTCCCTCTGAGTCAGATGCTGAGAAAATGAGAGACTCTAAGTCGAAATCAACATTTTTCAGTCTTTGGGTTTCAAATCTAGGAAGATAGGACGAAGCAATTCTTCCTGCTGCAAAGCTGCGGGGAAGCGTCTGGTGGGACTGACCGTTCTCTTGCCGCTCTGCTTTGGACCATTGGTTTTCCCAGAGCTCGGCAATCGTGCCAAGAGATGTCTCTAGTGTTCTCAAAGAATTCAATACAGCTGTGTGTAGTGGCACGGGCTTGTACTGATGGAGACAGAGGCAGGGGGAGGAATGTTAGTTGTCATCCAGCCTGACTTATAATAGTAAATTCTAGGTTCTGGTCTATAGCGTCTCAAAAAAAAAAAAAAAAACAACAAAACAAACCAAAAAGGGGCAGAGTGGTGGCAGTGGCGGCAGGGGCAGTGGGCAGGGCAGAGTGGTGGCAGTGGCGGCAGGGGCAGTGGGCAGGGCAGAGTGGTGGCAGTGGGCAAGGCAGAGTGGTGGCAGTGGGCAGGGCAGAGTGGTGGCAGCGGCAGCAGGGGCAGTGGGCAGGGCAGAGTGGTGGTAGCGGGGGCAGTGGGCAGGGCAGAGTGGCGGCAGTGGCGGCAGGGGCAGTGGGCAGGGCAGAGTGGTGCCAGTGGCGGCAGGGGCAGTGGGCAGGGCAGAGTGGTGGCAGTGGCGGCAGGGGCAGTGGGCAGGGCAGAGTGGTGGCAGTGGGCAAGGCAGAGTGGTGGCAGTGGGCAGGGCAGAGTGGTGGCAGCGGCAGCAGGGGCAGTGGGCAGGGCAGAGTGGTGGTAGCGGGGGCAGTGGGCAGGGCAGAGTGGCGGCAGGGGCAGTGGGCAGGGCAGAGTGGTGGCAGCGGGGGCAGTGGGCAGGGCAGAGTGGTGGCAGTGGCGGCAGTGGGCAGGGCAGAGTGGTGGCAGTGGCGGCAGGGGCAGTGGGCAGGGCAGAGTGGTGGCAGCGGGGCAGTGGGCAGGGCAGAGTGGTGGCAGCGGGGGCAGTGGGCAGGGCAGAGTGGTGGCAGCGGGGGCAGTGGGCGGTGGAGTGGGGTGGTGGTGATGGTACATGCCTATAATTTTAGCATCCATAAGGCTGAGACAAGAGAATTGTGAGTTCAAGGATTCAGAATGATATCTTGCCTCCTAAAAACAAACAAAAATCAAAACAACAACAACAAAATGGCCTGGAGAGATGGCTCAGCTGTTAAAACAGTTGCTGCTCTTACTGAAGACCCACGTTGTTTCCAGTGCCCACATGGTTGCTAGCACCATTAATAACAACTCCAGTTGAGGAGATCCGCACCCTCTTCTGACCTCCTTAGGCACCAGGCACAAATGTGGTACAAAGACATGCAGACAAAATACTCATGCACGTACACAAAATACAAAATAAGTAAATCTGAAAAGAAATAAAGACAGTAAAATCTTAGTCCAGAGCACTTTTGTAATAGGGATGTGGGTTTGGCCAGAAAAAGGACGTTCCCTGGAAATTCTATCAAGATAAAGTCCCTTGTCCTTGAGCAACCTTGGTCCGTGGTTACTGTTCTTCTCCCAATTTACAACCCCCCCCACCCCCCATTCCCCACCCCGCGATAGGCTTTTAGAGTCTTCAACTCCACCTAACCACGGCCCTGGATTGGGCCTCCTGGTACAGACCAAAGTCTTCCCCTTAATCGAGCACCACCGAACCACCCCCCACATCTGCTCTTCCCCACTTCCTCTGGGAAGCAGTTAGAGCACCATCTGATAAGCCTATCTCCTTTGGGAATGAGGTTTGCATATCTCAGGGCCCTCCCATGGAATATTCAACTGTAGAATCCACCAACCCGTCTGCCTCCATTCCAGCACAATGGTGAGTTTCTGGGCATTGATATTTTGTGACAAATGTTCTTCCCTCAGGCTGCCTTAGGAAAGATTTTCACCGGAAGAAAACAGACTGGAAAAGGCCTTATCTTTGCAGACATCCCTATGGTACCGGGATAAACTACAGACTTGCATCCAGCAACTTCCCCATCCTTGGATTCTACAGTTTGCAGTCTAAGACTTGTGCAGGCTTGTTCTTCGTATCATGATTCCCTAGACTATTCAGAACAACTCCTGTTGAAAACAGACGTGGTACTACTTTCCTGTAATCCCAATACTTGGGAGCAGAGGCAGGAAAACTGGGACAAATTGGAGGTCAGCCTAGGCTATCTTGCAAGTTCTAGGTCATTAAGGCTTATATAGATGAGGTCCTATCTAAAAAGCAAAACAAAAACCAATAAACAATAACAACAAAGTCTTTCAGTAAAGTGTGTTGAAAGTATATGGGAGGTTGGTGCTGGTTAGAGGCCTCTGAGGGTAAAGGCACACGTACCAAGGCTGAGAACCCGAGTTCTGATGACAAGCCTCTGAGGACACACTCAGCGGAAGGAGATTCTTTGTCCTCTGACTGACACACACAAATTGTATGAAAATAAACAAATGCTCCCAAAATGATATAACTAAAATCTAAGCCTCTACAGGAAAATATATGTACATCACATGCGAACACTGCTCTGGCTCAGTACTTCTGTGGCCACATTTGAGAATCCTGTAGAACATAGCCCCCTTCAGGGCCTTGTTTCTTCTCCCAGAAGGGCCCATGACTTAGTTCCTCACCTTTGGAGGGGAGAGAGATTGCTTTTGTCTGTTTGTCTGTCATTGGTGAGACAGCCATGTTATGTAGCCTAAGCTAGCCTCAAACCCGTCCTCCCTACACTGCCATGCGAGGCTCTACCATCTTACTAGTGAGGTCTCTCTTGCTGCCTAGTTCACATTGCACCCAAATCCTCACATTTTCTATGTTCATATTCTAATTTATTTTTCTCTGTATCATAAGCCACCTATAACTAGCTTATAAATGCTCACTTATTTTATTTTATGTTTCTCATTGTGTTTTATAGAATGTGGCTCCATGAGGGCAAAGGTCACGTCTGCTCACTCTTTGGTCTCTGGTGATCAGGACAAAGCCTAGCTGCCCAGCATTTAGCAGACCTTGGCCAGACTCCGTGCGGGAATGAGTAAGATGGACTCCTTCAGGACTGATAGTCACTGGAGTGCAGTGGGGGTCAGGCCATGCCACGTGGGAATCGTATCTTCCATATTTTACTAGCTGTGTGACCCTGAGCAGAACATCGTCACCTCAGGACCTTAACTTGCCATCATTGAAGTGGGATTGACGCCGTGTGTTTGTGTTACTGAATCAAGGCACAAGTGTTCTACCACTGAAACGTCTCAGTGAGTGCTAACTAAGCCAACCCTGGGCCCATCAGCACAGCTCCTTCGGAGGCCAGGCAGTGAGCGGGACCACAAGGCCTGCCTGGGGTCAGAGCAAGTTCAGAAGCAAACCATCCTGAGGAACTCGGGGCTCTCTGTCTCAAAATAAAAGGTTAGAAGGACTGGGCATGTAGCTCAGCTGTTAGAGTGCTTGCCTCGCACAGATGAAGTCCTGGGTTTAGTTCTGAACACCACATATCAGGGGTGATGGCACACATGAGCAGACCCTGCACTTGGGGGACAGGGCAAGGAGGCCAAGAAGTTCAAAGTCTGTAGCCTTGGCCACACACATGTAGCCTTGGCTAAATGCTACACGAAACAGTGAAGAAGGAAAAAAATGGAAAGAAAAAGTGCAAGATCTACACCCAGAGTGTTGGTGTATGCTGATGAACTGGGAACTTTGAGGCCAATCAAGGCAACAAAGGAAAAAACTATGTCTCAAAAAACACTTAAAATAAATAAGTGCTAGCTGCATTGCTATCCTTATTGTTACTGATTTTATTATTCTGAAGTGTCCTGATATCCAGGGTAAACTCCTCAGCCTCTTCAGCAAGAAGAAAAACCTTTGCGTCATCAGCTACCAGCCGGAAGAGTGGGTGCTCCCTGGGACTCGCTAGAACTGTTTGTTCTCCAACTAGGCATGGCTGCTCACACTTGTAATTTCAGTGCTTGGTAGGCTGAGACAGAAGGACTCCTTGGAGTTTGAAGCCAGCCTAGGTCACATAGTGAATTCCAGGCCAGGTTGGAACTAATAAATGAGTCCCTGTCTCAAATAAGCAAACAAACAAACAGAATTCAGGGTATGGTTGTACATGTCTGTAATCCCAATACTTGAAGGTAAAGACTAGTTGACCAGTAGCTAAAAGTCTTCCTGAACTATCTAGCAAATCTGAGGCCAGCTTGGGCTATATAAAACCCTATTAAAAATAAAAATAATAATAAAATAAAGAAGCTTCTTGTTACCATGATGATGAAATGCGCCACCAGCAACGTTCTTAGAGGAACAGTAAGAAGTGGGGCACAGAGACATGCGTGTATAATTCCAGCACTCAGGAGGTGGAGGCAGGAGGACTACCAGCCTTAGCTGCAGAGACACCCTGTGTCAAAGATAACACACAAGGAGGGATACCTGAAGCTGAAAGCAGAAAACTCTTTTCTTTCTTTCACTTTCTTTTTTCTCCTGCTTTCTTTGTTACTCCTTTTCTTTTTGGTTTTTCACGACAGGGTTTCTCTGTGTAGTCTTGGCTGTCCTGGAACTCGCTTTGTAGACTAGACTGGCCTCGAACTCACTGTCTGGCCTGCCGCTGTCTCCCAAGTGCTGGGATTAAAGGCATGCACCACCATTGCCCAGCTTCTTTCTTCTTATTTTATTAATCACATTTATAAGCTAACATTTAATTAGTGTGTGAGTGTGAGTGAGTGAATGAGTGTGCACACATGTGCGTGCACAAGTTAATTCTCTCCTTCCTGGGGTTTGATTTCAGATTGTTAGACTTGGAAACAGCCACTTTAATTCACAGAGCCATTCCACCAGCCCCAGCTCTGTTGTAGTTTGTTAATTTGTTTTAAATAGAGTATCCTGTAGCCCAGGCTAACTTCACAGTCATTAGATAGACAAAGATGGCCTTGATTGATCCTCCTGCCTCAACCTCCCAAGTGTGAGGATTACAGGAATGCACCAGCACAACCCAACGTGGAAACCCGTTTTCTAACCACCGAGCCTCCCGAAATCATCCCCCTGCGTTAGTGAAATGTCTCCTTCTTCCAGCAGGGTTTCTCAAGAATTCAACAGTGGAGAAACACAGAGCTAAGCTCCGCTGAATTCATGAAAAGATGTTTATTTCTACTTTGTTTATTTGACTTGAAGGAGATCTTTTAGGTCTCATGTCAATCAGCATCCATGTCCTCGTGTATTTAATTTGGTGTTTGCATGCATGCAGAGGAGTCTATGCCATGCCATGATTCAGGCATAGAAATCAGAGGACAACTCTCAGGAGACGGCTCAGTCCTGCACCTTGTGTTCCAGGGACTGAACTCGGCTTCTCAGAAGTGCCTCTGAGTTGTCATTTCACAGACACTACTGTGTCTCTTTGATTTTTATTTTTTATTTTTATTTTTTTATGTTTGTGATCTGGATGCTCAGAGGGACACTGAAGGTCCCTGACAGTGAATCAGGACCAACAGCTTCTCTTCGAAAACTCTAGCAGCCCAGGACAAGCACCGTGTCAGTATGGGACTCTAGTCTCAGCAGAGATGTATGTATTACTTTAAAGACAGTCCAGCTGGTGGTGGTGACTCACACCTTTAATCCCAGCACTCGGGAGGCAGAAGCAGGCTAGTTCCAGGACAGGCTCCAAAGCTATAGAGAAATTCTGTCTCAGGAAAAAAAAAAAAGACAGTCCAGTGCACTTTCTTTTTGATGCTGTGTGGTGAACAGATAAATGATGTAGCAAAGTGTCCTTGAATGCTGTGTCAGTTCCATGGTAACAGACAGGCAGACAGATAGACAACAAGTGTGTAGGTAGCAGGGACACTAACTAAAACACTGAGGGCTGAGTGTGGTGACTCTGGAGACTTGTCGAATTCTGTGTCTCATCAGTTCAAAAAACTTCCACTGTGAGAAGGCTAGTTCCATGACTGGAGAGACGCGCAGTGGCTAAGACAGCTTGTTACTCCTGCAGAGGTCCTGGGTTCTATTCCCAGCATTTACGACTATGCATAACCACCCCAACACCAGTTCCCAGGGATCCACCATCCTCCCCAGGCACTGTACAACCTATATGGTACACAGACAAATGTGCACACAAAACACTCAAAATAAAATAAAAAATTTCAAATCTCAAAAAAAATTATAAAATTGAGCTGGGTGGTGGTGGTACATGTCTTTAATCCCAGCATTCGGGAGGCAAAGGAAGGTATATTTCTTTGACTTAGAGGCCAGCCTGGGCTACAGAGAAAGCTCTAGAACAGCCAGGGCTACACAGAAAAACCTTGTCTCCAAAAACCAAAAATAAATAAACATAAATAAAAAATAAAATATAAGATTGAAAGAAAAGTAAAAAGTATTATTTTTTAATAAATATTTACCCAAGTTGTGTCTATAGGCCTGTTCCAGTGGGACCCCCCCACCCACCCATCCACCACTTCTCCACCACCCAGGGAAGCAGGTGAGATTTCAGAGACAGTGGCCTCAGCCTGCCATTTCCAGGAGATCACCTCAGTAATGCCCTTGTTTGTTAATTCCAGAATACTTGAGAGGGGTCCTTCTTTTCTAACAGCTTCGTCATTTAATCCTACACTTCAAAACAAAACAAAGCCTTTACCATGTTCTTCTCCCGAAACTAACACTGAGGACATGTGTGGATCATAGACACAAGAACAAAAGACACCCCCACCCCGAAAGGAAATGCAGAAAGGATTATCTTTTTTCAAAGGTGCAATAATGAAATACTTTCCTTCCCCTGGACAGGCAATTTTATCAGGGTTCATGCAAGGGGAACAAGACTCCATTGTCTTGACTTAATTGGCATAATATCTCCCCCTCCTCCAAATGATCACTCAGAGAGCTGCAAACACCTTCTGCCTGCAGATGCAATCCTTTCAGGCCCTGAACCTTTCACCTGGCGAACACCCAAGCCCTTCCACAAGGAAGACTTCTTGCTTTGGCCTGGCTTGGGAGCCCCTTTCTGGCCCCATTGTCTTTATTCCCCCTACCCCATCCCCCACAGCATGGGTATCAAACTGGCCAACAAGGCCAGGCAGTCCTTAGAAAGGTGAAAATTGGAAAACTAGATGGGGTAAGCATTCCAGCTCTCCCCTGAGGCTCTGCAGCTAGAGAGGGGACCTGTGGGCAGGGACCCACTGTGGGTAGGCACTCACTGAAGGAGAACTCTGTGATAAAAACCTCAACCAAAAAAAAAAAAAGAAAAGAAAAGAAAGAAAAAAAGAAAAGAAAGAAAAAGCCCAACCTTTTTGTCGCTTGGACTAGAAGAAAGGAAAGAGTTGAGCAATACCCAAGGAGTCCGGCTGGCCAGAGCATGCATGACCTGCTTGAGCCACCTCTGCCAACCCTCTTCCTTATTGTTCTTGCCGGACACTGGCCAGCTGTCCCCTTAGCCTACTAAGTCTGCCTGGCTCCACCAGGACTCCACCAGGGCAGAACTGGGGTGGTCACAGCTCCTGTCTCCACCACCTTCTGAAAATGTGGAGGTGAATGTCCAGGGCAGCTCCTGCTGGTCCCTCTGGGAGGTTAGTTTTCAGAAAAAAAATTTAGAACAAAGAAAAGTGAAAGGGAGTGGGCTGGTGAGAAGTCCACATAATAGCAGGAACATTGGGGTGCCCAGATGTTTGAGGGGCAGTATGTCTTGTTGTGATGAATGGACTCATCTCACCTAACCCCAAACCATCTACTGAAGACTTAGCTCTGGTTAGACTACTGTCAACCTAGTAAGCTAATAAGTTCCAAGGTCAAGCTACGGAGCTGTGAGGTCACCACTGCTCCTGTGAATCATTTTACCACCGCACCCACCCACCAGCTCACTCCACAAAAGGACTGAGATCTCTAGCAGCTTCTGCTCCAGGCCAGATCTCCTCTAGCCCCACTTGCCTATGGCTATGCTTCAGCTGTGTCTCCGCAGCTCACTGGACTTACTAAGAAAAAACACACAGAGGAAGTCAGGCCTCCAGGTCAGATTGCTGTATCCCAAATGATAGCCCCAAGGGTTCAGCAGCAGAAAAGAGATGTCCAAAATGTGTTCTTATGACATTTAGTTTGGAGTTAAATGGAAATGGGTTTTCACTGTGAGACAGGGGCCTAGAGCAGGGCTTCATTTCATGAGAACAGTCCAGTCTTCTGTTAGTGAGCTGGGGAAAGGATAGTGTGGGCAGAGAAGTGAATTTCTCCTCACTCAAGCCTGAGAAAAGCATTCACATCCACACCAGATGACACACTGGTTATAAGGGCAGAGAGGATACTACCGGGTCTTCATGGCTTGGACCAGCGTCCAAGAGTTACTATACAAGCCTTGCTTCTTAGGCCCAGATGGTCTGGCAATGAGCCATGTAGGAGGTCTAATTTTCCTCAGGAAGCAAAATCACTGAGTGAAAAGAATAATGAAGATTCAAAGGCAGCAGGGATTGACTGACCTTTAAAACAACATATGTCGTTCACAGGACTTTCCAGTTTCATTTGCCCTTTCGATGTTTTGATTCTATCATTTTGTTTTGGTTTGTTTTTCTTTTTTTAAAATAGGGTGTGGCTTTTGGTTCAAGTTGGCCTGTGCTCAGGTAGACCTCATACTGGCAGAGTGTGCTACCATTCCCGGCTTTTGAAAGTTCATTTCATAGCCGTGCCTGTAAAAGATACTAAATGCTTTCCCAAAACAACCCAGAAAAAAAAATAAAGCCAAGCTTTTGTATCCAAATGTTAAGTCCAACTGTGGAATGAAGAATCGAGAATAGATCAGTACCCAACTACCAAGTTCCCAGACCTGCTCCCTGGGATCACACTTATTTCGTTCCAAGATTTCAAGGCCAAGTTGCTCCTGCCAACGAGCAAACACATTCAGCCATTCTAGATAACTGCTTATTAGATAGCTACCCACCAGGGATGGGGACACCTTGTGTTCATGTCCCAGTTAAGAATCATTTATATGTGTGCATTTTGTTTGTTTGTTTGTTTGTTCTGAGAGAGCATCTTGCTTTGTAGCTCTAGCTGGCCTGAAATTTGAAGCAAACCTCAAAAGTCAGCTCCCAGAGTCTCGGAATTACAGGTGAAGCCATGACTTCTGGCTTATCGATTCCCAGTTATTGCCATCTTCTATTACCAAGCAAACAAACAAAAACTTGAGCTCCCACTAGCAACACTAGTGATAGCAATAGTACAGGCTGAACATGCCACCGTTCCATATTGACATGTTCCCGCATGTCATTCTACCCCATGAAAGTGTATTTCATGTGCAAAATGGTGTAAAATGCTGTATGAAATTACTTTCAAAGTAAAAGTTATATGTAAAGCGCAAATTTGGATTTTTTTTTTTTGGTTTTTCGAGACAGGGTTTTTCTGTAGCTTTGGAGTTTGTCCTGGAACTAGCTTTTGTAGACCAGGCTGGCCTCAAACTCACAGAGATCTGCCTGCCTCTGTCTCCCAACTGTTGGAATCAAAGACATGTGCCACACTGCCGGGCTCCTTGTCCTTTTTTACATTAGTGTTTTCATATGAAAATTGAAGACAAAGATAAATCCATTGTCTTTTCTCCACAAACAGTAATTTTTCAGGGTTTAACACTTCCTGTTTATTATTGTTGCGATATTTTTGTTGTCATTATTTTACTACGTAGCCCTGGCTGACCTGGAACTGGCTGTGTAGAGCAGGCTGTCCTCAAATTCATAGAGATCTGCCTGTGTTAGGGTTTCTAGTGCTGTGACAAAACTCCATGACCGAAAAACAAGTTGGGGAGGAAAGGGCTTATTTGGCTTACACTTCAGCATTGCTGTTCATCCCTGAAGGAAGTCAGGACAGGAACTCAAACAGGGCAGAATCCTAGAGTCAGGAGCTGATACAGAAGCCATGAAGAGGTGTTGCTTACTGACTTGCTCCACATGGCTTGCTCAACCTGCTTTCTTTTTTTAAATTTATTTATTTATTTATTAAAAATTTCCACCTCTTCCCTTCCTCCCATTTCCCTCCCACTTCCCCCCTCTCTCCCCCCTTCTCTCTCCAGTCCTAAGAGCAATCAGGGTTTCCTGCCCTGTGGGCAGTCCAAGGTCCTCCTCCCTCCATCCAGGTCTAGGAAGGTGAGCATCCAGACTAGTCTCCCACAAGGCCAGTCCATGCAGTAGAATCAAAACTCAGTGCCATTGTCCTTGGCTTCTCAGTCAGCCCTCATTGTCAGCCACGTTCAGAGAGTCCAGTTTGATCACATGCTCCATCATTCCCAGTCCAGCTGGCCTTGGTGAGCCCCCATTAGATCAGTCCCATTGTCTCAGTGTGTGGGTGCACCCCTCGTGGTCCTGACTTCCTTGCTTATGTTCTCCGTCCTTCTGCTCCTCATTTGGACCTTGGGAGCTCAGTCCAGTGCTCCAGTGTGGGTCTCTGTCTCTATCTCCATCCATCGCCAGATGAAAGTTCTATGATGATATGCAAGATGTTCATCCGTGTGGCTATAGGATAAGGTTAGACAGACACCTTCTCCTCTTCAGCCTGCTTTCTTATAGAACCCAGGACACCAGCCCAGAGATGCACCTCCCACAGTGGGCTGGGGCCCTCCTCCACCAATCACTAATTAAAAGAATGCTCTGTAGTCTGGCCCACAGCTGAACTTGTGGAGGCATTTTCTTAACTGAGGATCCCCCCTCTCAGATAACTATATTTTATGTCAAGCTGACATAACTCCAGCCAGATTATGTCTCCTAAATGCTAGGTTAAAAGTGTTGGCCACTATAATGTGTTTCTCTCTCTCTCTCTCTCTCTCTCTCTCTCTCTCTCTCTCTCTCTCTCTCTCTCTCTTTCTCTCTCTCTCTCTCTCTCTTTCTCTCTCTCTTTCTTTTAGTAGGGGTTCTCTATGTAGCTTTGGAGCCTGTCCTGGCGTTTGCTCTGTAGACCAGGATGACCTGAACTCACAGAGATCTGCCTGTCCCTGCCTCCTGAGTCCTGGGATTAAAGAAATGTGTATGCCACCACCACCCAGCACTGTGTTAATTCTTAATGGCATTCATCTTTTTAGATAATTGAACTCTAAATTTATGGGGCATGAAATGAGTACAAATATTCTATAATAAGGAATGTGTCTGTTTGTCTAGGCTGTTGTAACAAGGCTTTTAGAAGTAAAATACCCACATACCTTTCCATCTGTATAGCATGAAGAAGTAGATAACTATATAAAAAAGCTGCTCTTATGGCCAATTTTTTTTGTTTGTTCATTTTTTGTTGTTGTTGTTGTTTCTCTGTGTAACAGTTCTGGCTCTCCTATAACTCTCTTTGTAGACCAGACTGGTCTCAAACTCACAGAAATCCACCTCCCTCTGCTTCCTGAGTGCTGAGATGGATGGTGTGCACTACCACAGCCCAGCAACAGTCAAATTTTTAAAATCAAAGACAAATTTCCACAATTATTAAGGTGAGTATCATGACTCCCACATAGAATCCTAGCACCCAGGAGTCCAAGACAGGAAGATCTAGTCTAGGTTACAGCACCAGAGCCTGTATCAAACAAGAAAATAAACACAAAATTGCTAGGCAGTGGTGGCGCACACCCTTAATCCCAGCACTCTGGAGGGAGAGGCAGGCTGATCTCTGTGAATCTGAGGCTACAGAGCAAGTTCCAGGAGACCCAGGGCTACACACAGAAACCCTGTCTCAGAAATTTTTTTTGCATAATCATTAGCAATGACTGTTTGGGAGTTATAGAGATTCTCCCCACCATTCTCCCTACTCTGCCTTGTGGATTTGAGAGAGGATATCACTCTACACTTCAAAACTGCCTTGATTTGTGTTAGTCTGCTGGCCTGGCCTGGTGCTGGGATTGCAGATAGCTCCCACATTCTTCTTTCTTCCGGAAATAGTGTTTGATGAGTGTCATGATAGATGATTGTCAACCTAGGACTTGAGAGGTGGGGGCAGGAGGATCAGGAGTTCAAGGCCTGTCTTGACTACATATATAGGAGGTCTGAGGTCAGCCTGGGCTACATAAGACTCTGTCTAAAAAATAGTAGGAAATAATAATAACTAAGAAAAAAGTTTAAGTTTTTTTCTCAGATGAACACTTACTTACAAATAAGGAAAATATTTGTTGTTAAACACCATAATTTCTATTTGCCAGAGATACTTGGCCACAGGCCACAAAGTGTCTCTCCCAAGGTGACCCAGAGGTGCACAGTTTATTGTCCTGCCCTTCCAGAGAGTTTCTTGGCAACCTATATTCTATCCCAAGCTATCAAAAAGTATACTTTCACACCTCACTGGAGATAAGAAAAAGGCGGGGACTCCAGACTCGCATAAAACAAATCATACAACAGCCGTGGGCTAGGCAACAAAATGCCATAATCAACTAAATCCTCATATCCCAACATCATGACGGTTCTGCAGCACCATCTTGAGCCAAACAATGTATTCCTCTTAGTTATCAAAGTGTCTCATCTCCCAGTGACCAGTGGGGAAATATATAGCCTGCTAATCCCATCCAGAACATACTTGGAAATGTCACTTGCTGAAGCCAAAGGTTCTGCGAACAGAACAGTGGGCCACAGTTACTGGTGAGAGAGTCCAAAAGTTATTTAGGGATGACTGTTTCCATGGGAACATCAGAGCGTGGAGCGTTCCATTCAGGGAGGATAACTCTGTCTGTTCTGCCACAGGCTCACCTCTCAAGTCACCCTCCATGGATGATGTCTCACCGCTCCCCCCACTTCCCTTGTTTTCGAACACGAGAATGCCCCAAGCAAGCCTTCACACGGTAGGGACCAGAATGCCTCCCGTTTCTCCCTGCTGTGCTCTCTTCAGAAGAGGTAACAGGGCTGTCTTGTAGGCTGATTTCAAGAACTCACGTCAGTGAAGTCTATCTGGTCCAGTGATGGCCAGAAAAAGGTTCTAAGGGAACTTAGAAGCAGAAGGAGGGGCAGGGCTTCTCCGTCTCTTATGCTTCTGAAAGGTGGACCACGGCCCTCCTCTAGCCTGGAGTGACAGTGGCTTCATTTCTCCACTCTCATTCATGGATCTACAGTCCGGAGTCCCAGGATAGGAATAGGCAGAGTGCATTCCATTTTCTCTGACCCAGGCAGAAATTGAGGCTGTTGTCCCAGAAGTCTTCTGTCCTGGTTTCATTTCACAGACCCCCCAATATAGGCAGAAATCAGTCTGCCTTTATTAAAGGCATGCACTTTATGGGCAAGAGGCCTTCCAGAGAGGCCTGGCTCCTCCTGTAGCTCCCTCATCACAGGAACGTGGCACACTGTACCAGGCACAGAACAGCACTACTGCACACAACCACCGCACTCATGGTAGCTTCTGCAGTCTGCCTGCAAAACCTGGGCAAGACCAGGGCTGGGTGTATAGCTCTGTTGGCTTTGCTTGCCTTGCATCCAAAAGACCTGTGTTTAGCCCTCTATGCCACATGACCAGCATGGCAGCATATGCCTTAAATGCTAGTTCTCAAGAGGTATAGACAGAAGGATCAGAAGGTTAAGGTCACCCTCAGCTACGTAAGTGCAGGACCACCTTGGGTGACATGAAACACTGTCTTTAAAAAAAAAAAGAGGGGATAGCAAGATGACTCAGGGGTGAAGGCACTTACTGTACAAGGTTGACCAACCTAAGTTTTATTCCCAGAACCCAGGTAAAGGTGGAAGGAGAGGTTTAACTCCATAAAATTGTCCTTTGACTGTCACATACATGTGTCCCTCCCCAATTTCTCTCTCTCTCTCTCTCTCTCTCTCTCTCTCTCTCTCTCTCTCTCTCCCCTAAAATTTTTAAAATTTTAAAAAGAATTCCAAACTTTGGAAAAGTCAGTTTTATATGGCCAACTGTGTGGACTGAATGTCATATCCTTCCTTACTCCTTCCCCAAAGAAATGCCTTCTTGGGGATGTCACTTCTGTCTGGCACCTTGCCAGATAACTGTCAGAGGTTGGTCAGAAAAGGCTCAGTGTGACCTCCCAGAGGACGAAGGAAGGCAGAGGGCATCAGGGATCATTTGTACAGGTCTCTGGCACTCACAGTCCTGAGATCCTGGCCCACCCCCTGCGCATCTGCAGCAACTCTGGGCTGCACAACAGGGACGTGCCCTTTGCAGGGGCAGACCCTCTGCATTGGAGCAGCAGCAAGTGCAAGATCAAATGAGTTTCAGGTCAAGTGAAGGGCTCTGTTGACTGAAGATGTTTGAAGCCAAGGCCCCCAGGGCACATTTGTCAAGCTCTCAAAAACTAGAGAAGGGATCAAAGCAGAAGCACTTTCCAAATACAAACATTTGTCACCTACTCTTGCTTTTGATGTGCCCCATTCTGAATGCATTTCTCCTTTATAAAAAGGACAGTTTAATCTTTCCGTGCACACACTCAGGCCCTTCAAACAGAGCCTAAGGACAATTTGGGCTAGATAGGGGGAGGTGAGAAAGGAAGTTTCAGTCAGACAAAATAAGAGAGGAGGAGAAAAGAGCGAGGCAGGAAGCCAGCACTTGCAAAGCACCGTCGCTTTAGGTGTTCGTTCACATTTTCCTGCAGATTAGCTGGAAAGAGGCATCGTTATTCCTGATTTGAAAAGTGTTGACATCAGTTATGTATCCAAAAGAACAAGAGTCAGTAAGAGTCAGAATTTCCTCAGTCATGTCAGAGTCGGAATCCACCAGATTCTCTTAAGAGCATCCTCAGAGGTGAATGAGTCCACTCATGCCTACACCTGTAGAAGGATGTCCAAGTCCACGTCTGTGGAAGGATGTCTATGTCCACACCTGTGCAAGGATGTCTATGTCCACACCTGTGGAAGGATGTCTATGTCCACACCTGTGCAAGGATGTCTATGTCCACACCTGTGGAAGGATGTCTATCTCCACACCTGTGCAAGGATGTCTATGTTCATGTTTGTGGAAGGATGTCTATGTCCATATTCATACCTGTGGAAGGATGTCTATGTCCACACCTGTGCAAGGTTGTCTATGTCCATGCCTGTGGAAGGATGTCTATGTCCACACCCATAGAAGGATGTCTATGTCCACACCTGTGGAAGGATGTCTATGTCCACACCTGTGCAAGGATGTCTATGTCCACACCTGTGGAAGGATGTCTATGTCCACACCCATAGAAGGATGTCTATGTCCACACCTGTGGAAGGATGTCTATGTCCACACCTGTGGAAGGGTGTCTATGTCCACACCTGTGGAAGGATGTCTATGTCCACACCTGTGGAAGGATGTCTATGTCCACACCTGTGGAAGGATGTCTATGTCCACACCTGTGGAAGGGTGTCTATGTCCACACCTGTGCAAGGATGTCTATGTCCACACCTGTGCAAGGATGTCTATGTCCACACCTGTGGAAGGATGTCTATGTCCACACCTGTGGAAGGATGTCTATGTCCACACCTGTGGAAGGGTGTCTATGTTCACATCTGTGCAAGGATGTCTATGTCCACACCTGTGCAAGGATGTCTATGTCCACATCTGTGCAAGGATGTCTATGTCCACACCTGTGGAAGGATGTCTATGTCCACACCTGTGCAAGGATGTCTATGTCCACACCTGTGGAAGGATGTCTATGTCCACACCTGTGCAAGGATGTCTATGTCCACACCTGTGCAAGGTTGTCTATGTCCATGTCTGTGGAAGGATGTCTATGTCCACACCTGTGGAAGGATGTCTATGTCCACACCTGTGGAAGGATGTCTATGTCCACACCTGTAGAAGGATGTCTATGTCCACACCTGTGGAAGGATGTCTATGTCCATGCCTGTGGAAGGATGTCTATGTCCACACCCGTAGAAGGATGTCTATGTCCACACCTGTAGAAGGATGTCTATGTCCACACCTGTGCAAGGATGTCTATGTCCACACCTGTGCAAGGATGTCTATGTCCACACCTGTGGAAGGATGTCTATGTCCACACCTGTGCAAGGATGTCTATGTCCATGCCCGTGCCGTGGAAGGGTGTCTATGTCCACACCTGTGGAAGGATGTCTATGTCCACACCTGTGGAAGGATGTCTATGTCCACACCTGTGGAAGGATGTCTATGTCCACACCTGTGCAAGGATGTCTATGTCCACACCTGTGGAAGGATGTCTATGTCCACACCTGTGGAAGGATGTCTATGTCCATGCCTGTGGAAGGATGTCTATGTCCACACCTGTGCAAGGATGTCTATGTCCATGCCCGTGCCGTGGAAGGGTGTCTATGTCCACACCTGTGGAAGGATGTCTATGTCCACACCTGTGGAAGGATGTCTATGTCCACACCTGTGGAAGGATGTCTATGTCCACACCTGTGCAAGGATGTCTATGTCCACACCTGTGGAAGGATGTCTATGTCCACACCTGTGGAAGGATGTCTATGTCCATGCCTGTGGAAGGATGTCTATGTCCATGCCTGTGGAAGGATGTCTATGTCCACACCTGTGCAAGGATGTCTATGTCCATGCCTGTGGAAGGATGTCTATGTCCACACCTGTGGAAGGATGTCTATGTCCATGCCTGTGCAAGGATGTCTATGTCCACACCTGTGCAAGGATGTCTATGTCCACACCTGTGCAAGGATGTCTATGTCTTCACCTGTGCAAGGATGTCTATGTCCACACCTGTGCAAGGATGTCTATGTCCACACCTGTGCAAGGATGTCTATGTCCACACCTGTGCAAGGATGTCTATGTCTTCACCTGTGGAAGGGTGTCTATGTCCACACCTGTGCAAGGATGTCTATGTCCACACCTGTGCAAGGATGTCTATGTCTTCACCTGTGGAAGGATGTCTATGTCCACACCTGTGCAAGGTTGTCTATGTCCATGTCTGTGGAAGGATGTCTATGTCCATGCCTGTGGAAGGATGTCTATGTCCACACCTGTGGAAGGATGTCTATCTCCACACCTGTGGAAGGATGTCTATGTCCACACCCATAGAAGGATGTCTATGTCCACACCTGTAGAAGGATGTCTATGTCCACACCTGTGCAAGGATGTCTATGTCCACACCTGTGCAAGGATGTCTATGTCCACACCTGTGCAAGGATGTCTATGTCCACACCTGTGCAAGGATGTCTATGTCTTCACCTGTGGAAGGATGTCTATGTCCACACCTGTGGAAGGATGTCTATGTCCATGCCCGTGCCGTGGAAGGGTGTCTATGTTCACACCTGTGGAAAGCACCATGCATTTGAAGCCAGGCAGCTTCCTGATGCATCTCTCATCCTGCATCTGAGTTCTGCTGGTCAACTCTAGGAGCTTTGATTCTACTTTTGAAACAACCAAGTTTTGTCACAGGTTCCTACAAAATGGCACCAAAGGACCAGTTCCTGTCAAATGTGCGTGTACAGGTGATACAACATTTCCCTTACCTATAGCATTCTCATCTTGTGAGTTCCTCTCGGAGGCTCAAGAATCACTATCCCCATAAAGCCTTTTGAAACACATGTGCACCCATGCTCACCTTCCAAAATCTACTGTCTTATGCACTTGGCCTTCTTAGTCACAAGGTAAGCCACAGGGTTCACATTGTGTTCTGTATTCTAAGTAATCCAGCGATGGTTTGAATATATGGGCAGACAGAGCTGCAGCTCAGTGGTAGGACACTTGCTTAGCATTCATGAGAGGCTAGTTTCAATGTTCAGTATTGCAAAAAGGATAATTTAAAAGAAGCAAACCAGAGGATATATGTTGACAGAAGTTTCTGTCCCGCCTGGTCCTGCAGCCGTTCATTCCCAAAGAAACACACAGAGGTTTACATTAATAATAAACTGATTTTCCTGTTAGCTCAGGCTTTTTATTAACTAATTCTTACATCTTAAATTAGTTCATAATTCTTGTCTGTGTTAGCCATGTGGCTTGATACCTTTCATCAGTGAGGCCTTCCTATCTTGCTTCCTCTGTATCTGAGTGATGACCACAGGATGACTCTTTCCTCTTCCCAGAATTCTCCTCTTCTTGTTGCTCCTCCTATACTTTCTGCCCGGCTACTGGTCAACCAGCATTTTATTAAAACAATACAATATAAGTGACAGGGTACAGACCATTGTTCTACAGCACTTTGCCCCCCCCCACCACCACTTTTTCCCAAAACAAGAACTCTGAATCTAATCTCCTTTGTTTTGCTTTCTTTCTGACCATTATCCATAATAACTAGTAACCAACACTCTACACAAAGACAAACATCCATAATCCATTTTTTGGGAATGTGGGTGTAGTTTTCAAGGCTACTTCCTGCTTATTGGGGCACTGATAATCTTATAGGGACCTAAAGAAAACTTGGCATTATGGTCAAGTCCTGACTGGAATATTCTGTGAGGCTTGTTCATCTTCAGGCTGTTCTGGATGTAGAACTCAGAAGAAACTCCAACAGAGATCTCGTAAAACATTGGATCATCTGGGACATCTACTCCTATCAGAGATTTTCCAGGGTGTCTTTCTCAATTAAACTTGATTTTTCTGAACCCAGAAAGAATCCACATCCTCTTATTTCCTGTGGAAACAAAAACAAAACCTCTCCTCCAAAGTAACATATTTTTTGACTTAAATTTTGAAGTCAAAGCATTTTCAAATATATATGTTGTATTAATCCAGCAGCATTTGTAATCATATATCTTTTAGTAGCTGTTGTTCCTTCCTCAACTGTCAAACAATTCAAAGACACACAATAACATACAGTATCCAGACTCTCTGTGTATTTTTCATCTCTACATGGCTTTATTTTGAACTCTATTTGTTTTATTTTTACTTTTAATTTTTGGTTTTTTGAGTCAGGAGTTCTCTGTATATCTTTGGCTGTCCTGGAGCTCACTCTGTAGATCAGGTTGTCCTTGAATTTACAGAGATCTGCCTGCCTCTGTCCTCCAAGTGTTGGGATTAAAGGTGTGCACCACCACACCCAATCTCTCTCTCTCTCTCTCTCTCTGACTTTATTCTTTTTCTTTTCTCTCCCAAGCCTACATATATTTTTTAACACACTCTAAACCGTTTAGAGGTTTTTTTCATCTGAATCTATCCTTAATGTATATTTCTCTTTTTCTGACCTCCCGAGTCTTTAATTTGCTAAGTGATATGGCTAGGGTCAAAGCTGTGGCTTTAATGACTGGATCCACCCCATTCCTTAGCTTTCTGAGAGTCTAGTCTCCTGGTGAAGGGACCGGCCAGAGCCTTGTTTATTGCCACAACTCTAGAGTTTCAAGGTCCCTGCTACCACCAAGAATCCTGCTGTCAGCTATTCATAAACACCATTTAAGTGTTTGGTGGTGGGTCTTTTTAAAACAGCTGCAAGGTTTATGCAGCTAAAACTGAGTCAGGATGCCACTCTTAAATGGGACATGCTTGCCCCTAGCAAACAAAGCCCACCTGAGAAAATGCTGCTACAAGAAGCCATGCTTAACTCTGTTCTTTTTTGTCTAGAATTATTCTCGGGTTTTATGTGGATGCAGTTGTCCATGTTGGGCACCATTTGTTGACAGAAGGTTCTGTCCCACTTGGTCCCACAGCTGTTTTGTCCCCCTAAAAATCATACAGAGGTCTACATTAATCATAAACTGGTTGGCCTAGTAGATATGCATAGGTCACAGGCAAAAACTATGATCTCATTTCATTGTCTGCTTTTAGGTTTAGGGATGGTTCACAGGGGCTCATGAATGTTAGGCAACCTCTCTACTACTGAACTACACAGCCCTAGACCCAAGCCATTTTATTTTAGTTTAAAAATTTTATTAACATATATTAATAGCATATATATTGTGTCATTCTATTCATGCATATGATGTATTTTTATGATATTATCTCTTTTTCTTGTCCTCTTCCCAAGTGCTACCAATCCTTCCCTCTTTCCAAATAGTTCCCTATCAATTTTCAGTGTGTGTGTGTGTGATATGTGTGGTGTGTGGTATGTATGTGGTGTATATGTGGTATGTGTGATGTGTATAGTATGTGTGTTGTGTGTGGTGTGTGTATATCTGGTGTGTGTTGTGTGTAAGATGTTTGTATAGTGTGTGGGAGTATATGTGTGGTATGTGTGACATGTATGTTTGGTGTATGTGGAATGTGCATATGGTGTATGAGTGTGTGTGATATGTATAGTGTGTGTGGTGTGTGTATATCTGGTGTGTGTTGTGTGTAAGATGTTTGTATAGTGTGTGGGAGTATATGTGTGGTATGTGTGACATGTATGTTTGGTGTATGTGGAATGTGCATATGGTGTATGTGTGTGATATGTATAGTGTGTGTGGTGTGTGTATATCTGGTGTGTGTGGTGTGTGTAAGATGTTTGTATAGTGTGTGGGGGTGTATATGTGTGGTATATGTGACATGTATGTTTGGTGTATGTGGAATGTGCATATGGTATATGTGTGTGTGTGTGATATGTATAGTATGTGTGGTGTGTGTATATCTGGTGTGTGTGGTGTGTGTAAGATGTTTGTATAGTGTGTGGGAGTATATGTGTGGTATGTGTGACATGTATGTTTAGTGTATGTGGAATGTGCATATGGTGTATGTGTGTGTGTGATATGTATAGTGTGTGTGGTGTGTGTATATCTGGTGTGTGTGTTGTGTGTAAGATGTTTGTATAGTGTGTGGGGGTGTATATGTGTGGTATGTGTGACATGTATGTTTGGTGTATGTGGAATGTGCATATGGTGTATGTGTGTGTGTGTGATATGTATAGTATGTGTGGTGCGTGTATATCTGGTGTGTGTGGTGTGTGTAAGATGTTTGTATAGTGTGTGGGGGTGTGTATGTGTGGTGTATGTGGCACATGTGTGGTGTGTGTGTTTGGTGTATGTGGAATGTGTGTATGGTGTTTGTGGTGTGTGTGTGCTCCAATAGCCTTGCTTACAGGAATGCAGGTGAGGTGCTATGCAGAAGAACATGGCCACTTACCAGTGACCATGTCACTGAAGAGAATCTCTTTCCCCTAGTAACTATCAAGGCCCTATACCTCCTCAGAGAAGGTGAGGTGTCAAGAGTGCCACCCTCTCCTGCCAAAACAGTGCTGGGCCAAGTCTTATGCAGGTGATCTCTTCTGTTGTGAGATCCAGAGTGCACTGTTTGTGTCACGCTCACAAGACAGGGCTGCACAGCATAGCATCCCTTCCTTTTATGCTTACATTTTCCTGCCCCCCTCTTCTGTACTGTGCCCTGAGCCTTGGAGGGGTGATATCCACATCATTTTATAGAAGGGACTTGAGTGCCCATAGGTTTTGATATTGACAGGAACCTGGAACCCAAGCCCACTGACACCAGAGCATCTTTATGGATTAGACTCTCCTTTAACGGGGTAGAAGTGACCAGAAGTGCTCTGAGCACAGGGGACACATTTCAGCCAGGGACATTGCTGCGTGGTTCTAAGTTGAGCTGATGTCGAAGGACTGAGGACTCGAGTCCAGGGCACTCATGCTCACGGTGATCGGCTGTCCCTACTGGTCAAAAGCAGAGACAGCCGACTCTGTCTCAGCCCCTGAGCTGAAAGCTTCACTTTTACAAGAAAAGAGACCAGGAGTCAGGAATAAGTGGGAGGAAGATGGGAAAGAGAACGAAAGGAATCTTCTCCCTGCCTACCTCTTTGGCTGGGCCCCAGCCCACTTCCTGCTACCCCAAATGAGAAACAAACCTTATTTTTGCTTCCATGAACCCAGAAACCGGCATCCAGATTCACCAAGGCCACTCTAGAGACTTGCCTACTTGATAGTTTCCTTGTGATGAAATTTTAAGACACATCATTACACTCAGAACTCAGTTCTAACTTAGGAAGTTCAGTCTTGGATGTGCACAGGAAATCACCGTCTAAACACTTGCAGAGTCTTCATGATAAGGCCCATCCTTTGTGATGAGCTGTGTCATGGAACCTGTGGCAAGGTCCCTGGCAGGGTTTCAAAGTCATCAGTTAACAGTAGGTGAACTAGAGTCGTTTCCAGCTGCTAGGATTTGTGGGAATGTTGGCACCCAGGTGACACATTGGATAATCTTTAACAGAGGAAGTCTGGCCTGTGCCTGCTCTTTGTTCCAGCTCCACTTTTATATTTGAGAACCCTTGTGATAGACCTGTTATTTCAGGCTTTCAGGCTGTCACAGCAGGGATGGTGGATGCTGGGCAAACAGCCCCTGTCCATGGCTGGGTCTCCCTCCCTGAGGTACAGAAGTCTTGGGCAGGTTGTGTTCTCACTTGGTAACGGCTAGCAAAGACGGTGAGGAGAATTTTCCAAAGATATATTTCTAAGTTTTGCTTAAAAATAAGTAACTCTGACTTCTGTCTCAGTCTCTCAAAGTATGATTATGGGTGCAATGCACCTATCAGTCCCTTGAAGATAGACAGTAATGAAGGACTCAGGAGACAGGTCAGAGTCAGAGGAAGTCTTTGGATATTAGCAATCAGGAGCTCCTGCAGGAGGAGCAGAGTCCCAGGACAGGTGGGGATGAGCAGCAAGACACTGCTGAACAGAAGAAAGAGAAACAGGGAGTGGGGGATAGAGAGAGGAAGGAAGGAAGGAAGGGAGGAAGGAAGGAAGAGAGGAAGGAAGGAAGGCAGGAAGGAAGGAAGAGAGGAAGGAAGGAAGGCAGGAAAGAAGGAAGGAAGAAGGAAGGAAGGAAGGGAGGGAGGAAGGAAGGAAGAGAGGAAGGAAGGAAGGCAGGAGAGAAGGAAGGAAGAAGGAAGGAAGAAAGGAAGGAGAGAAAGAGAGAGGGAGAGACAGGGAGGGAGGAGGGAAGGAAGGCAGGAAAGAAGGAAGGAAGAAGGAAGGAAGGAGAGAAAGAGAGAGAGGAGGAGAGAGGGATGGAGGAAGGAAGGCAGGAAAGAAGGAAAGAAGGAGGAAGGAAGAAAGGAAAGAAAGAGAGGGGGGAGAGAGAGGGAGGGAGGAAGGAACGCAGGAAAGAAGGAAGAAAGAAGGAAGGAAGGAAAAAGGAAGGAAGGAAGAAGGAAGGAAGGAAGGAAGGAAGGAAGAAGGAAGGAAGGAAGAAGGAAGGAAGGAAGAAGGAAGAAGGAAGGAAGAAGGAAGGAAGAAAGAAGGAAGAAGGAATGAAGGAAGGAAGAAGGAAGGAAGGAGGAAGGAAGGAAGAAGGAATGAAGGAAGGAAGGAAGAAGGAAGGAAGAAAGAAGGAAGAAGGAAGGAAGAAGGAAGGAAGGAAGGAAGAAGGAATGAAGGAAGGAAGGAAGAAGGAAGAAGGAAGGAAGAAAGAAGGAAGAAGGAATGAAGGAAGGAAGAAGGAAGGAAGGAGGAAGGAAGGAAGAAGGAATGAAGGAAGGAAGGAAGGAAGAAGGAAGGAAGAAAGAAGGAAGAAGGAAGGAAGAAGGAAGGAAGGAAGGAAAAAGGAAGGAAGGAAGAAGGAAGGAAGAAGGAAGGAAGGAAGGAAGGAAGGAAGGAAGGAAAGAAGGAAGGAAAGAAGGAAGGAAGGAAGGAAGGAAGGAAGGAAGGAAGGAAGGAAGGAAGGAAAGAAGGAAGGAAGGAAGGAAGGCAGGCAGCCTAGTGCATACCTGTAATTCTAGTACTTGGGAGGTAGAGTCAGGAGAATCAGGAGTTCAAGGCTAGCCTTGTCCACATAATAAGTTCAAGGCTAGCTTGGGTTATGAGACCCTGCTTTATTAAAAACAGAAAACAACCTCCCAAACCCACTACCTTCCCTCCCCCAAAAACAAAAATGAGGGAAGGAGAAGAAAAAAGAGGGAGGAAGAAACGAGAGAAGGGGGAGGGGGGAGAGAGGGGAAAGGGGAATGATGGGGAGGAGGAGAAGAAACTTTGGAAAGAGTTCCTAGGATACAAACAATTGACCTGACAGCTGCCCTGTCGTAGAAAGGCTTTGAGATGCACAGCATAGACTTACACTTTACCAAATGCAGCTTTTACTTATCAATGGCAACGAGAATAACCAAAATGATTTTTATAGGTTATCTTTCTTTCAATGCCTCATCCCAAGAGGATCAGGGTTTGGTCCAAATCATGAGGCCATTAGCTCTCTTTCTCAATCTCTCTCTTTGTGTGTGTGTGTTTCCTACTTCCTTTGTCATCTTGGTTAACTACAAGTCTTCCAAACAGAGGCTATTTCGACCACTACTCTGGCAGCCACCCCTAGGGTAGGATCTATGTCTCTTCAGTAAGAAATGACTAAAATGAGAAACTTGCTTCATTTTGTACGTATTATATTCATTTTTCATACAGCCAATGGAATATCACTTCATGCAGTGGACACATTTGAATTGCCCTCATGGGGTTAAACACAGACACAGCCACTGCCATTAAAAGGCTTTCTGGGGGAAGGCGTTAGGAAGCTATTCAAAAGAATGGCTTGGTGTGGTCCAGGCTAGGAGTGGGAGAGTGGCAGGGCTACCCCAGAGCAAGAACTGGCAGAAGAATCCACCCGTGGATTTCTGGGCCTTTGGTGCTCACTCGTCTCACAGAGCAAAACCTCAAGAGTATTAACCACTAAGGCCCAAGGCTAGGAAACAGCCGGAGGCTGGTTAACAGAGCCAAGTGGAGAGGAAGTCAGGCCAGTGTTGCAGCCTGGGCACTTAACTCTGGGCCATGAGTACCTCGCAGGTCCACAACACCAGCAATGCCGTCAGGATCCCCACTGTCCTGCCCCCAAGGCACTCACCCCCATTGCTGTGCACTGTAGGCTTGAGGCAATGCAGAGGATTAAATGATTGTGCCCACTTCACTACACACGCTGAAGTCAAGAGCTTCTGGAAGTAAATTAGGTCATGAGGGTGGAGTCCTCGTGGATAGGATTGGTGTTCTTTATTATTTCTCACTGTGTGGTTTATGACCGTGAGCTCCTTCTGTAGACTGACCTCAAATTCACAGAGGTGTGCCCGCTTCTGCTTCCTAAATTCTGGGATTAAAGGCATGTCTGTGAAAGCTGGCCAGAATCAGTGTTTCTATCAAAGATCCCAGAGATCTAACACTTTCACCTGGCCTTCTCGAGCTCTGCACATGTGTGGCACACGCAGGCAAACACGCATATTATTTTACAGGTAGCAGTAAAAGGGGAGGGGGGTTCTCAGAGAGCTCACAGCTCTCACGCGGAGGAGTGACGCGGAGCTGGTGTCACCATCGACCAGGGTCTGCTCCTCCCCTGCAGTACCCCAAAGCTGAAGACAGTGTCTGGGGGTAGGGGTCAAAAGTTTAAATGCCCAGAAAATGCTCAAGGACCAAGAGAAGAATGAGACCCAACAACACAAAATCCACTGAGCGGCAGATTAGAAGCCTGGGGCTATGGCGGCTTTCCCTGGAAAACTTTCACCTCCAAATGCCTTCCACACCAGAGAGAATGAAGGTCACTGTGGAAGTAAATTAAGGACTGCTTTTCCTTTCCTTAAACAAGCACCTCACATCACGAGGCTGGCCTGGGACTAGCTACCAACCAAGTTTAGACTGGTCTCAAATCCGAGGTTTTCCTCCCTCTACCTTCCAAGTGCTGACTTTACAGGCAGGAGCCACTGGGCCTGGTTGTTTCGTTGCCTCTTCTGGTCCCATCTGTGATCCCAGAGTTCAGGAGGCTGTGGGAAGATGTTCTGTGCTTGAGGCCGTCCCAGGTAACAAAGACTCTGGAGAGGGTGGGTGCAGCTTCATTGGCAGTGCTTGCCTTGCTTGCAGGACACCCTGGGTTCAATCCCCAGCACCGCATAACCAGGCATTTGGTACCCAACTGTAATCCCAGCCCTCATTATCTTAGCTACTTAGGGAGTTAGAGACCAACTTGGGCTACAAGACAAAAACAAACAAATAAACAAACAAACAAAAAAACCTCTCAAAAGATTTCTTTCTTACTTGGGAGGCATTTCTCTAATTAAACTATCAACTCTGTAGAACATTTTGTGTATTCTTATGGATCACATAGAACATTGTCTGGGAGGGGAATTCCAGAAGATGAGACTTTGTGTTTCTCCAAACTGTAACCCTGCCCGGGATCCATCCCTTCAGGTGTGAAAGGAAAGATTGAACCGGTGACGGCTGAGATCTTTTTCTCATTGGCTTCTCGGCCCTAACACACTGCTTTCCCACCCAGTCATCTAGAAAGCCCAGTAATGGCTTTTCACTCAGTCGGTGTGTGTCCTCATCACCAAAGGGCCGTTCTCGTGGAAGAAAACTAATAAGGAAAGAAACAATAAGGAGAAAAAGAAGAAAAGAGCCAGTGGTCACCTCTCCCGGGGTTTTTCTGTGAGGGCGCTTTGTGCCCAGCAATTTTCCTGTTGTGTTTAGATTACAATCACACTGTAAAAGAGATGTTATCAGTCTGTTTCTGTTTTAACTCAGCGACCTTTGTCCCTGTATTAGAGAAGTTATAAATACTACACGAGAATGTTTACATTTTAAAAATCTATTTTCCTTGATCATTTGTAGAAGACAGAAAAAAAAATCCCCAAACTAACACACCCATTCACCTCAACTTTACAAAAGCTGTTTTCTCACAGAAATTACATTCTGCCCAAAGCCACCTTCCATTGAGCGTTCCTTAAGAGAAAGTTCAAGGCCAACATGAAGGACTTAGTGAGCTTAGCAGCAGGGTGCTTTTACGAGAACCATCTCCAGGATCGCATGCACGTATGGAGGATTACCTGTGGTTTATTTCTGAACCGCCCTTGGGAGGAGAGACTGTAGAAAGAGGCTGCGTTTGATTTTAGCAAGAGGAGAAACGAAGGGAATGGCGCCTGAAGCTGCGCTTTCCTGCCCTGCCACAGTCAGCACACGACAGAGCCTGTGTGTTCTCTTTTGAGTGACCATCCTTGGTCTGCCCTCAGTCATGGGAGAAAGACACCTGGATTCTCAAGTGCCGGTGTCAGTGTCGAACAGGACCATGCTGAGCCGCATAGCCGGGTCTTCTGAGCTAGGCCGCCATGGTTTTCCTTCCAGGCAAGGCAGAGGAGGCAATGGGGACCAAGGCAGGTGAGACTTGGCCGAAGATGAGGTAATGAGCTCTCTGGGGAGCAAGTGACAGTTTCAGTAAGAGTTCCAAGGAAGAGAGGGAGTCTGGCGCACGGCTTGTCTAATATAGAGGCCCTGAATTTAGTGGGAGAGAGCAAGAGAAAGAACAAAAGAGAGTGAGAGAGAAAGGGAGGGGGCGGAAGAGAAAAAGCAGAAAGGAGTTACCGTGAGAAGCGTACTGGAAGCTGGTTTGGCCAAGTATGGGCAGGTGGTAGAGAAAGGGCGTGGGGAGATGTGGGAGTAAAGAGAACCCGTGAGGAGGGCCCAGGCCCTGAGGAGGACCCAGGCGGGGAGGAGGGCCCAGTTCCCGTGAGGGGGACCCAGAGGCAAGGGGCCTCACCAATGGCAGACTGTCAGGGAGGCAGCCATCAGCTGCCCTGCTGAGTAAGGACTGTGGCTTTATTCTACATTACAGCAAAGGGCAGGTTGAAAGGGGCAAGGACACCATCTGGACAGAAATTCAGCTTCTGGGGGGTGAGGGCGCAGGGGCACCAGCTCTGAAGGAAACAAAGTAACTGAGTAAGATCTAGGCTAGACAGACACTAAGGACTAACTCCTGGGAAGAAGCCCACGAAAGGGACGAGAGAAAAAGGAAACCAGATGGGTCCAGAAACCAAGGGAAGGGTGTACAAACGTAGGAACAGGAAGAACTGGGCTGCGGGACCCACTACTGTATTTTGCCCCAAGCCACCTACAGTTGACCTTGGCCAGAGCAGATTCAGCTGGGCGGTGGGTCTAAACCAGATTCCAGAGGTTTGAGGTGTAAATCAAAGCGAGGAAGCGGAGATAAATGTAAACAATTTTTGCCTGAAGCTGGCAATTAAAGGGCTCTGAGGGCTAGCACGCCAGGCCTGGATGAGGGTAAAAGCAAGGCTTGGTAACCATGGTGTTCTCTAAAACCTGCTTGGCTTTATTAGAGCATGAAGCTACACCAGTCCACACGGCCGAGAGCCACCTCCCATCTGTGCCCAGTAGGGCTTGTGCCAGCGCACACCACTCTTATTCTGCACCGTGGTTTTGTGAGGTTGGGATTATGGGTCCAGTCAGAGAAGCCTCCGCTACTGAATCTGAGTCAGCGATTAAACCACTTGTGTCTGTCTCTGAGGTCCCGATCCTTCTTTAAGCCAGGCTGCCCTACTGGGTTGTGGACACATCTTCCTTCAGATGCCTCCCAAAGGTCTTACCTGAAGTCCCGGTGACAGTGGCTCTGTTCATCCGTGCTATGCTATACCCTGACATTACTGGAGGATCGCCTGGGTGCCAGGAACACGAATACAGTGTGGGTTTTATTGGACCTGCGTTCAAATTCTGAACTAATTACCTATCCACGAACAGAAAAATAAATAAAAGTTCCAGGCTGCCCAAGGAGACATAGCAAGATCTCACAGGAAGAG
This sequence comes from Microtus pennsylvanicus, assembly GCF_037038515.1. Taxonomy (NCBI): domain Eukaryota; kingdom Metazoa; phylum Chordata; class Mammalia; order Rodentia; family Cricetidae; genus Microtus; species Microtus pennsylvanicus. Next base: position 69,651,470 of record NC_134582.1, read on the forward strand.
GGGAAGAAGAGGAAGAAAGGGAAGGAACAGGAAGGGAAGGAGTGAGGGAAAAATCTATACTGCTGGTGTATACCTGTAATCTCAGCACTGGAGAACTGAGGCAGGAGGATTAAGTGCTCAAGGCCAATAGGCTACACAGTAAGATCATCTTTTTTTTTTTTTTATTTTCGAGACAGGGTTTCTCTGTGGCTTTGGAGCCTGTCCTAGAACTAGCTCTGTAGACCAGGCTGGTCTCGAACTCCCAGAGATCCGCAGTAAGATCATCTTTTAAAAATGAGTAAGAGGCTGGGGAGTAGCTCAGTTGGGAGAGTGTTTGACTGGACTACATGAAGCCCTGGGTTTGGTTTCCAGAATCCTCCCAACATTGAGAAGTGGGGGCAGGAAGGCCAGGTGTTTAAGTTATCTAGCTACGTAGAAAACTGAGCTACACAGGGAGTTGAAAGCCAGCCTGGACTAGGGCTGCATAGAAAACGGGGCTACGCAGGGAGTCAAAGGCCAGCCTGGGCTAGAGACTTTGTCTCATAAATAAATAAGTAAAGAAAGAAAGAAGAAAGAAGCCACCCGACGTAGTGGTATACTTCAAAATAGTTAATCAGGGTCAGGAGTTCAAGGTTATCACCTACACAGTGAGTTCAAGGCCCCTTTGAGCTAAATGAAATCTAAAGATAACACAGGAAAAAAAAAACTGAAGCAGAGACCAGCTGTCTGAACCTGAGCTCACAGTGTTCAGAAAGTGCATGAACCAAAAGTTCCCACCACCTTGTTCGTTGACTTTTGGAAAACATTTTTCATCTTCCAGAATCCCGTATTTAAAACTGTAGGATTGGGTGTGGAACCTGAGAGATGGCTCAGTAATTAAGAGTACTTGATGTTTTTTTTCCAGAAGGCAGAGCACAGTTCATTGTGTCCACGTCAGAGGAGTTACAGTCACCTGGACCTCCAGCTCCCAAGGATATAATGCCCTCCTCTGGCCTCTTTGGGTACTGAATACAAATACATCACTGCGCGCGCAGCACACACACACATACACACACACACACACACACACACACACCACCACCATCACCACAACACAAGCATGCATGTACTCACAATAAAAATTTTGAGTAATGAAACAAAATAAAAATAACAAATTAAATATTTTTAAATGCAAGAACGGGCCAGGGAAGTAGCTCTGCTGGACGCTCCCCTAAAATGGACAGTGCTGTCGGGGTTCCAACACCACAGTATGGTGGTGCACATTTTCAGTCCCAGCACCTGAGGGGTGCAGGCAGGAGGGCCAGAAGTTCAAGGTCATCCTCTAATGATGTAAGGAGTTTGAGACCAGCCCAGTAAAAATCCTCATCTTTATTTTTTCTCTTCCTTTCTCTCTTTTTCTTTTTTCTTCTCTTTTCTTTTCTTTTCCTTTCTTTCTTTTCTTTTTCTTTTTTTTTTTTTGTACCTGGAGGGACAGCCATGGGTGGTGAGAACCAAACTCTTACATTTTTGGTTGTGAGCCTAGCCTAAAGGCTAGTCATCCCTCTAGGACAAAATCCTCATCTTAAAAAATGAAAAAAAAAGAACAGCCTGGGTTTATCAGTAAGAAAAGAAAAAGACTGGCTGGAGAGATGGCTCAGAGGTTAAGAACACTGATTTCTCTTCCTGAGGTCCTGAGTTCAATTCCCAGCAACCACATGGTGGCTCACAACCATCTGTAATGAGATCTGGTGCCCTCTTCTGGCAAGCAGGCATATATGCAAACAGAACACTATACATAATAAATAAAAATCCTTTAAAAAAATTTAAAAAATGAAAAGAAGAAGAAAAGGTTGTCTGTGGTACAGCATTGGCCTTAGGTTCAAACCCCAGCACTGCCATAAAGACAAAATGCAAACATCCTAAACAAAGACAAAACAATCGCCCTATACAAAATTACACACCCTATACAAAATTACACACAGACACTTGAGGCTGCTGCTCAGTCCCCACATTCACCCTCAAGGGCTAGACCCTTTCTGTGGAATCAGTAGACTCATTCCTTGACCAACAACTCCAATATGACCTCAAAGTCTGCATTTCATGAGATAGAATCTTAGCAATGGAATTATTTGGTTCAATTTGTTCTTAAAAACTGTGGTTAAAGAATATACCTCCTTCTTAGGACCTAATGGAACCTTCTCAAAAATTGACCACATACTCGGTAACAAAAAAAACTTCAACAGATACAAAAAAAAAAGTTGGAATAACCCATGTATCTTATCGGATCACCATGGCTTAGAACAAGAATTCAACAGCAATATTAATTCCAGAAAGCCCACAAACACATGGAAATTAAACAACGCTCACCTGAAGCATCAATGGGTCAAGGAAGAAATAAAGGGAGAAATTAAAGACTTGCTAAAATTCAATGAAAATGACCACACAACATACCCACATTTATGGGACACAATGAAAGCAGTGATAAGAGGAAAGTTCATAGCACTAAATACCTACATAAAGAAGCTAGAAAAATCCCAAACTAGTGAATTAACATAACATTTGAAAACTTAGAACAAAAAGAAGCAAACTCACCTAAGAGAACTAGATGGCAGGAAATAATCAAATTGAGAGCTGAAATCAACAAAATAGAAACAAAGAAAAAAATACAAAGAATCAACGAGACAAAGAGCTGGTTCTTTGAGAAAATAAAAAAAAAATAGACAAACCTTTATCCAAACTAACCAAAAGGCAGAGAGAAAGAGAATATCCAAATTAACAAAATCAGAAATGAAAAGGGAAACATAACAATAGACATTGAATAAATACAGAGAATCATCAGGTCATATTAAAAAACCTGTACTTCAAAAACTAAAAAAGGAAATGGACAACTTTCTGGATAAATACCACTTATCAAAATTAAATCAAGACTAGATAAGCAAAGACCTATAACTGCTGAAAAAATAGAAATAGTAATCAAAAGTTTCTCAACCAAAAAAAAAAAAAGCCCAGGACCAGCTCAGAATTCTATAAGACTTTCAAAGAAAAACTAATACCACTATCCTCAAATTGTTCCATACAATGGAAACAAAAGGAACATTGCCAAACTCTTTTTATGAGGCTAAAATTACTCTGATACCCAAACCATACAAAGACATTACTAAGAAAGAGAATTAAGGACCAGTCTCACTCATGACCATTGATGCAAAAATACTAAATAAAATACTGGCAAATTGAATCCAAGAACACATCAGAACCATCATCCACTATGATCAAGTCGGCTTCATCCCAGAGGCGCAGGGATGGTTCAACATATGTAAATCTGTCAACATAATCCACCATATAAACAAACTGAAATATAAAAACCACATGATCATTTTATTAGATGCTGAAAAAACTTTCAACAAAATACAACATCCCTTCATAATAAAGGTCTTGGAGAGACCAGGGATACAAGGAACATACTTAAACATAATTAAGGCAATATACAACAAGCCAACAGCCAACATCAAACTAAATAAAGAGAAACTCCCAGCAATTCCACTGAAATAAGGAACAAGACAGGTTGTCCACTCTCTCCGTATCTATTCAATATAGTTCTCAAGGTCCTAGCTAGAGCAATAAGACACCAAAAAGAGATCAAGGGAATACAAATTGGAAAAGAAGTCAAACTCTCACTATTTGCTGATGATATGATAGTTTACATAAATGACCCCAAAAATTCAACCAAGGAACCTCTACAACTTATAAACACTTTCAGTAATGCAGAAGGATACAAGATTAACTCAAAAAATCAGTAGCCCTCCTGTACACAGATGATAAATGGAATGAGAAAGAAATCAGAGAATCAACACCCTTCACAATAGCCATAAACAGCATAAAATATCTCAGAGTAACTCCAACCAGACAAGTGGAAGGCTTGTATGACAAGAACTTTAAATCTTTGAAGAAAGAAATTGAAGAAGACTCCAGAAACTGGAAAGACCTCTCATGCTCTTGGGTAGGTAGAATTACATGGTAAAAATGGCAATCTTACGAAAATCAATCTTAAGTCAATGCAATGCCCAGCAAAATTCTTCACAGACCCCGAAAGAATGATATTCGACTTTATATAGAAAAGCAAAAAACCCAGGATAGCCAAAATAATTCTGAACAATAAAGGAACTTCTGGAGACATCACAATTCCTGACTTCAAACTCTACTACAGAGCTACAGTACTGAAAACAGCCTGGTATTGGCATAAGAACAGACAGGAGGACCAATGGAACCAAATCAAAGACCCAGATATTAATCCAAACACCTTCGAACACCTGATTTTTGACAAACAAGCAAAAAATAACAAATGGAAAAAATAAAGCATATTTAACAAATGATGCTGGCATAACTGGATATCAGCATGTAGAAGAATGAAAATAGATCCATGTCTACCACCATGCACAAACCTCAAGTCCAAATGGATCAAAGACGTCAACATAAAGCCAGCCACACTAAACCTTATAGAAGAGAAAGTGGGAAGGACACTTGAATGCATTGGCACAAGAGACCACTTCCTAAATAGAACCCTAAAAGCACAGACACTGAGAGAAACAATTAATAAATGGGACCTGCTGAAACTGAAAAGCTTTTGTAAAGCAAAGGACACGGTCAACAAGACAAAATGACAGCTTACAGAATGGGAAAAGATCTTCACTAACCCCACATTAGACAGAGGTCTGATCTCCAAAATATACAAAGAACTCAAGAAATTGGTCATCAAAGAATAAATAATCCAATAAAAAATTGGAGTACAGACCTAAACAGAGAACTCTCAACCGAGGAATCTAAAATGGCTGAAAGACACTTAAGGAAATGCTCAACATTCTTAGCCATCAAAACAACTATGAGATTCCATCTTACACCTGTAAGAAAGGCCAAGATCAAAAACACTGATGACAACTTATGCTGGAGAGGTTGTGGGGTAAAGGGAACACTTCTGCATTGCCGGTGGTAGTGCAAGTTGGTACAGCCCCTTTGGATGTCAGTGTGGCGATTTCTCAGAAAATTAGGAAACAACCTTCCTCAAGACCCAGTAATACCACTTTTGGGTATATGTCCAGAGGATACTCAATCATATCACAAGGACATGTGCTCAACTATGTTCATAGCAGCATTGTTTGTCATAGCCAGAACCTGGAAACAGCCTAAATGCCCTTCAACTGAAGAATGGATAAGGAAGATATGGTACATTTACACAATGAAGTACTACACAGCAGAAAAAAAATAATGACATCTTGAAATTTAGAGGCAAATGGATGGAGCTAGAAAACATTATTTTGAGTGAGGTAACCCAGACCCAGAAGGACAATTATCATATGTTCCCACTCATAAGTGGTTTTTAAACATAAAACAAAGAAAACCAGCCTACAAATCACAACCCCAGAAAACCTGGACAACAATGAGGATACTAAGAGCGACTTACATAGATCTAATCTACATGGGAAGTAGAAAAAGACAAGATCTGAGTAAATTGGGAGCATGGGGACCATGGGAGAGAGATGAATGGGAGGAGAAGGCAGGGAGGGGAGCAGAAAAAAATGTAGAGAGCAATAAAAATCAATTAAAAAATTTAAAATAAATAAATAAATTTAAAATAAAACCTATGGTTAATACAAAATTGCCCTTAGGTTGAGTGTGGTCCTGACAGATGCCTACAATCCCAGCATCCACAAGGCTGAGGCAGGAGGGCCACTTTGGGCAAGTCTGGACAGGTAGGATCTCAAAACAGAAATAAACAAAGTCCTTTAACAAGACTTTCCTTTCTTCCTTCTGAGGTCTAGAACTCCCAGACTTCACTTGGATACCATGGTGATCTAATATGATCCATTCAGGAAAATAACACCAAATCCCCAATGGTCAGACTTCATTTAAAAAGTACTTAGAACATTTTAGTAAATAATTACCAAGAGGTGGTCTACCACATTATGCTACTAGGGACAAAACTCTAGTAGGAGTTCCATGCCTGCGGTGGGATTGCAAACAGATCTGGACTTTTAGGAAACTCACAGTGAGACTGAGGTGTAGCTCAAGGTGGAACGCGGCTTGCCAAGTAGGGAGAGTTTAAAATAGGCCATTAGCTAATGGAAGAGAGGGAGGACATCTCAGAGTTCTGCAGAAAGGAACCTAGAAAGCCTTCAAGGCAAAAGGATAGACAGACCATTGTGCCCTATTCCCCTGGTAGGTGGAGGCTAAGGGGACCGAGTCCTGAAGGTTAACAGGTCTCTTGAAGGTCATTGGGAACTAGTTAGAGTTCCGTTTTTTTTTTCTTTTTTAGTTGTTGTTGTTGTTTTGCTTTTACTGATAACCGAGCAAATAGAAGTGGCAGATACCTCAGAGTGAGAAAGGAAATTCTCTTGGAACAGGACACCTTAGGCCGTAACCCTGCCATGAGGACAGTCCCTGAGAGATACAGAAGGCCCCACAAGACCTGGCCTTGGGCTGACTAGGGCTGTATCTCTGTCTCACCAAGAGTCCATTTTGGGATTTACAACTCCCTTTAGCAGCCTTTGGAGGTGGCGTGGAGCAAAGTTTGCAGCAAAGTGTTAGCTAAAGCATGATTTGTTGATCCATGTCTGTGATTTCATTTCTAGGAGGCCAAAGGCTCTCAAATGTGAGGCCAGCCTGAGCTACATAGTGAGTTCAAGGCTGTGCTGGGCTACAGAGCGAACAAACACCTCCTCCCCCAATAAATAAAATAAATAAATAAAAATCAAAACAGAACAAACCCCAACTGTTGTGCTGCATAGCTACAATCTTGGCACACTGGTGGTTAAGTAAGGCCTGGAATTCAAGGCCAGTCTCTGCTGTGCAAGGAACTGGGAGCTAGCCTGAGCTCTGTTGCACCAGGTTTCAAACACTGAACAAAGCAACATTTAAAATTCTTCAACAAGATCCAGACTGGTGGAGTAAGGCTGTAATCCCAACACTTCCTCCTGGGGGCAGGAAGGTGCCAAATTCAAGGACATCTTTGGCTACACATTGAACTGGAGACTAGGCTAGGTTAGACTGCCTAAGACCTTGTCTAAACAAAGCAGTTTTATTTTTTCTTCAACAAACCATGACTATGATTTACTTAAAACAATTTTGGGGAAATTCTCTATAATAAGCTCCAAGTATGTCTTTTTCACATATATTTTGAGTGACATCCAGACCCTCGAATTTCCTAAGGAACTGACTTGGAGTGTACTCTCAGCTCACTCCTGAGAGACAATCAGCTTCTTAAAGAACCCAGGCCTCGAGTTTCCTCTCTGCCACCAACCTGGTCAGAAACTTGTTTTCTGAGGGCTGGAAATGAGCTCCCCTCCCCCAAGGGTGTAATTCTGTCTCACCTCACCAAACTGCATCTCAGGACTCCCTCCAAATGCTGGCTGAATGCTCCCACATGCTCCAGAGACTAACAGAGGTCAGCGCTGTCGTCCCCATCCCCCAGATGAATCAATGCGAGCCAGTTGGTGTAAACAGACCCTCTGCTCCAGTGAAGCCACACAGGAACATCAAGAGGCCGGTAACAACGACACTTTGTGAGGCTTCTGGCATGATGCCATCTTGCTCCTCACTCCCAAGAGGGCAGTGAACAGCTCAGGCAGCCCTCTGTGCATAAGGCTCACTGCACTTTTGGGAGGAAATCACGAGCCGTTTTGAATAGATCTGCAGGACACAGGTTTAACCCAGCCAGAGGGGAAGACCCCCACATAGTGACAAGTGTTTTCGCCTCTGTTTCTGATGCCAGTAGACTGGTCTCGAATGAAGCGAAGCAAAAACACATGTGGCGGGGGTATCTGAGGCGGCAGCCTGCCCTCATTTCCACCGTACACAAAGACCCTCCTTCAGGCTGCCAGTCTGAGCCACTCGGGTTCTGTTTTCACACCTCTGCCCAGAGATAAGAGGTAACGCTGGGGACTCACATAACCCGGTTGCGAAATGAGCCTGATCGGCTAAAATTGACCATTTTGAGTGCCAAAGTGGGAACTAGCTCGGTAGGCATTCAATGGGGCCCCTGTTTTCCTTCCTCCTCGCCCCGAGCAGCACTTTTCTGTCAGCAGATCATTGGCTAGCCCATTGGCCAGGGTTGCGAGCAGCCAGGGCCTTGTGCTCAGTCAAGTGCACCAACTTTGACTTGGAGCCCTTTGGAAAGACTGGTTAAAGCCGACACCAGGAAGCTGCCTCTGGCCCTCCCAGCAGCATAGGTAACTGCTCTGACAGGCGCACCTGCCAAGGGCTCCAATTCCCAGACACTGGGAGTTTCGGTCGATGAAGTCTCTGGTAACAGGCCCCTGGCTCTTAGTCTCCTAAGTACAATTTCTGGGATATTAACAGCCCAGAAGAATCAGAAAAGCATGTTGTAAGCTCTCCGTTCCAGCTCAATCTGCTTCATGAACTAGGATGGGGACTCACTTACGCCCAGCTGTAGGGGCAGAAACTGTAGGTGAGCATATTCCTTGGAGAGACAAATGTCTTGTCTGATCCTATCCAATCTGCTGCTTGACCAACCCCCCCTTTCTCTCCCCCTTCCTGTCTCCCTCCCTTTCCCCCTCTTTCTTTCCTTCCTTCTCTCTCTCTTTCCTTCTTTTTTTAAATATTTTTTTAAGTATACAGTATATAGTCTGCATGTATTCCTGCAGGCCAGAAGACGGCACCAGATCTCATTACAGATGGTTGTGAGCCACCATGTGGTTGCTGGGAATTGAACTCAGGACCTTTGGAAGAGCAGGCAGTGCTCTTAACCTCTGAGCCATCTCTCAGCCCCTCTTTCTTTCTTTCTGAGACAAGGTTTCATGTAGTCTAGGCTGGCCTCAAACTCTGTGTGTAGCTAAGTATGGCATTGAACTTCAGATCCTACTGTCTTAATCTCCCTTTGCTTTGTGAGATAGCAGAAATGAAACCCAGGACTTTGTGCAGCTACCACGTGAGTGACATTCTCAGCCTTATTTATTATTTTTTAAGGCAGCCTTACTGTGTAGGACTTGAACTCAGAATCTTCCTGCCACACTTTCCTGAATGCTGGGATTACAAGCATACACCACAAGGCCTGGCCCATCTTGTTTCTATAGTCTAGTCTGGTTACAGCCTTTGCCTAGACTCTGCCTTGTTTGAACTTCACAGCTGCCTTCTCACTCCTGCTGGCTGCTCTCCTAGCCCATGGGTTTAGGACGCTTCCAACCAATAGGTCCCAAGCAGCCTAATTCCAGTTTATTGTTGGAATGGTTAGAGAATCAGAATCACCATCCCATCAATGCTACTCAGCTTAGCACTGAGTTTCATGCCTGAATTTATAGACATCACAGACCATGCACAGCCAAAAGCATGCTAATCAGAGAGAACACTGCTGGTGGTATCCCTGTATCTGACCTCAAATTATACTGCAGAGCCATAGTGAGGGCATTGTACTGACACGAATACAGACCCGGGGACCAGCGAACAGACTGGCTTTGAATCTGCAATCCTGCCTTCTCTGTCACAATTTTATTCTTTCTTTCTTGACATAACCTGTTTCTCCTCTCAATCTACAAACATTTTGGAATGGTGGAACAGGGGACTCTTATTTTTGTTATCCGTTATTCATTACTGTAGCTCTGTAGTAGAGTTTGAAGTCAGGGATTGTGATGTCTCCAGAAGTTTTTTTTATTGCACAGTATTGTTTGGGCTATCCTGGGTGTTTTGCTTTTCCATATGAAGTTGGGTACCGGTCCTTTGAGACCTTTTCAGCATTTTGCTGGGATTTGATGGGCATTGTGTTGCATCTGTAGATGGCTTTTGGTCAGTATGTGCTTTTAACATGCGGAGTTGCCTCAGGGACAGCTGTGTGGAGTTCTCAGACTTGGACTCTATATGGATCTATTTTATTTTTATTGGTATGTATATGTGATGTGTGAATATCTGCCACAAGTGTGCAGGTGCCTACAGTGGTCAGGAAAGGGCACTGGCTGCCTGGAGCTGGAGTTACAGGCAGTGTGAGCTGTCTTTAGTGCGTGCTGGAAAGCCAACTCAGGCTCTCCACAAGAGCAGCAAGTGCTCTTACCCACCACGCCATCTGTCCACGCTCCACCCAGAAGGGGCTTTGGGGTGCCACTTATCTAAGTGCCAACTTACAGGTTCCCACTATCTAGCTTTGGCTGGTTTTATATCTTGTGGCCTTCCTGCCTCTGTCTCCTGAGTGCTAGGATTACAGGTATTGTCATCTTGTCTGCAGAGACTCAGATTCTGAATTCACAAACTCTGAAGAGGTCCAGGAATTGGTTCTGATCTTGCTCAGTGTGACAGGGAGGTGGGCAGCCCACTAGGCAGCCTCATGCCTCCAGCTCCAGTTTATCTGATCCTCTTTCCAAGGACCATCACCATGTGGTGTCCCACAACCACCTGGACCTCTAGCTCCATGAGAACTGGTGACCTCTCTGGCTTGGGCACTGCATACACATGGTGCATATACAATCACAGACTTAAAATATAAAGAAATAAACGTCTTGTAAAAACATCTTCAGTTATGGTTGACAGATTCTGAAGACAGATATTTCATGCTTATAGAGGGTCAAGTGTACATACACAACTTCTGATGCTGAAGGAATTTTTTAAAATCCAAAAGTCCATAAGGATAAATAGAAGATGTGTCAGGCACACCAAAGCAGCTCTCTTTGTAAGCGCTAATGGTGAAGACCATAAAAGCCCAACTCTAAACCAAACACTAAAGTCTGAACAATCAAACCCCAAAGAAATCTGTTCCCTTTCCTGCAACTGGCCCCGAGCCCTTCACAACAGTCACCACCTCTGTCTCCTCTTGGCTCGTGTTCCTCCACGACCCTGCTTGGGTTTTGACTCCTTGCCTGTGTCCAGGGCTGGAATCTTGGAGCCCATGCGTTAGAGGGCTGTCTGTAGAGACAGTGTCCTCCTCTTCTACATGCCTGACTCCTCTAGAGCTCAAGCCCACGGCCCTGGTTTGTTCCATAGTTAGGGCTCTACCCAGGCTCACTGTCCTAGATCCCTGGGAGAATGTAACCTTTAAGAGGAAAGTGTTGCCCACCCTTCCTTGTCTCCTGAGTTTTGTAGTATACAAGCTCTGGTAGGAAAGGGTTTGCTCATCAATCCAGGCAGAGGAGGCTTCAAATGGAAGACTGTTTGGACAATCGGTGCCTTTGGGAAACGTTCCTTCTGCTCACTCTGTCATTGTCCTTCCTTCCTTCACTGCCGTCCGTTTATTCCTTCCTCCTTTCCTCTTTTCACTTATTCCTTCCCTCCCCCTCTCTCCCTCCCTCCCTTCCTCCTGCCATCCTTCTCTCCCTCCATCTCTCCCTCCCTCCCTCCCTCTCCCCCCTCTTTCTTTCCTTTATGAGACAGGGTCCTATGTACCCTAGTCTGGCCTCAAACTCACTAAGTACACTGAGCATGAGCCTGAACTTATGGTCTTTCTGCCTAACTTGCCATTGCTGGAATTCAGGGTGTGTGTGTCACTATTCCCAACATGTATGATGCTGGGAATGAAACGTGGGGACCTCATGTAAGCTAGGAAAACACTACACCGAGTGAACAACACTCTCAAGCCACAGTTCTTTTCCTTCGCTTTCACTTTTTCTCTTTTCTCTCCTTTCCATTTCTCTTCTACTTCTGCTCCTTCTCCTCTTCCTCCTTCTTATCTTCTTTCTTCCTTTTCTCCTCCTCCTCATTTTTCCCTTCCCCTGCACCCCTCCCCTCTCATGGTTTGTGTCTCACTTTGTAGCCCAAACTGGAATTGAACTTGCAGCGATCCTCCAGCCTTGGCCTCTCAGCTGCTGGAGTCACAGGCATGAGCCTCATGAGTCTCTATTCCCATTTGGTTCTTCCCACCTCTACGATTTTGCTTATGCCACAAATTCCATGGCAAGACCTTTGAGTGGAAAAAGAACAGTGACTCTTATCACAAAGTTCTAAGTCCCCAGAGAGACGAATTCTCACACTCTAGTGTTTCTTTGATTTGTGCATAGAGACTGGAATAATATCTTATACATAGTAGATACTCAAATATTTGTTGATTGATAAGATTCCAAAGCTTAGGTGGAAATGAATGCACAAGATTTGGAGAAAAAATAAGTAGTTTTTATATACATAACCTCTTCATTTTTCTTATCTACAATAGTGAACATTGTAATTTACACTAAAACATTCAGATACAAAAACCCAGTATCCCAAAAATATTTTATATAATTTAGACTTTATTTATCAAACTATAAGCTATTGCTTATTTGTTCATTGGCAGACATTGGTCAAGGGCACACACTCACCAGACACTGCTCTAGGAACTCGTGAAATAAAGGTGCAGAGAGTACCTGTCCTCAGCTTACACCCTGTTCCTGAAGGCCGGCAGGCAAACAAAGAGAAGGACTATTAAAAGCTAATCTGTTTAATGGAGGTGTCAGGAGGCCTGCAGCCAAGTGGAACTGATGATCTGCGTCCAGGACAGACCTTAGGTAGAACTGATTTGGGGTGGAAGTGGCACCAGACTTCAGCGGGCTCACAGCAGGCTGATATGGAGGAGCAGAACACCTTAGGAAGCCATTGAAAGTTCAAATCTCTGTGTACTCATTGAGAAGGTGATGCTGCCGGGCGGTGGTGGTACACGCTTTTAATCCCAGCACTCGGGAGGCAGAGGCAGGCGGATCTCTCTGAGTTCAAGGCCAGCCTGGTCTACAAGAGCTAGTTCCAGGACAGGCTCCAAAGCTACAGAGAAACCCTGTCTCAAAAAACCAAGAGAGAGAGAGAGAGAGAGAGAGAGAGAGAGAGAGAGAGAGAGAGAGAGAGAGAGAGAGAGATATGCTAAACTAGGCACAGTGGTATAAGCTTGTCATCTCAGGGCTAGGGTGGGGGGGTAGGGGGTGCCGGGGTGGTGGTGGTGGAGGTGGTGGCGGTGGAGGAGGTGGAGGTGGTGGTGGTGGCGGTGGCGATGATGATGGTGGTGGTGGTGGTGGTAGAGGTGGTGGTGGTGGAGGTGGTGGTGGTGGTGGTGGAGGTGGTGGTGGTGGTGGAGGTGGAGGTGGTGGTGGTGGTGGAGGTGGAGGTGGTGGAGGTGGTGATGATGATGGTGATGATGATAGTGGTGGTGGTGGAGGTGGTGATGATGATGGTGATGATGATAGTGGTGGTGGTGATGGAGGAGGTGGTGGTGGTAATGATGATGGTGATGATAGTGGTGGTGGTGGTAGAGGAGGAGGTGGAGGTGATGATGATGATGATGGTGGTGGTGGTGGTGGTGGTGGTGGTGGTGGTGGTGGTGGTGATGGTGATGGTGGTGGTGGTGGTGATGGTGGTGATGGTGATGATGGTGATGATGATGGTGGTGGTGGTGGTGGGTGGTGGTGGTGGTGGTGATGATGATTGTGATGATGGTGGTGGTGATGGTGATGATGGTGGAGGTGGTGGTGGTGGTGATGATGATGGTGATGATGGTGGTGGAGGTGGTGGTGATGGTGGTGGTGGTGGTGGTGGTGATGGTGATGATGGTGATGATGGTGGTGGAGGTGGTGGTGATGGTGGTGGTGGTGGTGGTGGTGATGGTGATGATGGTGATGATGGTGGTGGAGGTGGTGGTGATGGTGGTGGTGGTGGTGGTGGAGGTGGTGGTGATGGTGATGATGGTGGTGGTGGTGATGGTGGTGGTGGAGGAGGAGGTGAAGATGGTGATGATGATGGTGGTGGTTGTGGTTACTATTAGCAGCTCAAGGTTATTCCCGGCTACATAGTGAATTTAAGGCCAGCTTAAGTTACACTATGACACGTCTCAAAATTAATTCACGGAGAAACCCTGTCACAAAAATCAAAAAAAAAAAATTAATTCATTGAAAACTAAAAGGTGAGGATGCTGAGATACCTCAGCAGTTTAGAGTACTTGCTGCTCTCTAGGCGATCAGAGTCTGGTTTTCAGCATCAGCATCAGATGGCTCACAACCACCTGCAACTCCAACTCCAGGGACCCTGACACCCTCTACCAGGCACTGAAGGTACCTACACACAGGGCATATGCACACACACACACACACACACACACACACACACACACACACAGTCACATAAATAAAATTAAATAATAAAAATTAAAAAGACCTGGGTGTGGTGGTACATGCCTTTATTCCAAGAAATTGGTAGGCAGTGGCGGCGGATCTCTGAGTTTGAGACCACAATGTTCTACAGAGTGAGTTCCAGGACAGCCAGAGCTACACAGAGAAACTCTGTCCTGAAAAGAAAAAGAAAATAAAACCCACAGAAAAAACTTTTAAAGAAGTTCTAATAGCACTAGGTATGGAAGTATATATCCCAGCACTGGGGAGGAGGATGCAGGAAGATGGTGAGTTTGCGGCCAGCCTGGGCTAACTAGCAAAGACCTGTCTTAAGAAAGAACAAATAAATGCAAAATGAGTAAAACATGATGACGGGCCGGGGACCTTGGACTCTTCTTCTAATAACTTATTCATTTTTTTATTTTATGTGCATTTGTGTGAAGGTGTCAGATGCATTGGAACTGGAGTTAACGAGAGTTGTGAGCTGCCATGTGGGTGCTGGGAACTGAGCCTGGGTCCTCTGGAAGAGCAGCCAGTGCTCCTAACCACTGAGCCACTTCTTCAGCCCCCAACCTTGAACGTCCTGGAGAGTGGCACTTGTGGGCGTGGCTATAATCAGACCAAGCTGTTTGCTTAGGAAATGAGCCAGGTTCATCTGACTTCTATTCCCCAATACTGAGTGGATGTCATACATGAGGCTGTGCTGCGGTCAGTCAATCACACATCATCCCAGGGCCCCTGGCACTTGGCTCAAGCCTGGGTCAAATTCTTCCACACAAAACCCGCCCAAAAGGCTCATCAATATCCACACTCCCAATTGCATTTTTCTTTTAGCCTCAAAGAGCCTGGAGAGACAAGGCAGGTGAAGGCCTTGTCACCGCCCTGAGTGGGGCCCCACGGAGCGGGACAGCTGACTCCAAAAGGTTTTCCTGACTTCTATGTGTGAGTGTTGGGTAAGGGTAATGACACACATACAGAAAAAGTAAATAAAAATAAAATTAAAAGATAAAATAGGGGCTGGAGACATGGCTCTGAAGTTAAGAGTACGTCTTGTTTCTGTGCGGGACAGAAACACATGAAAATTAGTATAATAAAAATAAATTTTAAAAAAAGTTTGTTCAAGTCTATTGTGCACTTTGAGCACAGTCGACCCAGTCCCGCGTCGTCTCAGGCTGGCAGACTCCGTCCTCTCCTCAGGCAGCCCTATTCCATTTTATGCCGTATGTGCTATACATATATCTATATACACACATATGTGCTATACATATATCTACATACACACACATATGTGCTACACATATATCTACATACACACATATGTGCTATACATATATCTACATACACACATATGTGCTATACATATATCTACATACACACATATGTGCTATACATATATCTACATACACACATATGTGCTATACATATATCTACATACACACATATGTGCTATACATATATCTACATACACACATATGTGCTATACATATATCTACATACACACATATGTGCTATACATATATCTACATACACACATGTGTGCTATACATATATCTACATACACATGTGCTATACATATATCTACATACACACATATGTGCTATACATATATCTACATACACACATATGTGCTATACATATATCTACACACACATATGTGCTATACATATATCTATATACACACATATGTGCTATACATATATCTACACACACACATATGTTTTACTTTCCTTACTTCCTTTTTAATTTTTTTGTTTGTTTTCTTTGTTTATTTGTTTTTTGAGATAGGGTGCCTGTTCTGGAGCTTGCTCTGTAAACCAGGCTGGTCTCAAACTCACAGAGATCTGCCTGTCTCTGCCACCTCAGTGCTGAGATTAAAGACTTACACCATCAACACTCGGCTTAAAAACTTTTTTTAATGATTTATTTATTTTTATTTTATGTGTGTTGGTGTATTGCCTCACCTAGGAGGAGTAGGAGACTGGAAATAATCAAACTGAGGGCTGAAATCAATAAAATAGAAACACAGAGAACAATCCAAAGAATCAATGAAACAAAAAGCTGGTTCCTGGAGAAAATCAACAAGATTGACAAACCCCTATCCAAACTAATCAAACGGCAGAGAGAGAATTTGCAAATTAATAAGATCAGAAATGAAAAGGGGGACATAACCACAGACACAGAGGAAATTCAGAGAATCATTAGATCTTACTACAAAAGCCTATATGCCACAAAACTGGAAAATGTAAAGGAAATGGATACTTTCTTAGATAAATATCATTTACCAAAGTTAAATCAGGACCAGGTGAACAATCTAAATAGACCTGTTAGTCGCGAAGAATTAGAAGAGGTTATCAAAAACCTCCCTACCAAAAAAAGCCCAGGACCAGATGGTTTCAACGCGGAATTCTACCAGAACTTCCAAGAAGACCTAATACCTATACTCCTTAATGTATTTCACAATATAGAAACAGAAGGGTCATTACCAAATTCCTTTTATGAAGCTACAGTTACTCTGATACCAAAACCACACAAAGACTCAACCAGGAAAGAGAATTACAGGCCGATCTCACTCATGAATATCGATGCAAAAATTCTCAACAAAATACTGGCAAACCGAATCCAAGAACACATCCGAAAAATTATCCACTATGATCAAGTAGGCTTCATTCCTGAGAAGCAGGGCTGGTTCAACATACGAAAATCTATCAATGTAATCCAGCACCATCTTGCTCCCAGCTTGTTGATGTTTGTATTTGAACCCCCGATCCTCCTGTCTTCACTCCCCAGTGCTGGGGTTACAGAGAGGGACCAGTTACATCTAGCTAACCAGTCAGCTCTTAATGAAGAGAGAGCCAGCAGGGTGGCTCAGGTGGTCAAGGCACTTGCCACCAAGCCTCACAACCTGAGCTCAGTTTCTCTGAGCGCACATGGTGTTGTTCTTTGACATTCGCGTATACACCATGGTATTCAGGTACATGAACATACACAGTGTTTAAAACAACAAAACAAAACTCAAAGCTAGAAGGTGAACTGAACGAGCTGAAGGGTTCATTAAGGTCAGAGCTGAAAAAGCACAAGCCCTGTGTTTCTACTCAGGTGCCTTTGCAGGAAGAAAACAGATATTCAGACTAAAACGATGAACAACAAGCAAACGAACAAATGAAAGCAGTGGAAATGGAGAGGGAACTTGAAGAACAGCACAACTAGGCTTTTCGGGCAAAACGTTCTCTCTCTCTCTCTCCGTCTCTCTCTCTCTCTCTCTCTCTCTCTCTCTCTCTCTCTCTCTCTCTCTCTCGTGTGTGTGTGTGTGTGTGTGTGTCTTTGAACTCATTTGTCTCTTTTAGTTTGAGGTACTGTTCTCTTTTTCTGCGGGGGGGGATGTTGAGAGGAGGTCTCCCTGTGTAGTCTTGGCTGCCCCGGAACTCACTCTGTAGGACAGGCTGGCCTCGAACTCAGATCCTGCTACCTCTGCCTCCCAAGTGCTGGGATCAAGGGCGTGTGCCAACATCTCCCGCCTAGTTCCTTTAAAATATTCTGAATCTGCTTATTTCTGATCATTTGTTAGGTTTGAGAAAATTATCTTTGTGTGTGCATAAGAGCAAGTTTGTATACGACGTGTGTGTGTGCACATGTGAGTGGGGTGTGTACCACAGAACAGGGTTTTTTTTTTCCTTCAGGTGCTGAGTATCAAAAGCAGGAAATCTTAGGCAAGAATTCTACCACCAAGCCACACTTCCAGGCACAGAATCTTTTAATTTCTACAAAAGACTGCTCCTTCCTTTCTTCCTTCTTTCCTTCCTTCCTTCCTTCTGTCCTCCCTTCCTCCCTTTCTTCCTTCTTGTTCCACTTCTTTCTTTCTTCCTAAAGAGGTAGGCACAGGTAGACTAGTTTGGCCTTGAGCTCACAGCGCTGCCCAAGATGGCCTGATAAATGGTCCTCTGTGCACCTGATAAAGTGCTCCCACCCTTCCCCCACGCTCTAACAGCTAGACACCACCACCCTTCCCCCACGCTGTAACAGCTAGACACCACCACACCTCTTCTGTGTTGGGCATGGAACCCAGAGCTTTGCACATCTGGGCTGTCACTTTATTGATTGAGCCACCCACGCAACGGCAAACAAGGTGAATGGTGGGGACCCACAGCAGAGGTCCTCTCACCTCCCAAGTGTTCTGTGGTACACATCTCACTCACATGTGCACACACACACGTCATATACAAACTTGCTCTTATGCACACACAAAGATAATTTTCTCATACATATTTTATTTTTAGTTGTCATACCATGATACAAATAAGTTCTCACTCTGACTGAGCCCCATACTCAGCAGTATGGTGGAAATAATAGCGCTCGCTCTCTCTCTCTCTCTCTCTCTCTCTCTCTCTCTCTCTCTCTCTCTCTCTCTCTCTCTCTTTCTCTTTCTCTCTCTCTCACTGAGCCCCAGACCCAGCGGTGTGTCAGGGATAATAACTCTTTCTACTCCCAACTTTGTTCCCAGGATGCTGGAAATGACTAAGACATCAAAACAGTAAAATATAATCCCCGGGAAGTTAAACAGTTACTTTGTGTCTAGAACCAAACAGAAAACAGACAGAAGTATGTACCCGAGAATTTACCGCAGGCAAGGCCTCGCCTTTTTATTGGCTTTTTGTCAGAAAGGTGTGGACTTGGGGGAGATGGAACTGGACTGTAAGTGTGGTCTTCCTACTTTTGCCTCCACTCGTCAGGAGAAGGAGAGGCTACAATCGGGAATTAGGGAGAGCTTTATTCTTTGAGTATTTTGCAACAATAAAAAATGTTGGAGAAGCCAGACATAGCTCAGTGCTAGGTCATATGTCACACACACACACACACACACACACACACACACACACACACACACACACACACCACACACACCAAACAAAATTTAAAAAACACTTAAAAACATGTTAGAATGAATAACACACCCTGTAAAATAGCAGAAGTGTGGGAGAATGTGGGAACTTTAAACATTTTGTACAAGTCGAAGGCTATAGCAGACTGTTTGCAGAAATGGCTGACCTTGTTCCTGAGCTTTTACATGTGGGCCAGGTTTGTGATTTACTTCAATCTATAGAATATAGCAGCAATAGTATTAGATAATTGCTTTTTGTTTGTTTGTTTTTGTATTTTTGAGACAGACTTTCTCTGTGTAATAACCCTGACTGTCCTGGAACTCTGTAGACCAGGCTGGCCTCGAATTCCCAGAGATCCTCCTGAGTTCTGGGATTAAAGGCGTGCACCACCATGGTCCAGTTGTATTGAATAATTTCTAAGTCATGATTATAAGACCACGTGAAGCCCAGGCTAGCCTCCTGAGCCTGAGAGAGCAGGTGGGCCGACATTCCCAGTAGTGACCCACTGATTCAGGCTTGTGATAGAGGCCATAACACCAGCCGGGCCACTGCCAACCTGCCACCTGACCACACTCACACAAGTCGCCCTAAATGAGTCGAGCCAAAACTGATGTTCCTCAGAACAGGACAGTGACACGTTTGTACAGGCTCATTAGCCAGCAATAATCACTGATATAGCACTCTACCAGAAGTGGAAGGCTGCCCCCACAACAAAACAAATGTTTGATTAGTTTGATCATTGTTATTATTGTTGTTCTTGTTACTTATTCCAGCATCCTATACAACCCAGGCTGGCCTCGAATTCATACACTGAAGAATGACCTTGGATCTGTCTATCATTTCCTCCCAAGAACTGGGGATACAGGTGTGGGCCACTGCAGTCCCCCATAACTTTTTAAGGGGATTATACTATATTGGACAAAGAGGGACAGAGTCAGTTTAAAATGCAAGGACAATTCTGAGTCCCCAGCTTCCTGGGCAGAGTAGAAGCTATTCATTTGAAGCCCGGAAATCCTCAGAGAAAATGACATCACATCTCAGGTGGTTGAACCAGGAGCCATGAAGGTAGGATGGAGAGTTGAGGGCATGGGCAACAGAACCAACTCCAGGGGGCAAGATGGTCCCTAACCAATGGAAACTGATTACTGTGTGGGTCAGCTTCCCACCCCTGTGACAAGTGCTTGGGAGGAAACAACCCATGGAGAGAAGAGGTTACTTGGCCAAATGACCTCAGAAGTTTCGACCCCTGATCTCTCGGTGCTGACATTTTGGACGGTGATAACACAGAAACTATGAGAAGAATAAATAGCGAAATAAGGCTACAACCTCACGATGACACAGGAACAGGAGCCAGGGCAGGGCTGGGTCCCAGGGTCCCTCCAAGGACAAGCTCCTTCTTCCCAGTTGGCTCAACTTTCTAAAGATTTGTTTTTATTCATCTGTCTGTCTGTCTGTAAGACTGTGAAAGTGTGGTCTGCAGGGGCCAGAAGAGGGTGTTAGATCATTGTGGTCGCGAGTCTCCTGATGTGGCTCCTCTGCAAGCACAGCAGCATCCAAACTGCTAAGCCATCTCCTCAGCCTCACTTTCTGAAGGTTCCCATGTCCCAGCAGTGCCAAGTCAGGAGCCAGTCCTTTAATGGACTCCAAGAAACACTGATCTAATCTGTAGTGCCCCCCTTAGAGAAGAGACACCTGGAAACGTGCCCAGATGGATTTCAGCATTATCATGAGTCAATGAGCATTGAGCATCTGCAGTCCTTCCTTTTTCTGAATAGGAATGTCTAGCCATTGATGTCTGGACTCCCCCACACCCACTATACTGTGTTTGGAGGCAGAATGATGCAGGCTCCTGTAAGATGGAAGGATAAGTTATCTGCTCTCCACACCTTCCTTTTTCTGTCATAGCTGAGATTTTTATTGGTTGAAGATCAGCACACAGACGTTTCAAGTCTGGTATACCAGAAAGGCCACATCCATACCTGGAACTAATTGTAATGACCGAATGCCCTAATGGGTGAGTGTTTGGAGACTCGTATTTCTCCTGAAGGAGGGATGTGGTGTCGTGTGCAGAGGTAGACTTGCATGGTTAACCTGCCAAGGCAGACCCAAGGCCTTCTCCCTGCCCTGCATTCACACACTTCATAAGCTCCCTTTGCTTCCTTCTCCATCAACAGGTAGACTGTGGAACCAGACCAGATTTCAGCAGCTGTCATGGAAGGGACATTTAACAGCACTGAGCCCAAGCTTCAAGCCTTAGCTTCTGCTTCGACCTCCTCGAACTTCTGCCACACATAAGAAGGCCAGGATGAACTTCCCTGTGAAGTTAGGGGCTGGCCAACCCACAGGACCAACTGGCAGACTCACAGGTGAAACGATCTGAGATCTGTCATTTCCACCAGCTGACCAGGCAATAGCAGCCAAGCCATCCAAATGGGCTGAAGCCAAATCACTGAACCACAGAGTCATGGGTAAATAAAAACAGCCCTTTTTTGGTTTGATTCACTTTCATAGTGGTAACTAATAGGATGGAGACCTGTCTACCACACAAAGAAAACACATTTTCTCACTTCTTTCAAGTAGCTCCTGTCCTATTAAGTGGTGGGTACAATGAGGAAGGTTCAGGTCAGGTATCATGGCTTATGTTGTATTGCTCTTTGTTGAACGTCTTGGCTTTCCATAGAAGACAGGCATCTGCATACATATGGAGTACTCTGCTCACTGCTTGTGAGCTGGGCATTTTCAGGAGTGGAGAAAAACAATGGAGGCTTGAACACTCAGTATCAGACACAGTGCCAAGCGCTGGCCTTGGGTCTCCCAGTTTAACAAGGGGTTCTATTGTCACTATTTCCATTGGAGGTAACTGAACCTTGCAGAAGGTATTTTGATGAAACACAAGCCTAGTCTCATTCCAGGGGACTGAACCATATAGTGCTAAGACCCCACCTTCCCTGGAACGGAGGATCACAGAAACGGACAGTGAGCGCCAGAGGGCTGAAGATAGAATATGGATAAAGAGTTGATGCAGCTGCTAACTTAGGCTTCTTTCTCCAGACTCTCAGATCCCCAACCTGGTGACTTCCCCAGTTTCTGCAGTGGGACATTTCTGAAAAATTGTTTCCAAGGTCTGGCAGCCAGAGCCAGGAGGACTGTGAATTTGAAACCAATTGGGGCTACATAGTATATATGCTGACAGTCCATGTCAACTTGACACACAAACTAGAGTCATCTGAAAGGAGAGAGCCTTAACTGAGAAAAAGGCCTCAATGATATCTGGCTGCAAGGCATTTTATATTTAGTGTTTGATGTGGGAAGGCTCATTCCATTGTGGGTGGTGCCATCCCTGGGCTGGTGGGCCTGGGTTCTACAAGAAAGCAGGTTGAGCAAACCATGATGAGAAGCCAGCGGGCAGAGCAAGCCAGTAAGTACCTCCATGGCCTCTGCATCAGCTCCTGCCTCCGGGTTCCTGCCCTGTGTGAGTTCCTGACCTCCTTCAATGTGAGCAGTGCTGTGGAAGTGTAAGCTGAATAAATCCTTTCCTCCACAAGTTGCTCTGGTCGTTGCTTTGCTCTTGCTGTTTTATCACAATAAAAGCAAACCTAAGACAGTATAACTATATCCATTTTATGAATAAACATACACATATATACATTTTGTGACCTTGTCATAAAGTAAAATGATAACATAAAGTAAGGCCTCATTTTTATATCAGTTCCTTCTGTGTAGCTAAGAGCAGATATCTGAATGTTAGGGAGCAACCTCTGCGTCTGGGTCATTGTCTCAGAGCACTGGTCCATGGTTACCTGACTGCGTGCACTGGAGCGCAGCTTCATGGCTGTTGTATTTTGATTGCATTCTGATGTTTCCAAGACGGACAATAAAGCTTGTTTTGAATCAGAGGGTGGAGCACAGCTGACCAAATTTAACCATAGAAGTTTTAGAGGACTGAGGACAGGAAGACACAGGAAGTGGTAGGGCAGGGCTGAGAGATGGTCTCTGAGGACAGGAAGACACAGGAAGTGGTAGGGCAGGGCTGAGAGATGGTCTCTGCCCCTTTGGATTGAGGAATGGGCTGGGGTCACTTCTTCGATGTGTAGTAATATGGGCGGCGGGGCTGTGTCCCCAACACCCCAGCCGCCTGCCCGGCTAGCTTTACCCGAAATAATTACACGGACACTGTATTCTTTTAATCACTGCTTGGCTCATTTCTACCTAGCCTCTTCTAGGCTAACTCTCACACCTGGACTAGCCCATTTCTTATCATCTGTATAGCACCAGTCTTACCAGGAAGATTCTAGCCTAAGTCCATCCTGGGTCGGAGCTTCATAGTGTGCATCTTCCCTGGAGCGGGGAGCATGGCGTCTCTCTGAGGCGTCTGCTCCGGAGAGGAGAGCTGTCGAGTCTGACCTCACTTCCTCTTCCTCTCAGCGTTTTGTTCTGTTTACTCCTCCCACCTATCTTCTAACCAATGAAATGAGCCAAGGCAGTTCCTTTATTAGCCAATGACCTTCCTCCATCATCGATGTTTCTCTGATCATTCAGTTTCTTGCCCTGATATCTTGACTGCCGAGTTTTTGTTGATAAAAGGAAATTAGATAAATGCCTCACATGGTAGCAGGGGCATCAGTAGACAGCAACTGTTCACAGACTGCAAATAGTAACAAGAAGTGACAAGGGAAGATGCAGCCTAAGGAACTTGTTCCAGGATTCTAGTTTTGAGGCCAGCCTGGTCTACATGAGACACTGTCTCAAGAAAAATTAGAAGATCCATTAGAACGAAGGATACATTAGAGAAAGAAGTAAGAATGTCGTTGTACATATCTGTAATCCCATCCACTGGGCGATGCAAGCTAGAAGATCCAAATTCAAGATCAGCCTGAGTGCCATGGTAACAGGGTGTCTCAGAGAGAGAGGGGAGAAATAGAGAAATGAAACATTTTACACACGCGTGTGTGCACACGCGCATGCACACACACGCACATGCACACACACATATACACACAAACACACACATGCACGCACATGCACACGCGTGCACATATACACATACACACAAACACACATGTGCACGTGCACACACACATATACACGCGTGCACGCGCGTGCACACACATGTGAGCACACACACACACACACAAATTGTTCTCCACTCTATCTAAAGGCTGATGAAAACTCAGACCTCTATCTCCCAGTATCAGCACCTCCCCAGAAACAGCTCTCACATGCGTGCCCACACAGAGTGATGCAGCCCATCAGAGAATCTATGGCCTGCCCCACAAAGCCCTGCTACAACTTCCCTGCTCCCCTGTTTTTCCTAAGAGCTTCCCAGGCCCTCTGCAAAGGGCAGTCTCTCTGCTCTGCTGAGCCTGTGAGGTTGTCCTCTTCCAAACATTTTCTCCAGCCTGACAGCCAGGGATCTGCCTAATCAAAGAGAGGATTCTCTGTATTTACAGGAACTGTATCAGTGGGTGGCCCACTGGGTTGAACCTTGATGGAGGACAGAAAACAAGAAGGCTAGGGTTTTGCATAATCACAACTACTCTAATACCCCTTTGGAAAATGCATGTCTGAGGGAAATCCCAAGCATAGTTTCTGAGGAGTCTGGTTCTTTCTTCTGAGTTCCACACTACCCACAATTTCCACGTCATATACTCTAGATCTATTTGTTTGTTTGTTTGTTTGTTTGTTACTTGAGTCAGAGTTCACATTGTAGCCTGGGTTGGCCTGGCACTCACTTTGTACCTCTCTCTCAAGGGCGGGGATTACAGATAGGAGCCACCTTATCTGCTTCAGACTTCACATTCTGGAGACTTTAGAACAAAGATTCACCAATAGTACAAAGAGCTTCTGAGCTCCTAAAAAACAAAAGCAAACAAGCAAAAACTTAGTGTATTCTTCCAAATGATGCAAAAGAAACACTATTTACTAAAAGAGACAAGTGCTAATTGCACAAATCCTAATAAAATGATGTGAGGACGCTGCCCACGGTGGCCCCAGTGCCCACCTCCCGTCGTGGAGGCTCATAAGCACTGCAGTTGCATGCAGTCTTTGTTCGTTCATTTGTTTGTTTGTTTGGCTTGTTTTGAGACAGGATTTTTCTGTGTAGCCCTGACTGTCCTGGAACTCGCTCTGTAGACCAGGCCTTAAACTCACAGAGATCCGCCTTTCCCCTACTTCCCATGCTGGGATTAAAGGTGTGCACCACCACTGCCCAGCTGCATGCAGTTTTTAAACTTACCAACAAAACCTAAGCACCAGTCTCGATGTGTTTATTTCCTCGGACACACTGCCTTCCTCCTCTGAGGACTGCATGCGACCCTTGCTTTGTGGTGAGACCCTGATTCCAGAGGCGTGACCCAGGTGCTCCCGGATGCCCCGGTTCCCAGGAGCCTTCAGCAAACACCCACTTGATCGGCACTCTGTTCAGCTGAGCACAGGAATGCAATGGCTTCCATCTTTTTTCCTGCAAGCACGAAAACAAACACCAGAGTAGAGCCGGCAGTGTGGTGGTCTGTGCCTCTAATCCCAGGGAGAGCATGGGTTCGAGGCCAGCCTGGGCTACACAGTGAGACCATGCTTCAAAACAAAAACAAAAATCTCTAAAAAGTCTCTAAAAATTGATGAGGAACTGTGTCAAAGGTCACGCCCTGGAAACTGCACCCTCCTAGTATTGGGGAGAGCAGTGATCTGGTACCTGAGGTCACCAGCCCTGGAGGGCTGGAGGGCAGGAGGAGGACAGCAGATGTTTGTCGCCGATGCTGATTGGTTTGGTTTTTGTAACCATCCTAAACTTACCCATGCTCTGTGGAGCAAAGATTTTCCCGTGGACTTTAATAAAGATATTATATAATTTTAACATAGCTATAGTTTGAAAAAGCCCAAAAGCTAAGATAGACTTAGCTAATATTTGAGTTCACTAAAGATCCAGACACACCAAGCATTCAAGATGCAGTCTTCTTATTCTGTCTCCCCTCCATTGCCTGATGCGGAGGGCCCTTTAATCACCTGTCCCTGAACTGCTACAGCCACTGCCAGTCACGGCCTGCGTGCATCTGTGCTGGTGAGCCTGCTCCAGAGGCTCCCACAAACCCAGCTGCCATCTCTCCCATGCACTGTGCATATCAAAATCTTCTTCCCTAGACCCAGAAGACACAACGCTTCATGGGCAAGACCTCCTTTGTTCTCCTAGGCTCTGAACTCCAAATGTCCAGACAGCATCTCCCCACAACCTGTAACTTCCATACGTCCTTCTGAGGCCCTCTTTTCCTGTGATTTGAGTATCCTGATTCCTCTCCATGAAGTCTGCAGTGATGAAGAGAGATGGCTGTTGAAGAGCCCAGCACCATGTCCAGAATCACCAGAATGGCCCCCAGAAGTCCATTTTCCCACCTCCTGTTGGGGTGCGGGGCAAGTCCTCTTCTTTTCCTCCCAACACATATAAACATATGGTTGGGTCATGTTTTCTGTGAGAGGAATGTAGCTCAGCTGATAGACTCTTGCCTGGCATGTGTAAAAGCCTTGCTGTCTATATCCAGCAAGGCATAGTGCATGACTTTAATCCCAGCACTCAGGAGGTGGAGGCAGAGAGATAAGGAGTTCAAGATCATCCCCAGCTATGGATAAAGTTCTAGCTCAGCCTGGGGTACATAAGAACCTGTCTCAAAATATTAACAAGAAAAGTTTCCCAAGCAGGGACTTTTGACTCTCAATTGGTTATGCTTCAGGTTTTTAACCATTCGCTTTGTGGAATTCAGATGTTCCAACATTTCCATTTTAATCTTTACATGTATTTATTTGTTGTGTATGCGTGTACACATTTACCTGTGAGCACTAGAGCATGCATATGGAGGTCAGAGGACAATGTGCAGGATTGAACTGAGGCCATCTGCTGGAGCAGCCTGAGTCTCTAACTGCTGAACCATCTCCTCCATCCTCCCATCCTTGTCAGTTTGAACACAATACCGGCTGAGCTGTGAGGTGCAGAAAGAGACAGGAGTCTGTGATATGTGACATAAGCCAGGAGTTGACATTTTCAACTAGTAGCTCATAGACTGCAGACAAAACCAGTTCTTTCTTAAAATATTTAATTTATTTTTATTTTGTGTGCATTGGTGTTTTGCCTGCATGTGTATCTGTGTGATGGTGTGAGAAACCCTGGAGGTAGGGTTACAGACAGGCGTGAGTTGCCATGTGGGTGCTGGGAATTGAACCCACGTCCTCTAGAAGAGCAGCCAGTTCTCTTAACTGCTGAGCCATCTCTCGAGCTCCACAAAACTAATTCTTAGTGCAAAGCAGCACCTGTGAACTCTGAGTCCTGACTGTTCTTCTCACATTGAGGGTCCAAGAATTCTGTGTTATCCCTACCCATCCAGTCACAGGATGAACCCCAGGGCTCCCACATGCTAGGCAAGCCTCTGTGACTGAACTGTAACCCCAACCCACCTGTCTGTCTATCTATCTACCTACCTACCATTTATTATTTCTTTACTTATGTATTTATCTTGAGACACGATCTCTGTAGATGTAGCCAAGGACAGCTTTGACTTTCTGATCCTCCTGCTGCCGCCTTCTGAGAGCTGGGACAGATGGTACCACCATGCCCACTCCGTCTATTTTTGTCTATGAATCAACCCAGGGTCCACTGGAAGAGCAGCCAGGATGCTAACTGCTGAGCTGTCTACCCTTCCAAACCTTCTTTTAAGTGCTGTTTGTTTGTTTGTTGAAACTGGGTGGAAGTAGCCCAAGTTGGCCTCTTTTTAACTTTTTATTTTTGAGTCAGCGTTTTACTCAAGCTAGCATTGGGTTTTCAACCAATCTTGTCTCAGCCTCCTGATTAGCCAACCACAGGCTTGTCCCAAAGCCCCTTCCTTTCCCTCCTGGAAAGCAACAGACAGCAGAGGCTGCCAGCCCAGGGCAGACTGCTCGGTGGTATGGACTCACTCTCCCTGCTCCTTCAAGGCACTTTCTTTGACCAAATCGACCAGTTTTTGTAGCCCAATCTGACGTACACTTTTGCTTATGTTAAGAGAAGTTTCCAAAGAGTCTGGAGGAGCTGAGAAAATAAGTTTGGTTTGTGTTGTTCCCTTTCCTATTAAATACTTATAGAATTGAATGTTTTTACTACAGTTATTTATTTTATTGTGTGTGTGTATGTGTGTACCTGTTGCAAGCGAGCGTGGAGGTCAGAGGACAACCTGTAAGAGTTGGTTCTCACCTCCCACCACTGGGGATTGAACTCAGAACATCAAGCTTGGTATCGGGAGCTTTTACCTGCTGAGCCATCCTGCTGGCACTGCAAATTGTTTTTGTTTGGAGATAGGGTTTTTCTATGTAATCATGGGTGTCCTAGAGCTCACTATGTAGACCAAGTTGGCCTTGGACTCATATAGATCCCTTACCTGTGCCTCTGCAGTGCTGGGATTAAAAGCATGTGCCACCAGGCTGGACCTGGCCCTAGAATTTTTATTGAAAGTGAAATTGATAAATATTCACGGTTGCTTCAGTTGTAAGTGTAATATTTTTGTGTTCCCTGAATCCTGAATTGTAGTCAAGCCAGTTTAAATAAATGTACATGCCTCCAAACCTGCATTGATCTTCAACATGTAAGAGGGCATTTGGGAAATCTGGAGCTGAACAGAGGGTGATTTCTGACAGAAAAAGGTGCGCATTACTTCAAGAGTGACATTTGTAACCTACATTCCAGGAGCATGCACTTGGAGTCGAGTACCAAGGCTCCTATTCTCAGATCCAAGGCAGGTCAACCTCAGGGCATTTCAAAGATTCGAAGCTGCTGACAGTCATGTCACTCTGGTGTTCTGAGGCCTACCCGGAAGTCATCGCTTGGTTTTAGGAGCAGGCTCTGCCACTGGGGTCTTCCCAGTTACCCTAGGCTTGTTGGTCAGAAAATCAAAGACTCTGCCTCCCGTGAGCTGAGATTACAGTAATCTACCATGCTCAGCATTTTACATGGGTGCTGAGGCTCAAACTCAGTCGCCACACTGCTGTGGCAAGTACTTTAGACTGAACTATCGCCCTAGCCCTGACATTTCCTATTGTCTGATGCCCATATAATCAGACTCGCAGTTCGTAAGGCTTTCCCACAGGCCTTCTGAACTGCTGTTCTGACTAAATGCATGTATTTTTTCCTTGAAATTTCACTAAAAATTTCTCTACATTTTTGTGAGTACTGAATTTTCTAGTTTCACCAAAATGCAAAAACCATGCTCAAATCACATCCAAAAGTGCTTGAGGAGGAGCCACAGGGTATGGATGTAAGGTCAGGGCATACACAGCTGCCTGTAGAAAGAGCGTAGGCAAGGATTGGAGGTATAGCCCATTGAGTAGTGTTTGCCTAAACTGCTCCCTCACCACCCAAAGAAATAAACTGAGTGTGGTAAAGCACCCTGTAGTTCCAGGAACTCCAACTTCCCACACAGGTGAGGCTGACCTTGAACTCCTGATCCTCCTGTCTCTGCCACTTCGGTGCTGGGATTACAGACCTGGATCACCACATCTTATAAGCATTTTTTTTCTGATTTTTGTTTTTGTTTAGGTAAGGTCTCACTGTGTAGCTCAGGCTGGTTGAGAACTTTCAGAAATCTTCAGTGCACTGCCTCCGTAGTAGTGGGCTTTAGCCTTTCCTCGCAGCTCCACAGAGCCCAGAGGAAAGGAGCAGGGACTGCCGCCCACGTCCCCATTTTTCCATCATGAAGACTGGCCAATAGGAATATTGATATTACAGCATCCATGGTCGTCTTTCAAAAAACTGTTCTTCTGGGACTGCAAAGGCACTACCAGGCCATCAGAAGTCTCGGTGACAATGCAAACAGGGGCCGTGTGCTCAGGGCAAGCCAAATGGCTTCTGCCTTCCAGTAGTGAGCAGAGGAGAGAACACAGGTACACTTGAAGTGTAGTGGGGCTCTTGGGGCATTTGACAGACTTTATCTTGAATTATTGGTTATCTGTTTGCATGTATGCTTTGTGCTTCTATCAAGATACACATTTCTGGAGGGAGTGGGCCTGGAGGGCCTGAATACAGTTTTGCTGCAACCCCAGCAGGTCTGTTTTTTGTTTGTTTGTTTGCTTGCTTGCTTGCTTTTGTAGGGTTTTTCTGTGTAACCTTGTTCTGGAACTTGCTTTGTAGACCAGGCTGGCCTCGAACTCACTGGGATTAAAGGCGCATGCCACCACCGCCCGGCCTGGCTGCAGTGTCTTATACAATGCAGACGTCTACAGTATTGACTGCTGGTTACCTAGAGGACTGGGACTCTTGCAATAAAAACTTTATTATGAAGATCCTATTCCTTGATGAAGTTTCATGGTTATTGTAATTTGATCAAGTCAATATATGAAAACTAACACAGCCACTCTGCTCACGAACTTTCCAACTTCTTGTCTCACATCCTTCGAGTTCTGATAGCACTAGCATGCATCCCAAGTTACTCCCACGAGACAAATACTGTCCATCCTTTGTAGATGGGGAAAACACAGCACAGAGAACTAAGGTTGTTTGTCTCAAAACCCCAGGAAGTGGTGGAGCTGAGATTTGGATCGACAGTTGACCTTAGTGGAAGAGGAATGGGATGTAATTCCTCCGTGACACTACCTGACTGGGTGACAAAAGGTGTGGGCTCCTTTCACAAGGAAATGTAAGAACCAGTGACATAGTACAGGTTTAACTGTGAAGCCCCATGAGAACATGTAGGAGCTGCCTTTCTTCTCAAGTGTGTTGAGGACGGCGGGTGAATGCAAAGACGGCCATTTTCTCTGGAGGGTCCTCCTAGCCGGCCCACCTGCAGAACACTGGCTCAGTCTCTCAACCACGACCCTTCAAGACCTCCCTTCCTCCAGCTCCCTCACATGGAGCCCCTCTACCAAAGCACCATTTCTCACTTCAGGCCGCCTGAAGACAAAGCCACAGCACTGCTCTCCTCTTCTTCCCTCCTCTCGCTGTGCTGGCCTTTGGGGACTTTTTTTTTTTATGATTTTCACCCAGCCTGTTGTTAGCCTGCTGTGTTTGGAAATGGTAGATGATTAAACCTCCTGGCCAGGTGTAAAGGCAACCTTTGTCATCTGAGGCTGGGAGAATTACCTTGCTGGGCTACTACCGCCTCCCTGAAGCTCCTGAATTTTCTGCCTCCACCAGACCCTCTTGCTCGGCTAAGGTTTTCAAGGCTTGGGTCCCCATGAATGACTGCCATGTCATGCTCTAAGCCCAGACCAGAATCCAGACAGTCACACAAATGCTGAAGGTATCAAAGCTTAGGAATGAATCATACACACACGGTTTGTGTTTGTTTATGTGTGTGTGTGTATGTGTGTGTGTGTGTATGTGTGTGTGTTGGAATTTTTGCCAAATAAATAATAAAATATGTAAACATGTAATAATTGACTAAGCCTTTAAACCTAAATGGTTTAACATTTGCTATAATAATTCATTTCCACTGGTCCCTTACTTTGTCTCATTATCCCTGGTAGCCCTGAGTCTACATGTCCACGCAATAAGACTTTTAAGTTCAAGCTCAGAAGTTACAGTCAACTAAGAAGCAGGGACAGACTAGAGTGCCTTTAGTGGGATGGATCCTAATACTCTTCCTTCTAGGGAGATACTTGGGTGCATACCACATCTGACCAAGGCTGGAGAGACCACGTCGGGAATCCCAGTCTGGAAGCTGCTAACCTAAAGGACAGGGAGTCCTGGATTTGCTTTAGATTCACTACTGGCAGCCCAATGTCCTAGAAAAGGAGCCAGAGCCCTTTGTTGACTTTGTAAGGCCCAGTTCTCACCAACAGACCCACACTTCAGGAAAGCCAGGGCTGAGCAAACACCACCAGGTAAGCGGACTTTCTGTGTGCATGTTCCCAAACTTCTGAGTCTGGCTACTGCTCAAGGTGAGCTGAAGGCAGTGGAACCTGTTCTCAGGTAGCTCTGTTTGTCACAGGCCTCTTTCAGCACAGGGTGGTGCTTACTGGATTTTGGTGCAATTGGAGCAGAGAAGAAAGAATGAAATTCAGCTTCCTCTGTAGACAGCTAATGCTTGTCAAAGATCAAATGACCAGCTCATGAAGTCAATTAGAGCATGGTCAATGGGCGTCGGTCCCCACAGCACAGCCCTGAGTGGACCCCAGCAGGAGCAGGAAATTGGGGTTCATTTGCAAACACACCAAACCACTATTCCTGCCCTCAGAAATTTCTTCAGGCAAAGAGTAGAATCAAATAAGAGAAAATCAGAAGAGAGGGAGGGAAGAAGAAGGAAAATAATTGCTTTATTTTGTGTCCTTAGTCAACAGATCACATGGCTCTGGATTTTTCCAAGGCTTTTACATAAGATCAATGGCATCTGCACAGCAATAGAATGGTGGTGTTCCCATCAGCGTCAGGCACATTCGGTACGCGAGTGAGGAGACATCACTGGGTGAAGCGGGTCTTTTAATGGACCACGGGTTGTAGATTAAGTGGAAGGGACACAAGATGATTTCAGTCCACTGTGGGAAAGGAAGAAAGGGACAAAGGCCACAGACAGGAAAGAGTCCTAGCTGCATGGGAGAATTTCTTTTAGGATAGAATAAGAAAATATGACTCTCTCCTTGCTGCCCTCGGAGATTACATATTGATCAAGATATATTCTGAGCCAAGCACTGTGCCAGGGTAGAGAGCACCTATCCTAGCAAGAAAAAGAAAACCCAGTGGCTATAGCTCACATCTATAATTCCCCATACAGAATATCCCCAGCATTTTAAGCACAAGGCACAAGGGAGCAAGGCAAGTGGCTAGCTCATCTGCATGCTGTGTGCTGATATGGTTCTTCAGACAAGATTTCCTAAGGATGCAAATGGCACAGAGAACTCTGATCAATGTGTGTGTGTGTGTGTGTGCATGTCAACACACGTGTATATAAAACTGTAAATGCTGTGTGTGTGCACGCAAACACATGTGGCTGCGCATGCATGTGTCTGGAGGTCAGATGACAACACTGGATGTTGTCCTGCCATTCTCACCTTATCCTTTTTTAAGGATTTGTTGTTTTTAAATTGCATCTATGAGTGTGGGGGTATGTGCACATGAGCACAGGTGTCCCAAGAGAGCAGAGGTGTCAGATCCGCCCAAGGCTAGAGTCACAGGCAATTTTGAGGCCCTGTTTTGTTTTGGTTGATATTACTGTTGTTTGTTTGGGTATATTGTTGTTTAAAACAAGGTTTCACGTATTCCAGACTTGCCTCCAGTTTGCTCTATAGCCAAGGATGACCTTGAACTCCCAGTACCCCTGCCTCGGCTCCAGAAGTTCTGGGTTTTAGAGGTGTGTACCTCAGTGTGTGTGGGTGTTTTGTCAGTGTGTATGTCTGTGTACCACAAGAGTGCCTGGTTCCCACAGAGGCCAGAAAAGAAAGCTGGATCTCTTGAAACTGGAGTTACAGTTGGTTGTAAGTCACCTTACAGGTGTTAGGAATCAAACCCAGGTTTGAAAGAGCAGCCAGTGTTCTTTCTCTCTCTTTTTTCCTTTTTTGCTTGTTTGTTTTTCAAGGCAGGGTTTCTCTGTGTAGTAGTTCTACCTGTCCTGGAACTAGCTCTTTAGACCAGGTAGGCTTGGAACTCACAGAGATCTGCCTTCCTCTGCCTCCCAAGTGCTGGGATTAAAGGTGTGCACCACCTGGCTTAAATTGTGTTTTTTAATTAATTTATTTATTTATTTTAATTTTATGTGCATTGGTGTTTTCTCAGGTCCCCTGGAACTGGAGTTACAGACAGTTATGAACTGCCACGTAGGTGCTGGGAATTGAATCTAGGTCCTCTGGAAGAGCAGTCTGTGCTCTTAACAACTAAGCCATCTCTACAGTCCTGGGGCAGATTTTGTATCATCATCTGCCTCTTTTGTTTTGCTCATAGCAGTGTGATAGATCCCCTAAACTTCATGTTTCACCAGAAGCTGGGTGGCCAACTGAGTGTGGAGCCTGGCTGTACAGGAGCTCCTGCTTCCGATCACATGCTTTTCCTTAGCAAAGTGACTCAGAGTCCGCAGTCACTCCTGCAGACCGCACCCTTATCTGCAATCTAAGGTTACAGAGGGAGACTCCACTGAGCTCATCCACCTTCTCAGCTGCCTGGCTTGCTCCCCAAGTACCTTTTTTTCTCTTCATGCTAGAAAGAGCCATACAGTAGTGGTGCACACCTTTAGTCCCAGCACTCAGGAAGCAGAGGCAGACAGATCTCTGCATTTGAGGCCAGCCTGGTCTACAGAGCAACTTCCAGGATAGTCAGAGCTACGTAAAGATACCTTGTCTTAAGAAACAAACAAAAACAACAAAAAGAAAACCAAACAAACAAAACCCAAAAATAACAAAAAACAACTAAAAACTATATTAAGATTATTAAACTTTGTCTTTGTTTTAAAATGAAATAAAGTAACAAGGGGCGAAGTATGTAGCAATAGCATGAAGTCTCTCAGCACTCATGGAGCTCTGGGTTTGATCCCCAGTACAGCACTTAGTAATAGCAACAATAATAACAACAGAAATAATAATAAATGAACAGATTCTAAAATGGTGACAGGGTGTTTTATTTTGTTTTTTGTAGGATCTTAAAGTTTTGTTTCCAGACAATCCCCTGCCTCAACCTTCCTAATAACTGGAACTACAGACAAGCACCACCATGCTCAACTTAACACAACTTCTGGGGGGAAGAACAGGGTCTTATGTAGCCCAGGCTAGCCTCTAAGTTACTGTGAAGCACCAAATAATCTTGAACTTCTGATTGCCCTGCCTTCAGTCCTGGCAGCTGGGATTACATGCATGCATTACCTATGTATACAATGCAGCTCAGCTGCATCCACAGCCCTGACAAGGTATTTTGATCCATGTGAAGAACCTGACACACACCAGTAGGCATCTAACAAACATTCATCAAGTGAGTAGCTGCAATGATTTGGAACCAGGTCTGTGAAATGTGACAAGCGACACCCATTGCCTGCCACTGTTGTCTAAAAACAGCTTTAGGTATGTGCACAGGGTAAAAGTGTGACTGTTACCCTGCAAGAGAAAAGCCAGACATGTTCAGAGGAGCTCATTGTTGTTTGCTTTGTTTTTATTATGTGTATTAAGTGTCTTGCTCATTTCGTGTACATGCCTAATTCATGCAGATGTCAGAAGAGGGCATCAGATCCCCTGGAACTGGAATTTGGAAGGTTGGGAGCAGCCATGTGAGTACTGGGGACCAAACCCAAGTCCTCTGCAAGAGCATTTGTTAAGTGGTGGAGGGTTCCATCCTGCCCAGTTTCACAATAAACACACAGAAGCTATATTATTTGCTATACTGTTTGTGGCTTACTCTTATATCTTAAATCAACCTATTTCTATTAATCTGTGCAATACCATAAGGTCATAGCCTACTGGCAAAGTTTCAGCAGGTTCCAGTATCTGTTTCTGGCGGGGCAACATGGCTTCTTCTTGACTCAGCCCACTTTTTCTCTTTTCATATCTCTTCCAGTCTGGCTATATCCTGCTTAGCCATTGGCTGAAAGTAGCTTCTCTATTTATTAACCAATAAAAGCAAACATAGATGGAAGAACCTCCCACATCATTTCCCCTTTTTTGTTTAAATAGAAAGGAAGGTTTTAACTTTAACAAAGTAAAATTACATATAACAAGACAGATAACAAGCAAGAATTACAGTTACAATATTTATATCTACTTTATCTTAACTTATAACTAAGTTAGCTTATAACTTATCTTACCATAACCAAGGAAAACTATAATTATAACTATCTATTCTTCAACTTCATCAAAGACTCCAGAAGGATATACTATTACCTAAGTAAACAGGAAGTGCATTATAAGCAACTTCCAAAACACTAGAATTGATAGAGACAGTTCACTGTCTGGACACCCAAAGTTCTTCTGTAACATTGGGACACCCATCTTCAGTCTGCAGGCCTATAGTATCCAGCAGACTTTTCCATGAAGCAGGAAATTTGAAAATCTCTTATGACTTATACCAGCAAAGTTAATCAGTTGCTTTCTTCTGTGTCCTGCAAAATGTCTGGCAGTCTCTTTCATGAAGCAGAAACCCCGAAGGATGGTGTCACCTTTAGGCAAGTTCAGCAGTCATTTTTCTGTGGGTCCTGCACTCCAGTTCATACAGCATAACATCAAGCTAACACACTCCATGAGTAGCCTCTTAGATGCCCATCATTCTCTTAAGTAATTGGTGCTGCCAGGAGCCCATGTTTCTCATTGTCATGAAAAGTCCTAAGTTCTTAAAACATTTTTAATGCCATATTCCATAGACCTCTGAAAGCTTTGAAGATTATCTAACTGAAATATATAACTATATATCTAGAAAACCTAACTAACATGACTACAAGCTTGACTATTATATATGATTATCTATTAACCTGTATTTCTTAATTTTACATTACATCTTTAAATGAGCTGTACAAACACAATACCTTAATCAAGAGCAGAAATATACATATAACAAAATTGACCTTAAATTTGTATCAGTAGAGCAAAATCAATACTAATGCAAATTATTCATATCTATAGTGTATCCCCCTTTAAATGTAAACAACATTTATAATCAATATTTATGAATTTGTGCGTAGTTCTCTCCAAACTGCTTCCTGATTTTTGTTGGGCAAAGTAATTTTGGGGGGTATTCACAGTAACCTTTTGGGGAGCCTTGGTCCATCAAACTACATTAGTCTGGAAGTATTCCACAGGTTCTCATCCTCTGTGGAAACAAAAGAAGATCCTCTTTTCAAAAGCAACAGATCTTTAGATCCAAATTTTGAAGTCATGATGCCTTTAAAAT
Organism: Microtus pennsylvanicus; assembly: GCF_037038515.1. Taxonomy (NCBI): domain Eukaryota; kingdom Metazoa; phylum Chordata; class Mammalia; order Rodentia; family Cricetidae; genus Microtus; species Microtus pennsylvanicus. The sequence goes on from NC_134582.1 coordinate 69,688,159, forward strand.
ATATATGTTGGTTTAGCTTAGCAGCCCATACAATAAAATCTCTCTGTGTACTTAGCTCCTTCACAGTCAAAAATATTAAAAGAAAACACAATAATATTCATAATCCAGACTCTCTGTGTATATTCCATATTTACATGCCTTATTTTTTTTACTCCTTTTAATCTATGACTGACTGTATTCTGTCTCTTTAAAGATTTTTTTTAAAAAATGATTTACTTCTTTTTATAACTCTCTATACTCTTTTTCTTCTCTCTCCCAAGTTTATATACATTTTAAAACACGCTGTGTCTCATTTAGAGGTCTTTTATATCTGAATATGTCCTATCAGGTATCTGAAATCCTTTTCTGTCTGGGAGCACTTCTTAAGATGTTAAGCAGCCTCACTAAAACTAAGACTGCTTTGCCTTTTGGCACCACCCAGTCCAACATGGTTTAGGTCTGCTCACTGCTTCTGAGAGCCATTCTCTCTGCCCCAGGTCCAGGGTCAGGTTGCAGCAGGTCTGTGTTGCCATTAAGCAAGTAGTAGCACCCTGCTCACAAACCCCATTTAAATGCTTTATAGCCAGACCTCTCAAAAGCGTCAGAGCTTCTGCTACCAGCATGGCCCAGGAAGCCACTGTTTCAAAACCATGCTTTTTTTGTTACCTCTGAATCAGGAAGACCTCTCTTAAAGGAATCATGCTTCTGCTTGCTTATAGCAAACTGAGCTTCATTGAACTTTTTTGTGTCTAGAATTTTTTTTCCAGCTCTCTCAGGTTTTATATGGATGTAGTTACCCACCTTGGTGTGTCAATTTGTTGGGAGAAACTGTTTGTTCATTCCTGGCCACTTAGACCTGAAATAATTATACAGAAACTATATTTTTTGAATCACTGCTTGGCTAATCACTTAAGCGTGTTGCTAGCTAGCTCTTATACCTTTGGTTAACCCATTTTTATTATTTTATATTTTACCATGAGACTCATGGCCGATCATCAAGGTTCCAGATGGCAGCTCACATCTTTCCCCTCTGGGAAAGATGACACCATGGCTTCTCTTGACTCTGCCTTCTTTCTCCCAGTATTCAGTTTAGTTTTTCCACCTAGCTCTATTATACTAAGCCACTGGCCAAAACAGATTTATTCGTTAACCAATAAAACAAACACATAAACAGAAGAACCTCCCACATTAAGCATGGAGTGCTCTTAATGGCTGAGCCATCTCTCCAACCACACAGGAAGGACTCTTAATAACTAAAGTACAAAAGACAACGGGACATGAGACTCAAACCAAAAAAGAAACAGGGTATCAAGCTGAGCACTCTGATCTTTATCTGGAAGACAACTCGGAACCACTGTGGAGTTGAAACTTGACATTATCAAAACCAAGTTCTGGAAAGGTCATTGTTGGCAGCTGTGCAGATATTAGCTTAGTTAAAGATGACTGGGGACGAGGTGAGCCAGCTGGGAGGACTGTGTAACAGTTGCTGGCTCTATGAAACAGGGGAGCATCAGGATAGGACAGAAACAAAACAGAGGTTCAAGTGGTGTTTGCAGAGAGATCCATGACCTCAGGAACTGATCAGATCCCGGAGGTGCAAGAGAGGAGTGTGTTGGGGTGACCCTAGTTTTGCTTTGGGTAGCCTAGATTACTAATTTGCTGTGTGCCCTTGACCAGATATCTCAGCTTCTCCAAGCTTCAATCTTCATGTAAATTGCAGAGGTCTGTCTGTGGATGAGGAAGGGGTGCCTGTGCTGCCTACTACTGAATGAGACAGAAAGAATGCATGTGTCTCAGACTCACTGAAGTTCCCTCCTAGGTGGTTACATGGAGGACTTTCCCTGCATCTTCCCAGAAGGAGCTGCAAAGGTTTACTCTGGGCCTCTAGAGTAAGCCTGAAGACGATGTATCCCAAGGATGCCAGAGTAGTTTACACTCAGTCCTGACAGCAACCCTGGATCTCTCACTAACTTCTAAAGACTCCAGCTTGCCTCCCCACCCAGGCACTATCCTTAATGATCCAAACCCTAACCCCCTGATCCTTCTGTAAGACTTCCCTTTTTCCTTCACTGGTCCCCATTTAGCAATGAGAAATGTTGCTGCCCGCTGCATACTAGATGACTTTGGTGAAGTAAAGTCTTTTTGCAGTCAACTGCAGACTCCTCACCACCAACTCCAGCAGAAATCATTTTACTAATCGATTTACTAAGAACTAGAAGCTATAAATGGCTTTATGTTTAACTAGCAGAGAAATTTCAGGACAACTAGAGCTACATGGTGAGACCTTGTCTCAAGAAGCAAAAAATAAAACAACAACGAAATAATTTAACTTGCAAGGATCACAAAGCTGAAGCTACAGGCTACAACTGCAAACCTTTTGCAGACTGAAGCTCACTACAATTTAAACTATGCTCTTTCAAAGATGTAGTTAAGAGAATAATGAGGGAACTTACAGAGTGGGAAAAACATCTGCCAAAAAGGATCTGATAAAGAAATCATATTCAAAATACATAAAGAAATCTCACAGTACAACCATTAAGACCTGAGCAGTGGAGAGTCGGCTCAGAGAGTGAGAGTCTCTGCTCATGCAGAGTCTGATTCCCAGCACCCTTGTTGAGTGGCTCACAAATACCTGTAGCTCCAGCTTAGAGGGATTCGACTGTTTGGGCCCCTGCACTCACTTGCACAAATGCATACAAAGACCACACATATACACATAATTAAAAATAATAAAAGAGGGACTGGAGTGATGGCTCAGTGGTTAAGAGACAAGGCTGATCTTCCAGAGGACTTGAGTCAATTTCTAGCACCCACATGGCAGCTCACAACTGTCAATAGCCACATTTCCAGGGGAGGCAACACCCTTCACAGACATATATGCAGACATCAATGCACATAAAACAAAAATAAACCATTTAAAAATAATGAAAGAACAAATCTTTAAGAAATGAACAAATATTTAAACAGATATTTTATCAAAGAAAGTAAAAAAATGAAAAATGAATATAGTAAAAGATATTAAGCATCCACAGTCAGCAGAGAAATGCAAATAGAAATCACAGGGAGATGCCTATTCTAGTGGTTGACTCAAGGAGACAGACAGAGAGAGAGAGAGAGAGAGAGAGAGAGAGAGAGAGAGAGAGAGAGAGAGAGAGAACAAAATGGTCCAGCAACTTTGGAAAACAATTCCTTGCTTTGTCACTTTCTTATAAACTACATGCTCATTCAATTGCCCTAGAAATTCTACTTCTGGGGAATATACATTGAGATTAATGTTAATTTTCACACAAAAACATATACAAGAATATTAATTGCTGCTTCATTCAAAGCAATAAAATCAAAACTGACCACCAATCTATCCAACTGGTGAATGACTTAAAACACTATGTAAGCTGGGCTGTGGTGGGGCATGCCTTTAATTCCAGCACTCTCGAGGCAGAGGCAGGAGGATCTCTGTGACTTTGAGGCCAGCCTGGTCTAGAGAATGAGTTCCAGGACAGGCTCCAAAACTACATAGAAACCCTGTCTCAAAAAAACAAAACAAACAAGCAAGAAAACAAACAAAAATTGTAGTGTGAGCTAACAGTTAAGAGAACATGCTTTTCTTCCAGAAGAACTGAAGTTAGTTCCCAGAACCTACATAGGTGGCCCACAACTCCAGAGAGATTCTCAGCCTCTGGGCATGCACACACATGCACACATAACCACACAGAGAGACATACATGTACACATAACTAACATTTTTCATATTTTTTGTTTAAAAATTTACTTTTAATTTTACACACCAACCTCAGTTCCCCCTCCCTCCCTTTCACCCATCCTCACCTCCTTTCTTCCCAAACCCCATCTACTCCTCAGAGGGGGTAAGGCCTTCCTTTCTTGGTAAGTCAACAAGGTCTAGGATATCAACTTGAGACAGGACGAAGCCCCTTTTCCTGTATCAAGGCTGAGCAAGGTGTCCCACCATAGGGAATGGGCTCAAAAAACCCAGTTTGCACACCCAGGATAGGTCCTGGTGAGGGCACCCCTCAATACAACAGATCAAATCACATAATTGTCACCCACAAGTTGTTGGAGTTTCTGTCCCACCAGGTCCCCCAGTCGTTAAGTCCCAAAGAAATCACACAGAGATCTACATTAGTTATAAAACTGATTATCCCATTAGCTCAGGCTTAGGACTTTTCATGACAATGACACATGTCTGCTCCTGGCAGCACCAATTACTTTGAGAGGAAGATGGGCATTGGAGAGGCTCCTTAGCCATTTGGGCAAAAAACTCCTCTTGCCTGGACTGCTTCACTGAACATGCAAGGCCCGCAGAGAAATGACTGCTGAACTTGCCTAAAGGTGAGATGATCCTTCAGGGTTCCTGCTTCATGAAAGAGTCTGTGAGACATTCTGCAGGATACAGAAGAAAGTGACTGAGCTGACTTTGAAATTTCCTGCTTCATGGTAAAGTCTGCTGGATACTATGGGCCTGTAGGCTAAAGATGGATGCCCCAACAGTACAGAAGAACTTTGGGTGACTGTCCAGGCAGTGAGATGTCTCTGTCATTTCTAGAGTTGTGGAAGTTGCTTACAATGCCCTTCCTGTTTACTTAGGTAACATTATATCCTTCTGGAGTCTTTGAAGGTGTTGAAGAATTTATAGTTATTATTATAGTTTTCCTTAGTTATGATAAAAGATAAAGTAGATATAAATATTGTAACTGTAATTCTTGTTTGATAGCTGTTATATGTAATTTTACTATGTTAAAGTTAAAACCTTCCTTTTATTTAAATAGAAAAGGGGAGGTGATGTGGGAATGCCCTCTGTGTGCTGTGATTACCATTAATGAATAAAGAAATTGTCTTGGCCTATTAAGGGCAGAACTTAGGTAGGCAGAGAAGAGAAGACAGAACTGAATTCTGGGAGGAAGAAAGCAGAGTTGGAGGGACACCATGGATCTGAGGCGGGAGGTAGATGTGTTGAAACTTTTCTGGTAGGCTACGACCTCTACAGATTGATAGAAATGGGTTAGATCACGATGTGAGAGTTAGCCAATAAGACGCTAGAGCTAATGGGTGAAGCAGTGTTTTAATTTATACAGTTTCTGTGTGATTATTTTGAGGGCTAAGCTAGCTGGGCAGCCAGGATGAACAAGCAGGCCCTCCTACAACAGACACATCACACAGAGGGGAGGTCACATGAGGAAAAGATGCAACAGGTTAAAGAGAGAAGCTTCAGAGGAACTCAAACCTATCAACCTTTCGATTCTGGACTTCTGGCCTGGAAGGAACTAAAGATTTTGATTTAAGTATCCAGTCTGCTTGTATTTTGTTATAGTAGCCCTAGTACATCAACTCAGCTACTAAGCCATACAGGCTATCACATAGACCCTGTAAAATATATTTGAATGTAGTCATACAATAAAATGCTATAAGTATTTAAAAATTATGCTCCATATTTGTTTACTGATCTATAATAAAATATTATTGAAGTGAAAAATGTTCAGGAGGAACCCCAAGCCCCATCCCCTGGAGTTGCCTTAATCCAGACTCTGCCCCTGAGAAGGCCCGCCTCCACTGCTCCACCTCCGGAGGTATTAAAAAGCTCCCCCACCTCCTGGATTCCCCTCATGGTCTTCTCAACTCCCCCTGGTGCCACCCAAGAATGATTTGCTCAGAATAAACCTGGATTTATTAATTATTATTTGATTAACTTATTACATCAGTGGCCGCAGATTCCCAATAATCAGGGATCCAACTTAACAAAAAACAGGCTACTAAATAATACACACAGAAAGCTACTGTTTCGTTTACATGTGTATAAACAGGAGGTGGGGGCATGATTTCCCTTTTGTTTGTCTTGCTTTCTTATGGTTCTGGACATCAGGGTGGACCCGGGGCCTTCTGTGTCACCCAGCTACATTTCCAGTGCTCATTTATTTTTTTTTGAGGTTTTTGTTTGTTTGTTTGTTAGCACAATAGCTCACTCCATAAACCCAGGCTGGCCTGGAACTCTAGCTCAAGGTGGGTTTGAAATCAGAGCAATCCTCCCATCTCAGCCTCCCAAATGCTCAGAACTGTGGCAGGGGCCACCACATTCTGGATCACTGGATTTTGTTTGCTTGTTTTTAGAAAGGTTGTCACTAGGTAGCTCTGACTTGCCCAGAACTCCCTTTGTGGATCGAGCAGGGTGGCCTTGAATTTATGGAGATCTGCCTGCCTCTGTCTCCTGAGTACTGGAATTTAAAAATCACGCGCTAGTTCCAGCTCAGCCATTGGCATTTTGAGACAGGACTTCATTCACTGTGTAGTTCAGTCCGACACTGAGTGAACTTACTATATAGCCAGGCTGGCCTCTTGCCTCCACTACCCAGTGTTGGCATTCCAGGTTTGCTCAACCACACCTGACAATAATTAATCCTACAGGGAGGATCATTCTAAATTCTTTTTAATTTTGTTTAGTTGAAATTTCTGGTTTTTTTCACGAATAACAATTTCTTGAATATGGCAAAGATAATAATAATGCTAATGATAGGTATAGCGTTGGAGCCAGATGCCTGGATTAGGTCAGAGTTGAGGTGACTCAACAGATAGCTGTGGACAGGAGCTGGAGGAGGACAGGAGCCACAGCCAGCGTGTCCGTGCCCAGCTGCAGAGTCCAGCACCAGAGAACCAAACCAATTCTTCCTAGAGATCTCATTTGTGACCAAAGTTTGTAAAACAGATTCCAAATTAAGCTCCTCGATTCTCCCTGCTGCCACTAGGCCACATCCAGCCTTTCTCTCTCTCTCTCTCTCTCTCTCTCTCTCTCTCTCTCTCTCTCTCTCTCTCTCTCTCTCTCTCTCTCTCTCTCTCTCTCTCTCTCTCTCTCTCTCTCTCTCTCTCTATTTATTTATTTATTTTTGGTTGAGACTGGGTTTCTCTGTGGTTTTGGAGCCTATCCTGGAACTAGCTCTTGTAGACTGGTCTCGAACTCACAGAGATCCGCCTGTCTCTGCCTCTGCTGCCTCTGCCTCCCAAGTGCTGGGATTAAAGGCGTGCGCCACCACCGCCCAGCTCACATCCAGCCTTTCTGGAACAAACACAGGCTGTAAATACAGTGTGCCGGGTTCCAGGACCAGCAGCCTGCAAGCCCTTCAGAACACCCTGGGATTAATGACTTCAAAACTCCCTTGCCAGGAACTCTTCAAAACTGGAAACAGAAGTCCCGGAGCATTAAATAGAATTAAATCCTCAGTTGATTGCTTTCTTCCTTGCTTTTCAAAGGGCATTGTCCTTCCTGGATTATCATCACAGTAGCTGGTCCTCCGGAAGCAGGACTTATTTGAGTGCCAATGGTTCAGGGTTGGGTGGGGGAGATCGCCACAGATCACCTTGTCATAGTTCTGCTGGCTGCTGCATTTCCTCTTGTGGAGCCTGCATGGGGAAAGCAGAAGCCAGAGCACATCATGTGCACACGCCTGGCAGAGGCAGCTCTGTCCCCTGTTCACCTGACCAAGTCTTCTTCCTCTGAGAGCCACCAATCCCTAAAAATCTAGTTCACCTTCACCATGTTGATTTGAAATCAAAGCCACCGTCCCTGGTGCGGAAGCTGAGAGTCAACCAACAAACATGTAGTGAGTTCTAGAATGGAGCAGAAGTGCCGTCAGGGCCAGGGAGCAAACCAAAACAATTGAAGACCTGGTTCCTTCTGTCTTCAGCCAGGGAATCAGCCCACTGTACAAAGACGTCAACCGTGAGGCGGCACTGTGGGAGGAGATGTAGGATGCAGTTGTCGCAAAGATGAGGGTTTATTTATTTGTTTGTTTTTTCATTTAGGATTTGTTTGTTTTTAATGGAGGGTGGTGGTGACATGAACATGTGTCATGCCACACTCGGAAGTCAAAACATTCCACAGGAGTCTGTTCTCTCCTTCTATGTGGATTCCAGGGATCACACTCAGGTCATCAGGTTTGACTGTCTGCACCTTCATCTGCTCAACTATGCTGTCAGCCCCTTCTTTTAGTTTCTCAAGACAAAGGCTGGTCTCAAACTCACGACTTCCTGCCTCCACCTCTTGGGTGCCGGGGTGGCAGGCATTTGCTGTAATTTCTGGTTTTTCATGAGCATTTAACCGAGGTCAAAGAGTGGGGAACTATAAAGTGCCACCAGCAAATGGGGGTGCACGTGCCTAGAGATCTGCTTGGAATGGGGTCCCATATCACCCATGGGGGCAGAAATTACAGGAATAGTGGCTAGAGAAATACATTCTAGCAGGAGCTGAAGGGATGAGACTGTTCTATTGTGTATTTGAGTCTGTTTCTTCCATTTTTCTGACCATTTTTACCTCCTTCCACAGGCAGCCTCCAGAGCTGGCTCCGCGATGCCCAGGCCTGACCTTTGGACAAAGTGCCTGTGTTCATAATGAAAGACAGGGAAGTTTTTTTCTTTTTTCTTTGTGTGCATGTGTGTGTGTGTGTGTGTGTGTGTGTGTGTGTGTGTGTGGCGTGTTCCAGACTCAGCTGGCAGCTCTATTGTTGGAACAAGTCTTATTGTTTACAGTGGATTTGATATTTCGCATGGAATTCTGACATATGTGGAAAACACCTTCTCAGAACCGCAAGGAGTTCGTCCATGATCCACGACCCACAATTTTAAGTTGTTTTCTTCCCTCCCGCCTCTCTTCCTTGGTTTTTGTTGCTGGTTTTGTTTGCCTGTTGGTTTGTTTTTTAGACAGGGGCTCACTCTGCAGCCTGTGCTGGCCCAGAGCTCACTCTCTATAAAGCTTAGGTCGTGCTCAAAATCCCAGCTTCCGTGCCTCTGTTTCTCCACTGCTGGGTTATGAGCCTGACCCTCCATTTCTCCTTACAGTGTTTGCTGTGGTACTGCAGATGGGAGGCCTCTCACAGGCTGGATGCTGGTCCACCACTAAGCTACAGGCCACAGGACTGCCTGTGCCGGGTGGCTTTCCTTCTCCCCTGAAGTCCTGCCTGTGCTCTAGGAAGCAATGTCCAGCTGACCCTAGGCAGTCAAGGTCCACCTTCCTAATATGAAATAGCATGTGCTGGGGATAGATGTGCGCCATAATCTAATTGGCCAGGACAGGAGACAAATCCCAGCCCCAGAAGCGTTCACTGGGGAATCTAACTACAAAGAATTCTGACCTTCTGTATTGAGAAAACTGGCCTCCCATCTCATCAAGTCTGTTTTTTATTCTCCCGCTGGCAACTAAATACCCTTTCCTTGGAGATTTTCCCAAGTTATTTCATCTACCCAGAATGTCTGGTCTCTCCTTCCTGACACCTTGTCTTTCAAAGTCTGCCTGGGACCTTTCTCTCTCAGCACACACTCCCATCCCGGTCTCCCCATCATGCCCTGCCTTCCATTCCTGGAAGGTCTCTCTCAGCAAATTCACTATCAGTGACTCAAGCGTGTCTCTCATCCACTGCACACTTGCCTGGTACATCCTATGGGACACACATAGAAACAATTCCACGTCAGTCTTACAAGGGAAGATTCTTGTCCCATAAAGGAATGATGGATATGTTGTCACATGCTTGTCCTCCATGCTCTTAAACAGAACAAACACGAAAGTTTGAAGGTAGTCTGAGCTACAGAATGAGACCCTGGCTCAAAGGGGCAGGAGAACCGGAGTGATGGCTCAGCTCTGTGGTTTGAGTGCTTGGTGCTCTTTCAGAGGATCTAAGCTGGGTTCCCAGCTGCTCCAGGAGACTGACACCCTCAGAAGGACCCCATACCCACACGAGTGCTCAAGGGCATGCAGGGACATACACTAACGAGAAGAAAAACTAATCTTTGAAACAATTAAAAGTCACAAAGATTCTGAAAACTGTCTAGGCCAAGGATGTATCTCAGTGTAATGAGCTTCCTGCTGACCTAGGTTTGATCCCAGCTCCATAAAAAAAAAAAAAAAAGGAAAAGAAAAAAAAAAAGAATTGTCTAAATCCAGCCTGGAATCAGTATTTAAAGTTATCCAGGCCCAGCTCCAGCTGTAAAAGCAGTCAGGGCCTGTGTGCTGAGGACTGGGGGATCAGGGCCTGTGTGCTGGACTGGGGGATCAGGGCCTGTGTGCTGGGGACTGGGGGGTCATGGTCTGTGTGCTGAGAACTGGGAGGTAAGGGCCTATGTGCTGGACTAGGGAGTCATGGTCTGTGTGCTGAGGACTGGGAGGTAAGGGCCCATGTGCTGGACTGGGGGATCAGGGCCTGTGTGCTGGGGACTGGGGGGTCATGGCCTGTGTGCTGAGGACTGGGAGGTAAGGGCCCATGTGCTGGACTGGGGGATCAGGGCCTGTGTGCTGGGGACTGGGGGGTCATGGCCTGTGTGCTGAGGACTGGGGTGTCAGGGCCTGTGTGCTGGACTGAGGGGTTAGGGCCCATGTGCTGGACTGGGGGGTCATGGCCTGTGTGCTGAGGACTGGGGGATCAGGGCCTGTGTGCTGGACTGGGGGATCAGGGCCTGTGTGCTGGGGACTGGGGGGTCATGGCCTGTGTGCTGAGGACTGGGGTGTCAGGGCCTGTGTGCTGGACTGAGGGGTTAGGGCCCATGTGCTGGACTGGGGGGTCAGGGCCTATGTGCTGGGGCCTGGGGGGTCATGGTCTGTGTGCTGAGGACTGGGGTGTCAAGGCCTGTGTGCTGGACTGGGGTGTCAGGGCCTGTGTGCTGGACTGAGGGGGGTCAGGGCTTGTGTGCTAGGGACGGCGGGGGTCAGAGCCTGTGTGCTGAAGCCTGGGGAGTCAGGTTCTGTGTGCTGGGGACTGGGGGGGTCAGGACCCATGTTCTGGGGACTGGGGAGACTTTGCCTAGGTTCCTGTGTGAGCTGCACCATTTTAGTCCTGCTCTTCAGGGGAGCCGACTCAAGGCCAAGGTCATACAGCCAGCCCCATTAAGAATATGCTTTAAACCAGGCTGTCTGCTTTCAAAGCCATGCCTGCGAGCACTGTTGCCTCTGAAGGTATGGCTTCAAAGTTCATCCTATTCTTCTGAACCCCAATAATCATTTACACTCAATTTATTGCTTTGTGAGATAATAAAGTCCTTTTATCTCACGTTGGCTTTGTCTCCACACAAAACCACATGTCCATTCATTGATCTGTTCCTTTAACAGGCAATATTAAAGGTTGACATTTGACCAGTCTTTCTGGGATGGGAGGGGAAGGGTGATGAGGGCTCCTGCAAGGAGGGACTACACATTGCTGTTACCCTGCTACACTGGACCCCACAAAACTTAGCAGAGGGTCAGAGCACACAGGCCCTTAGAAAACCTTTTGAGGGGGCTGGAGAGATGGCTCAGAGGTTAAGAGCATTGCCTGCTCTTCCAAAGGTCCTGAGTTCAATTCCCAGCAACCACATGGTGGCTTACAACCATCTGTAATGAGATCTGGTGCCCTCTTCTGGCCTGCAGGCATACAGACAGAATATTGTATACATAATAGATACATAAATAAATATTTTAAAAAAAGAAAACCTTTTCAGTCAAAAGCTGGTGGTTGCAAGAAATGTATGACAGAAACAGAAATTCAAATGTGTTGGTCATTCCAGGGCCGAAGGACATCTAATTCAGTTTTTCTTGAATCAACGTTTCCACTTAAACTGTAAAGTTTTCATTTTGTCTCTCTAGGGTAGCAAGGCTTTAGTCAGTTTTCTGTCACTAAGACAAAAATACCAAAGGCAATCAAATTTGAAGGGGACATGGTTTTGATTCAGTTTCACAGGGTTTACTTCGAGGTCACATGACTCTGCTGCTATGAGACCTGTGGGGAGAACATCATGAGCGGAGAGTGTGCTTGAGCAAAGAAGTGAAGAGAGAGACAAGAAGAAGCTGGGCTCCCGATATTTCCTCCCAGGAACCTACCTTCTTTTCAGCAGGTCCCACTTTCTGCAGACTCCATCACTGTTCAATAGCACCATGGGTTGGTGCCTAAGTTTTTGACACAAGGGCTTTGGGGAACAAATAAGGTCAGCCCACAACTATATTGATTCAATGTTTAGTGTCCAACCTAGAGTTTCCATACTTGGGCAACCCATACACAGTGCAGCTCGTCCTCTGTGTTCACACACTGGCCGTGAGTTGTTCAGTACTTCCCTCATGTAACCAGTATCCACGGGGCACGGACTCGGTGTCAGACAAAGCTGCAAACACTAGCAGCAAAGCAGAGAAAGTATAAACAGATTTCTTGCTGTGCCCACCCCCAATTCCTAAGGCCCTGGGGGAATCACCTCTCCATCACCCATCCCGACAACATCACCTTTTGTTGTCTTTGTTATTTTGTGAGGACTTGGGTGGTGGTTGGTGTCTTGGAGATGGGGCCTCACCATGGAGTTCATGCTGGCTTGGAACTTTGTATACAGCCCAGGCTGGTGGAGAACTCAAGGTCCTCCAGCCCTAGCCTCCCAGGGTACCCTTTGAATACAAATGCGCATCCTCTCACTACTCTTACTCTACTTCCTGCTGATCTTGATGGCTCCCTATTAGCATGAGTCCAGTCAGAGCTCATTTTGCTCTGAAACTCACTGTGTGATTTCAAGCTCCTCAAGAGGGAAGACCACCCTTCCTTCTCTGGCCACTCAGTAGAAGATCTTGCCCACACAATGCAATTGCTGCCGGTTTCTGGATTGGATTGGATTGCAAAAGCCCTGCAGAAGAGCTGTTATCACCCTGGAAACCACATCTCTACATCCTCTGCCCTCTATCCCAGCTTTGCCTGCCCCACCTCACAGAGACTTCAGAATCCTGTTCCATGGGGCAGAGTTGCTCTGGAATCCTTTTTATATGCAGGTGATCTTCTGAGCTCCCTTTTCTTTGTTTATAGGCTAGACCATCTCCAGGCCCCATGGACATCACCGTTTGGAACTCAGGACCTACATCACCATCTCACTCAGCCTCATCCTAAAGTGCTTCCTCCCCATTGTCCTCACTTTGGAAAAGGGCCTCAGTCAGGTGACCTTCGAGGGCCATCCCACCTCCCTTCTTGACACTGCTGTGGCCCACCCACTCTCCCGAGTGCGGTTTGAACTCCTCCTTGCTCTCCTGCTTCTCTCTGATGAATCTTCACTTGTTTCTGCAGGGCAATTCTCTTCTTGCTACTCCCTGGTGGCTCCCCATTGTCCCCAGAATAAAGGTTGGATTTCCTAGTTTGGCTGAATATATTCATATATACATACATACATAAAAGAGAGATCCAATAATGCTACTTACCCAGAGTCAAGACCTAGCAGCTCCACAAAGAAGAAACATGAAATAAAATGTAAAAGAGAAACTCTTCGGGGAAAGATTCACAAATGTCCCGCATTAAGGTTGAAAACTAAAAGCTTAAGCGAAACCAAATAAGGATAACTTGGCTTAATGGCTCTTCCCGAAAAATAAAAGGGAGCAACCCAGCCACCCCAGGGGCTGCGACAACCGTAAATCCAATATGGGACAGCTGCATGACATCACCGTCCGCACAAATGGCCTCTGCCTCACTCTACTCTGTGAGTGACACATGGAAAGTAGATACCGGCACGCTGGCATTTTCTCAAGGGAAGATGACCAAGACAGTGGGGGGCTGCAAACCTATCAGCTAGAGAGAGTTTCAAGGTCACAACTCTAGCCAACCGGGTGATCCTTGAGTCTGTCCTCAGCTACCACAGGACCCAAGTGCCCCACGTCCTGCTCCATCACTCTCTGTTTTCTCCAACATGCTAGAACTTTCCTTCTCTGCTGAGTTCATTATCTATCTTCCAGGAGTCATCTTAGTTGGCTTTGCTCGATGATAAAATACCTGAGTACTTGAAATGGTTTCTAGAATTTAGTATATATGTGATAAATATTTGTGTATATGAGACCATATGAGAGATAATCTCACACAGTCAGACATGAAATTATCCCTCTGATTTTATGAACTCTCCTTGTCAACACAAGTTAAACTGTGCCCTCCCCCCCGTGTTTTATTGACCATACGATTGCTTAAAGTGTTAGATGGTGTGATTTAGATGAATGGCAAGTGTGCCCTAAGAAGTACATACAGGATGTTCATGGGGCATAGCGTTAATGTAGCAAAAGTTTATACATGTGTCAATTGTACGTACGATAGACTCTCCTATAATCTTGTTTGATTGTTTGATTAAGTGATTGATTGACTGATGATTGATCGAGACAGGGTCATACAGCCCTAGATGGCCTCAGACTCACTATGTAGCCAATGTGGATGCTGGGATTCAAACCCAAATCCTCTGGGAGAACATCCGTCTCTCCAGCTTGCCCTCCTTTTCTCTGATCCTCCTGCCTCCACCTCCTCAGTGCTGTGACTACACGCATGCACATCTACTCCTACCATCAGTTCTTGGAAGAACGGGGCACACGTAAAGGTACTGATGTGAAGTAATTTCCACAAGAGACCAGTAGTCAGAAAGCATAACGTACCTAATGCATCTGCTGGGCTCCAATCCGTGTTTCTAACACATGCTGAAAGAACTTACAGGTCAGCCTTGCCCTGGCTTCCTCTGTTTGGCTTTGGTTTCCTGGCTGTGGCTTTAGTGGTTGCATGAATATTTATGTAGCGGGTTTGTTTTGGGCGAAGATTGACAAACATAATTAGAGCTTCAACTGAATGTCGAGCAAGTGCTGAAACCCAAGCCAATGAGCCATTCCCATCCGAACTTGGCTCTGTGCTTTAAATCCGTACTTCACTGCCACTGAATTTGAGGCTCTGGTTTGCAGGAGATTGTACACTCTGGGCACCACACCCTCTCGCTGCACCCACCTGGTACCTCCAACCAGGCAGGACTGCCACCCATTTCCCACCATCTTTTCATGGGCCGTATGGTGACACAGAGTGCTGCCACTGAAGTGGTATAAGCTCTGAAGCCAGCTGCTCCTGATCTGCTCATGCTGTGTCCCCTGCAGAGGCCTAGAACGACAAGATACCATCCAAAGCCCTGTTAAAGAATAGTCACCGGTTGGTCTACTGCTCACAAGTTCAGTCTGCATGGGTGACAGCCTTGGTGGCAGTTTGTTCCAGTGACCTCTCTGCCAGCAAGAGAGTTCCTGCAATGCTCTGGGCCACAGGAGCATGCTCACGCCATCAGCACAGTCTCAATATCAAGGCAAGCTCTGTTATGTCTGAGACAGAAGGCCAGAACTGAGTTACTTTTTTATCATTTTCAGTGATTCAAGTGTTTTAAAGAAAAGAGAGGACCTTGGGGGCTGGTGGCGTCACAGATAAGAGAGTGTGGAAAGCAGCGGCAGATGGGTGACCTTGCTCTGCCTACTAACGCTTTTCCGTCCCCTCTGCCCTTCCTCAAACCCTCCCTTGACTTCAGTTTCTAGTCCAAGGTTTGCAGGGTCTGGGGGAGGAACATTTAGTACAGCCAAACCTTGGGAAAATGCTGCTTCAGGGCAATCTGCGTGTGCTTCATGGGTCTGCGGCCTTCAAGCAAGGCCCTGCTGCATGCTTGCCAAACCCAGCCAGAGCATCCCTTAGGGAGAGCAGTCAGACCAGACTGGCACCTGCACTGATGAAAGATAAGACGGGATGCAGGGCCAACTTTGTGGTCCGGGCTGAGGCCCTCCAGGAGTTAGTAACCCAGGTGGTTCAGCAACTCAGCAGGCTCTTGGAATTCTCACACCAATTCCGTCCCATCCAATAGATAGTTACCCAGCTAGAAAGCCACGTCTGCGTTAGGGGCTGGGGCACTGAAAGGAGACCCATTCTTACTAAAGAACAAGCTTGTTTGTAGTTAGTTTAGCTAATAGAGCCTGGAAACCACAAGGGAGCTACTGGGAAAAAATGAAGATCAAGAAACAAAACCCAGGTCCAAAACTATAGGGACCATTTGCCTCCAGAAGCTCAGAGGTCTGCTGAGAATTAGAGGGGCCTGGGGAGCCCCAGCTCTAGCTCTTCCTTATGTCATTCTTATCACCTCAGGTCACTTCTCAAGCAATCTACGCTAACCGTCCGTTCTTCCTTCCTTCCTTCCTTCCTTCCTTCCTTCCTTCCTTCCTTCCTTCCTTCCTTCCTTCCCTCCCTTTCAATGGAGTCTTGGGTAGCTTTCACAGATCTTAATTACACTGTGTAGCTGAGAATGACCTTAAATTTCTGATCCTCCTGCCTCTGTGCTTCAAGGGAATCACAGGCATGTGACACCATGTCTAGGCTGAGGATCAGACTTGGATTTTTGTGTGTGCAAGCATGGTGCCAACTAAACTATACCCCAGCCCTTTTTTCTTTTTATTTTTTCTCTAAAAAAATATTTATTTTCTTTTATGTGTGTGTGAGTGCCTGCATACACACTTGTGCACACTAGTAGTATGCCTGGTGGTCCCAATGCCAGCAGAGAGATTACTACACCCTGGAACTGGAGTTACACTTGGTTTCAAGCCATGTGGATGCTGGGAACCAAACCCAGATCCTCTGCCAAAGCAGCAGTGCCGCTGGGCGGAGCTGGTGCGCACTTCTAGTCCTAGAACTCGGGAGGTAGTGGCAGGCAGATGTCTGTAAGTTCGAGGCTGGCCTGCTTTACAAAGCGAGTTCCAGGACAGCTAGGACTGTTACATAGAGAAACCCTCTCTCGGAAAAGAAAAACCAACAAGTGCTGTTGGTTGCTGAATGATCTCTCCAGCCCCCCCCTTTTCTTCTTCTTCTTCTTCTTCTTCTTCTTCTTCTTCTTCTTCTTCTTCTTCTTCTTCTTCTTCTTCTTCTTCTTTCTTTCTTTCTTTCTTTCTTTTTATATATAAATAGTTCTGGCTGATCTGGAATTTACTATGTAGCCCAGGCTAGCCTGATATTAGCAATCCTCCTGCCTCAACCTCCCAAGCACCGGGAGTACAAGGTGTTCACCACCAGGCTAATTTTAAGTTTGGAAATTATTTTCTCAAGGAACACTCCATCCATGGCTGCATATGTGTTTTAACTTTGAAAAGTTCTACCTTGAATTACTTAAGCCCACGAGTCTGAGGCCTGTCATATAGCAAGATCTGTCTCAAAACAAAGATGCGCAGTGACCACACTCGCCTGGTGTGTGTGAGGCCCTGCTAGCCAGCCCTGCCCCCTACCCTGAGAGCTCAACACCACACTCTTGCTGTTCTCCTTCTGGAGAACCTGTTATGGATTTCTGAAGATTTAGAGGGTTCTGGGCCCATTTAAAGCATGAGAAACGTGGCTAGCAAGATGGCCCGGTGATTAAGAGCTCTTACTGTTTTTGTAAGAGGACACAGTGTGATTCTCAGTACCCACATCAGAGGGTTCAGAGTGCCAGCAACTCCCCTCTGGGCATCTGATACCCCTTTTGCCTTAGTGGGCACCTGCACTCATGTACACATTCCTCCCCACCACACATATGACATAATTAAAAATTTCAAAAACTAAAGCATGAGACAAGTCCGTTGGGCATGTTTGCACATATCTATAATGCCAGCACTTGGGAAGTGGAAGCTGGAGGACGAGAAGTCCATAGAGAGTCTCATGCTAGCCTGGGCTACATGAGACCCTGTCTCAAAAAAAAAAAAACAGACTAAGCTAAAAATATAAGTAAATTTCATTGACTTTTGTATCAGCAGATTAGGACTATTCTGGGTGTAGTTTTTTGCGAACGATCATATCCTATAAGTAAACAGTTTTTTCAATAACATCCGTTTGCAATTGATGCCACACAAGTATTGAAGATTGAAGCAGGAGCCAGCCTTCCTGCTACTTAAGGTGCATGTGCGGAAGTCTTTGTACAGGCGCTGACATCATCGGGGCTCCAATGCATGTCACCCCTGTCCGTCCATGTTCTCCTTTACACTGACACTGACTGTAACGGATTGGATACCTTTTTTCAGTACATTTATTTTTTAAATTTTTATTCATTTTACATACATAGTTCCCCTCATACCCCTTCTCCCACTCCCTTTGTAAAGATTTTTATGGTTTACATTTCATTAAGTCATTCACTTATTTACTTTTCCTCTTTCCGTTAATGTTTTTTTTTTTAATTTTTTTATTGATAAAAGGAGGATAAAGAAAAGAAAAAAAAAACAAATTTCCACCTCCTCCCACCAGCCTCCCATTTCCCTCCCCCTCCTCCCACCCCTCTCCCCTTCCCCCCACTTTTCTCCCCCTCCCTCTCCAGTCCAAAGAGCAGTCAGGGTTCCCTGCCCTGTGGTAAGTCCTAGGTCCTCCCCCCTCCATCCATATCTAGGAAGGTGAACATCCAGACTGGCTAGGCTCCCACCAAGCCAGCACATTGCGTAGGATCAAAACCGCGTGCCATTCAATATAGTGCTGGAAGTTCTAGCAATAGCAATAAGACAGCATAATGGGATCAAGGGGATTCGAATTGGAAATGAAGAAGTTAAACTTTCGTTATTCGCAGATGATATGATAGTGTACATAAGCGACCCCCAAAATTCCACCAAAGAACTTTTACAGCTGATAAACAGCTTTAGTAATGTGGCAGGATACAAGATCAACTCCAAAAAATCAGTCGCCCTCCTATACTCAAAGGATATGGAAGCAGAGAGGGAAATCAGAGAAGCTTCTCCATTCACGATAGCCACAAACAGCATAAAATATCTTGGGGTAAATCTAACCAAGGAAGTGAAAGATCTTTCCGTTAATGTTAAGTTGTGACACTAAAAACTTGCTTCCAGCAGCCAGGCACAGTGGCACACTTTAATCCCAGCACTCGGGAGGCGGAGGCAGACAGAGTTCTGTGAGTTCGAGTCCAGCCTGTTGTTCTACACAATGACTGTCAGTCTAGCCAGAGCTACATAAACACAAGCAAGCATTGCTCCCAAGACTCCATTTACAGTGCCTTCGCTGCTGCTGCTGCTATTGGCAGTAACAATAGTATTAGTAGACTTTATGCTCAAAAGAGACAGAGTTTCACTCTGTGTCCTTATCTGGCCTTGAACTCAAGCTGGAGCCTAGCTGGGCCTTGAATTCACACTGATCCCCATCTCTTCACCTTCCTAGTTTTGGGATTACAGAGGTGTGCCGCAAAACCCAGCTTATGGTAAGTAATAAATAGCTAAGAGCCCCTTCACTTCAAAAGATAACCTGGGAAACTCATCCAGCCCTCAAGTCCTCAAGCAGAGATCTCAGATGTCTACTGCTGTGGTAAATGTGAAGTTGACCAAGGGCCTCTTTCCCCTAGAGTGTCACATTCAAATGGCTCCTGTCTTTAGGGTGTGCTCAGAAACACAGCAGGCATTATTGCCTTCACACCAGCTCAACAACATGCAGGACTGCTTCACAGCTTCTAAGACAGATTTTTCGTGTGTATTTTTATGCATAGGGATGTTTTGTCTGCATGTGCAGAAGAGGACACTGGATCCCATGGGACTACAGTTCGAGGGCCATGAGCCATCATGTGGTTGCTGGGAAGAAAAGCCAGTGTTCTAAACTGCTGGGCCATCTCTCCAGCTCCTAGCTTACAGCTTTTTACACGCAGCTGGGGAACCAACTACCAAGAAGAAGATCCACAGAACCCCCAGTGTTTTAGAGGCTCAATTAACTCCGGGATTTCCTAGGCCCAGTGTCTCAAACTGCAGAGTACAATTGGCCCACAGAAGCCCAAGATCTGTCTAAGCACCTCAGGCTTTTTTCCCCCATGATATCCACAGTGCCTCTTGACAGTATGAAAGGCCTAATGACAGGTGCCAAGGGTGGTCTTGTTTCCATTCTAGAGTCAAGGGGACACCACAGACCAGGTTAAGAAGGTAACATTGCAATCTTTAGCTTCTTACTAAACGACAACTCCATGATCCAGTTGTTCAAGCCCTTTGTGCTGTTGTCTTTCTGGTGTCGTTTCCAATGACCAGGAAAGCCTCTTGTCTATCTTCAAGCTACACTCAGAGTCTGGCTCCTTCCCGGCACTCCCATTGAATCCACCAAGCCCATCCCAGCACCTCCTATGTGCTAACAGTGAGATCCTACCCCACCCACACGCCCCCAGTCTGCCCTCTAGCAACGTGGTGACCATGATGTGTCCATCTTCCCTCCTTTCTCCCCCTCCTTCCCCTTTTCCTTGCCTCCTTCCGTTTGTGTATTTATTGGTGGTTGGAACAGTATTTTGCTTTGTTTTTAAACATAACTCAGACCATTTTTTCTTTACACAGACCCTTGCAGCTCACACAGCACAAACTCCAGGTCTTTTCCCAAGCATGCATCTCGTCACCCCTGTTCTCCAGACACACTAGCCTCCGACAGAGTACAAACAGACGGCAGTCGGGCACTTTGGGGTTTTGCTTTTCTATCTTAAGTTGTTTTTTTTTTAAAAAAAAAAATAAAACTGGATATTTCAAAGTTGCAGCAGTGCCTGGCCTTCCTCACACACCAGGAAAGGGTCTCTCCAGGCTACCCAGTCATGTCTGAGTACCAAACATCCTCCCTCCCTCCAGCAGGTGTTTCTGCTCCTCCCTGCCACCACCCCTCTGTCTCGGCAAACACGGATGGCGACAGTAAGGACACACTCTCCTGTTCTGTTTGCTATAGGTGGCAGAATGCCCAGAGCCAGACCAGTGTTGGCATTCAGGGCAACTCCAGCCTGAAGAGACACCAAGGAGAGTGTGAGGCCAGCTTGGACCCAAAGCCAGGGGAAGTGATCACTTATTGTGACCAGAACCAGGTCTCTGGTTCCATCCCCTTCACAGCTGGGGGCTCTACATGTCATGGCTCACATCTGGTCCAGACAGCTCCCGGCTGTCTCCTTCTCCTGTGTCCTCACTTTTCAGGGTCCCAGGCTCAGGGGGCCCTGATCATCATTAACACAGATATGTAGTTTTAGATCCTGGCTCTGCCCCACACCATGGTGCACAGAGTAGGTGCCTAATTCCTAACTGCTTGCAGGAATGAGGTACAGCTGCCAACAGGCCCTTCACTTCCTGTTTCTCCACCTCAACTCTCCATCTCTTTTGATGGAGAATGCAGGAGACTCACTCTGTGTGCTCAAGGCCCATTCCTCTAACAACACAAGTGGCTGCTTCCACTCCTTACCTTCCTGTCCTTCTGGAGGACAAAGGGTCTGACTCTAAGAAACATCACCCCCTTAGAGTCAGGAGAATGCCTGGAATGGGATAGGACACAGTCTCGAAAGAGAAGGAAGAATTCTAGGTGAAAGCAGAGACAAAGGACAGATCAAAGAGAGCTTGGACGGGGTCAGGCATGATGGGGGCCACAGGGAGACAAATGAGACCCTCAGAGGGGTCAGTCCAGGGACAGGGCACCCGCACAGAGCGCAGGCTCACTGGGCAGAAGACAGCTCATTGCAAGGAGACCTAAGATGGGAAAGATAAGAGGTGTGAATTAATGGAGAAAAGACCAACCAGAGATAAGAGTGTGCCTTGTGATCAAAAACGCACAGCCTTGCCATCTCCAAGGTTGCTGGTGCCCCAGACTGTCCCTGGTCTGAGATGGGAGGCAACTGAGTCCCAGGTGGGGCAGAAATGGGGACAGTTAATTATTAGCTCCCAGCAGAATGGCTCAGAAGCTGACTCATCCCCGTCCCAGGCAGAAGGAGCCTGAGCTAAAGTTACCCATGATGAGGTAAGTAGCCAGCCTAGCTCAGGAAGATCCCTAACACCCTCTGGCCTTTGGCAGGGTCCCTCAATTTTAGGCTGTCCAGGGAAGGTCCTTTTCTGTTCCAATAGGTTTTTATTATTCTTGACATTGATGGCAGTTTTTGCTTTTAATCTGGATTCTAATGTCCTAACCAGTGTAGCAGCCTGTAATCCCAGCACACTAGAGGATGAGGCAGGAGGATTGCCTTTCCTTCAAGATCAGCCAGGGATACATAATGAGAGCCAGGCCACCCACATCTACATGGCAGGATCCTGAAGAGTGGGGGAGGAAAGAAGGGAGAGAGAGAGAGAGAGAGAGAGAGAGAGAGAGAGAGAGAGAGAGAGAGAGGACAAGCTTTTTGTCAAATACTGATTGAGCTTGAATGTCTTCTTATCTTCCTTATGGTCTGTGCCATTTAAGACAAAATATTTGACCTCTCAGAGGGATTCTTGTTCCAGGCTTCCATGCAGGCCCAAGGAAGGTCGCACGTTGTCATTTTATCGTCATCCTTCTCCCATGGCCTAAGAGCAATGCTGGGAAATAAATTCAGGCCACTTTTCAAAGTCCCATTTCCGGTCTGAGAGCTTCAGAGGATCCTGATTCCTTTTGTTCAGGTGTGTGAGGATTTATCCCTAGGTGATCATTTCTGAGTGTGGTTCTCACACCTAGCCTCTCAGCTGTTAGTGGGGGCAACTGTGACTCCATCCCTCACAGGCTTCCCAAACCCTGACCAGTTCATCTCGCCTGCAACTTCCCCCTCAAAGACTCCAGCACTGCCCCTGATCTGCTGCAAGAGGGGCAGTCTCCCTCACTGCAGCTCTGTCCTGCTTCCATCTCCAGCGTTCTACATGCTGCATCTGCAACACAGCTTAAAATAGGAAGGCAGAATGACATCATACTCCCCCTTAGCCCCACCCACTACCACACCACTACATTGCCAGTGGTTTCTCAGTATGACTCAGATAAAATCTCCAGTCCTTAGCTGGCTTAGAAGATGCCATATGCCCAGGCACCACAGTCCACTCCAGTCCCCTCCAGAACCAGGCTCCTCTTCATCTGCAAGACTCCAGCATGGCTACCTCCCCTCAGCAAATCAAACTCTTCCCCATATTCAAAGAGACAATTCCTTCCCAGTCTAAGGGTCAATGGCATTTCAGCAGTGAGGTCTTCTTTGGCCTCCCTACTTTTATTCTCTTTCCCTACACCACGCTCATCCACTCTATGGTGTTTATTTGACTGTTTTGTTTCATGGAAATGCTCTTACTGTGCTGCCCAGACCAGTCCTGAGCTCAACTTCCCTGCCCTGGTCTCCAAGGTGGCTGGGACTGCAGATACGTATGGCTGAGCCCATGCTCATAGAAGGAGCAGGAGACGACTGTGCCATGCTGATAAAGGCATTGCCATGCAGCAGAGTGTAAATAAAGAATATGTGTTAGCTTAAAATGTAAGAACTAGTTAGTAATAAGCCTGAGCTATTAGTTGAACATTTATAAGTAATATTAAAACTCTGAGTCAATATTTGGAAGTGATTATCAGGTATCTGAGAACAGTTGGGCAGAACAGAAAGCTCCAGTTACAGAGCACAAGCTCTTGTTGTTCTATGCTACCATGCTTAGCCAGTGGGAGTACAGTCTCTCAGTAACTGGAGAACTGCTCATCATGAACAATGAAGACTAGAAGGAATGATTTGATCTCTAGGACTTGAGATCCAAAAGAAAAGAAGGGAAAAAGAGAGAAACTAAGAAAGAAATCCATGGATTATTCAATAATAATAATAATGGCTATTGATATTATTATTATTTGTTATCATTATTATTGCATTGGAGAAATGACTCCATGGTAAAGTATTGTGGAATATTCCTTTACAATGTATGAAGATATGTCACTGTGATTGGTTTAATAAAAAGCTAAACAGCCAATAGCTTGCACAATTTTCAGGGCAGAGAAGCTGGGCAGATGCAGAACAAGTTGGACACACAAAATGGGATAAAGGTAAAAGCAATGTGGTAAAATGTAGATTAATAAAAAATACGGGTTAATTTAAGTTATAAGAGGTAGCTACAAGCCTAAGATATTGGCAGAGTTTTCATAATGAATAAGAAGTTTCTGTTTGGTTATTTGGGAGCTGGCTGGTGGGACAGGAAAATGCACCTAAAGTTAAGAATGCTTCCTGTTCTTCCATAGTACCTGAGTACAGTTTCCAGTGCCCTCTTCTGGCCTCTATAGGAAACTGCACATATATGGCATATGCTCATATACACATAGCACACACATATACAAAAGATAAACCTTTCTATAATTTTCATTTTAAGGTTTCAGAATAAAGACACTCTCATTCATTTTTTTCCAAAAAAAATGTAAATAGGTAAAATCCCTGTCTTAGTTATGGTTTCTATTCCTGCATCAAGACACCATGACCAAAAGGCAAGTTGGGGAGGAAAGGGTTTATTTGGCTTACACTTCAGCATTGCTGTTCATCCCTGAAGGAAGTCAGGGCAGTAACTCAAGCAGAGTAGGATCCTGGAGGCAGGATCTAATGCAGAGGCCATGGAGGGGTGCTGCTTACTGACTTGCTCCACATGATTTGCTCAACCCACCTTCTTTTTTTTTCTTTCTTTTTTTTTATTTTATTTATTTATTTATTTATTTATTTATTTATTAAGGATTTCTGCCTCCTCCCCGCAACCGCCTCCCATTTCCCTCCCCCTCCCCCAATCAAGTCACCCTCCCTCATCTGCTCTAAGAGCAATAAGGGTTCCCTGACCTGTGGGAAGCCCAAGGACTGCCCACTCAACCCACCTTCTTATAGAACCCAGGACCACCAGCCAAGGGATGGCACCACCTCCCATGGGCTGGGCCCCTCCCCCATTGATCACTAACTGAGAAATGTCTTACAGCTGGATCTCATGGAGGCATTTCCTCAAATGAGACTTCTTCATCATATGACTCCAGTTTGTGTCAAGTTGACACACAAACCAGGCTGTACAATCCCCAAATAAACAAAACCAAGAAATTAGCATAAATCAGAAAATTCAATGAAAGTGAAAGATTCTAAAGCCCAAACAAGAAAAAAGAAAACAAAAGCCAATGGATAATGGCAATGACGGGACACAAAGAGGAAGGACAAATCCGAGTATTTGTAGAGTATGGTGTGTGGACAGAAAGTGACCCATTTACTTGGTAAAATTCCAAAAATGCTCAGCTAGCAGAATCAGTAATCCATGAAGAAGACAGGTGTAAGACATAGTACTAAGAGCAACTGTTTGGTTGAAAAAGAAGCTACCAGGTCACTACCATCAGGCAAACATTCACCAACTTGATTGTCCTACCCCATATGTCCAGGTTACAAAACACCAGATAAGTCACATATCAGGAGCTTGGTTGAGAAAAATAATCTATAAGAATCCCAGAAATAGGTAAAAATAGAAAAAGAAATGGAAGAGAATTAGTCATGAAACAATACAAGAAGAATTTGAAGGACATGAGGTTTAAGTCTCAGGCACAAACGATGAGACTCATATCAAGAAATATTGCTTCTTTCAACTGAATGAGCAAGAGATTCTTTTTAACTTCTAGAGAAGAAACACAGTTAATATTTAAAGTTCTACATAAAAGAGTGAAGCAAACATTTTCAGGAGCACTTTCTTTGTTTCGTTGTTTGTTTTTCTAGACAGGGTTTCCTTGTGTAGTTGTGGCTGTCCTGGAACTCATTCTGTAGACCAGGCTAGCCTCCAACTCACAGAGATTCACCTGTCCCTACCTCATAAGTGCTAGGATTAAAGGTGTATGTCATCACTGCTTGGCTTTCAGTAACATTTTTGAATGCTAGAAGGTAATGAAGTAATTTATTCAAGACTCTGAACTTACATTTTTACATCAAGAATGTTATATCCAGATAACAAGAGAATAAAATATGGGACTGGAGTGATGGCTCAGAAATTAAGAGCACTGGCTGTTCTTTTGGAAGACCCGAGTCCAATTCTCGGCACCCAGATGCCCTGCACAACCATCTATAACTCCAGTTCCAGAGATCTGATGCCCTCTTCTGGTCTCCACTGGCACCAGACCTGCTTGTAGTACACAGACATACATGCAGGCAAAACATTCATGCATATAAAAATTTAAATGTGTTTCTTGTTTTAAAGACTAAAATAGAGATATATTTTAGATGCATTGTGCATTGCCATCAAGTCTGAGGACCTGAGTTCAAACCCTGGACCCGCATGATGGAATGAGAGAACGGACTTCTGCAAGTTGTCCTGGTGTGTAGAAGAAAATAAACCAAAACAAAACAAACTGTGGCCCCAGAAAAAGTCAGCAGAGAAGAAAGGAAATCCCCAGGATAGGGGGGATGGGATAGTGCCTGACATCAGCTAGAAAACCGCACATCAGATTAACACAGAACCGCGTCTCCGGCAGAAAACACTGCCACACCAGTCGAGTGCAGCCACACGTACAAGTATGGCTTGTAAGATGGGTGAAGGGAAGCAGAAACATTCAAAGACATAAAGAAAAGGTAGGCAAGCCAACAGATATCCACTCCAGCAAGCAGAGGGGACATCATCAGAGAGCACAGTTTAGTTCATCTGCATCTGCACATTTATAACAACAAAACTCTGAACACTGTGATCAGAATCGGGGTTGGAATACACCATGACAATAAAGATAGGGAAAGAGGGCGTGAATGAGCTAGGATAAGAAGCCAATGAAGGACATCGATACTATCTAGAAACATAAGTCAGACTTTCACTTCAGCCACAATTGCTTACTCCGGAATCCTAAAATAATTATAAAAATAAACAAAATGTATGAGGTGACTCATTTTAGGCATCAGACAATAGCACACGGATACAGTCCTTGAAAGAAGGGAAGTATACAAGGTGAGCACCACAGTCATCTGTGTTCTGCTGGTGACACTTCCCCAGGCAAGGCATGAGGAAGTAGCCATCCTCCAGGGGGGACGGAAACACCTTGGAGGGCATGGTTGCTGAGGCAGCAGCTGGAGTTTTTGAGGAAAAGTAAAGGAGAGGAAGTTAGCTGTTCAGAGTACAAATCCTGTACGAAGTCGTTCTCTGGAGGAGCCAAACAGAAGAGGCTCTATATAGAAAGTTCTACCCCAAAAGTAAGTTTCAAAATAAAAAGAATAAAATAGTTCTAGAAATAATGCAAGGAACTGGGTGTAGTGATGCACACCTTTAATCCCAGCACTCAGGAGGCAGAAGCAGGAGGATCTCTGAGTTTGAAGCCAGCCTGGTCTACAAGAGCTAGTCCCAGGATAGCCTGAACTGTGTAGAGAGATCCTGTCTCAAAACAGAAGGAAAGAAAGGAAGGATGAGAGGAAGAGGGAGAGAGGGAAAGAGGGAGGGAAGGAGGGAGGGCAGACAAAACACACCAGGGCACTGCCTGTGTCCTCCCGCAGTGGTGACTTAGTACCTCTTCTGTGAAGCTGCAGCTGGGGTAACCGTAAGGTGCACCATGACCAGCACAAAACCCAAAGAAAGAGTCAAAACTAAGAACAAGGGTCACATTATTTTGAAGGTTGTAGTGCGAGATGGCTCTGCGGTGCCCACAGCTAAGAGGCAAACACATGGTAGACTAATGGAAGCCTATTGAGAACAACAGGGTTTGCAGTGAGGCAGCTCATATTAGAATTTGACGAGCAGCCAATCAGTGAACAGACACACCTGCACAGCTTGAAATGGAAGACGAAGGTACCACTGACGCGTTCCAGCAGTAGACCGGTGTCTACTATAAAGAAAAGCCATTATTTTCCTCCCGAATTTTATTACAGACCAAGAACACAAGCCCTGTAAGAAAGCCTTAGCTTGGTCTCCCCACACCCTGATGGCTACAGCACAGCGCTCTGTTCTTTCATTCCACTCCCCAGTCCTTCTACTGTACAGGACGGAATTGGTGTATGGCACAAGCATATGGAACTTTCTGTTTTTAAAACTAAAATGCCAATACTATGTTTACATTGATATCAAATGGAGACAGAAGTTTTAAAAATAGCTAAACAACCTGGGGATATGCTTTGGACAAAATGAACTTTAATAGTCTTCCCTTCAAGTCAAGCATTCTGTTGTTTAATTAAATAAACTTCTCATTAAAAAAAAAACAGAAACAACTCTGGAAAATTTAAAAAACATGCAGATAGGGGTCTTCTTGAATCTCCAAGCTGTGAATGAAGCTATAACACACGAGAGAGATCCTGCAATCTGTTGCGAGAACAGTTCTGAAGCCTGTATGCCCAACAGATATGCTGAAACAGGACAAAGCAGAGTTCTCAGCAGCTAGCGCAAACATGAGGCTCAGAACCCCAGGCTAAGACTCCACCGAGGTCACACTGGAAAAAACTCCAGCCTTAAAGAACTGGCTACAACCAACCTAAGGGAATCTTAAACCAAAAGGCCCAGATTTAGCAGTCGGTGTGCAGACACACAGCATGAGACCCACAGAAAGCTGGTTGTGTTGGGGACTGGAGAGCTGGCCAGAAATGAGGAATGTTGGGGTTCAGCTCCCAGCATCAGCCAGGATGCTCCTGATGGCCTGCACCTCTTCTGGCTCACTCACAGGTAAGTAGCCACACACAGAGATACACACATACATGGATGAAAGTAACACAAGTGGTTTTTTCTTATTTATGTATGTATGTATGTATGTATGTATGTATGTATGTATTTATTTATTTATTTATTTATTTATGATTTCTGTCTCTTCCCCGCCACCGCCTCCCATTTCCCTCCCCGTCCCCCAATAAAGTCCCCCTCCCTCGTCAGCCCAAAGAGCAATCAGGGTTCCCTGCCCTGTGGGAAGTCCAAGGACCACCCACCTCCATCCAGGTCTAGTAAGGTGAGCATCCAAACTGCCTAGGCTCCCACAAAGTTAGTACCTGCAGTAGGATCAGAAACCCATTGCCATTGTTCTTGAGTTCTCAGTAGTCCTCATTGTCTGCTATGTTCAGCAAGTCTGGTTTTATCCCAGGCTTTTTCAGACCCAGGCCAGCTGGCCTTGGTCAGTTCCCGATAGAACATCCCATTGTCTCAGTGTGTGGGTGCACCCCTCACGGTCCTGAGTTCCTTGCTCGTGCTCTCTCTCCTGCTCCTGATTTGGACCTTGAGATTTCTGTCCGGTGCTCCAATGTGGGTCTCTGTCTTTGTCTCCTTTCATCGCCTGATGAAGGTTAATATTCAGGAGGATGCCTATATGTTTGTCTTTGGGTTCTCCTTCTTATTTAGCTTCTCTAGGATCACTAATTATAGGCTCAATGTCCTTTATTTATGGCTAGAAACCAAATATGAGTGAGTACATCCCATGTTCGTCTTTTTGGGTCTGGCTTACCTCACTCAGGATAGTGTTTTCTATTTCCATCCATTTGCATGCAAAATTCAAGAAGTCCTTGGTTTTTACTGCTGAGTAGTACTCTAATATGTATATATTCCATACTTTTTTTTTTAGAGTAGCACGAAGGTTTATTGGGGCATCCTAGTAAAGATGCTGGGGCTTGCCCATGGTGCTCTTGATATACAAAGGCCGGACATTTTGCCAGTTCTTCTTGAGCAAGAACACCAAGAAATTGACAGCCAAGTGGATGTTGTAGACCAGCTCGTTGTCAGTCATCTTCACGTGGCCGACAGCGACACCCAGACACAGCACCTTCTTCATTTGGAACTTGATCGTGGACTTCACCTCGTCCACTTTGGCCACCATGTATTCATTGTGTGTCAGCAGGGAAGGGAACTTGCCAGCCTTGTTCAGGCCTGGGCCCAGGATACGCGGGATCTGCTTGATCAGAGACTCAGGCCAGAAAGGCGTCATACTTCTTGGCCAGCTTTTTGACCAACTTCTTGTTCTTATTGAGCTTTTTCAGCGCCTCGATGTCCATGTGGGGGATATCCACGGCCTTGGCCTCATCGCAGTGCTGCTGGTCCCCCAGGACGCACACCGAGAACTTGGGGCGAGGGGTGGACTTGAGCCTGACGGTGCCCGAGAAACGTTTGTCCTTCTGGGGGTCGTAGTTCTTCAGGCTGATCTGCAGCTCCACCATTTCCAGAAACTTGCGGTGCTTGCGCTGGTTCCCGTGCAGGACTTCCCGCACCGCCTCGTACAGGGTGTCGCGAGAGACTTTGCTGCTCTTGGCTGGAGAGGCTGCGGGAACCGGAAGAGACATTCCATACTTTCTTAATCCATTCTTCCATTGAAGGGCATCTAGGTTGTTTCCAGGTTTTGGCTATTACAAACAATGCTGCTATGAACATTGTTGAGCATATACTTTTGTTGTATGATAGGGCATCTCTTGGGTATATTCCCAAGAGTGGTATTGCTGGGTCCAGGAGTAGATTGATCCTGAATTTCCTGAGAAACCGCCACACTGCTTTCCAAAGTGTTTGCACAAGTTTGCATTCCCTCTTCTGGCTCACTCACAGGTAAGTAGCCACACACAGAGATACACACATACATGGATGAAAGTAACACAAGTGGTTTTTTTTTAAAAAAAAAAAAGATGGGGGGGTGAGTATGGAATGACAAAACATTCCTAAATTTGGTGGGATAAAGAAAAATCTTTCTTCCCTCTCCATTACCACTGTGAGCACTTAAGCAGGGCAACCACAGAGAGCTGGGGACACCATGCCCAGCTTGCTGAAAACAAAAGATAAAGAGAAAATCTCAAAAACTGGCTGAAAGTTGAGGAGCAGGGAGAGATGAACACACCGCTACCACCAACAGCTCTCTCCCGTTAGCCCCCAATGGGATCTGAGAAGGGGTACTCATGGCTTCTAGATCTGCACTGGAAATATCTGTTTAATTTTGAGTGGATAATGCATGAACGTGCTTTTAAAAAAAAATCTAGTAATTCTGTATTAGAGTTCGGTCCTAGAACCATCAGAGTTTTGCGCACACCCGGTAGAGGATTTGTACACACAGCAATGGAACAGCAGAGGCTGGAAATCCAGTCTGTGTGACACTGTCTCCGCATCTGATATTAGAATCTGCAGATATGAATAGAAAGGTAAGGGATGCCAAGGACAAGCTGGAACCCTTATGTCTGATGAGAACCATGGAGGGTGGACCAAAGAATGTTGGTTCTCAGTGCTGTGACCTCGGTGTGCTGCAGGAGAGGTTGGTTCACTCATCACAGCGAGGCAGAGAAGTCAGAGCTGGTGGAGAAGTCAGAAAAGATCAAATTTCCATCTAAGAGAGAGGACCCAGTGCGAGCACAGACCCTGCCTGCCTTATGACAGCACTGGCTGCCAGCAGGTGAGCAACAGCAGTGTGAGCTAGGCATGTCTTTGCTTCTACCTTCTGAAACTCGTCCAGTAGTCTCTAACTGGAAAGACACAGCATAAGGAATTCTGGGAAATGTAGTTGAGCCGAGCCAAGAACATACTGCAAAGCTGCTACTCATGTAAGAGGGTTCCAGTTAAAATTCTTTCGCACCGTACCCTCTCCATTTCCCTGCCCTTGAACAGCAATCCATTTGGCTATCAATTTCTTGTATTTCTTACCTAAAATATCCAACACACACACACACACACTTGAAGAGCATATGCTAAGCAAAATAAGTCAAAATTTAAAACCACCTGGTACTTGTATTTACACTAAAAACCACCTACAAGACAGCTCAGCAGGTAAGAGTCCTTGCCACACAACCCTGAACCTGAGTTAGAGCTCCAGGCGCGCATTAACTAGCCAGAGGAGAGGCTCACTTCTATAATACCAGCCCAAGGCCTCTCGCAGTGTGATGGGCAAGACAAGAGAGTCATCCTGTACTTAGACAGCGACAGCGGTGGTGACAGAAACAACAGGGGAGACCCTGCCTCAAAAACAAGACATAAGGACAGAACCAACTTTCAAATTTTGGGGTTTTTTGACCTCTACAAAGGCTCAGTAGCATGCCCATATCCATACCCTACACACATGCACACACAGTAATATATGCTATATATAATACTTAAAATAAACATATAAGTAGATCACATATTATACCCACTGATCAGTATCCTCTTTTTTCTCCTTTAAACTAAACACTGTGTTTTAGAAAAGATCCTTTGTACCACATTAAGGCTGAATAGTCAGTCCTCAAAAGAAAAGAACACAAATGTCCAAGCACTTGAGAAGTTTTTGACACCCTTAGCCTGCAGGGAAATGAAAATTAAACCTGCCTTGAGATTTCATCTCACCCAAGTTAGAATGGCTAGCATCAAGAAAATAAAATGTCTCAGATACTAAGGATGTGGGGAAAGTAATGGGGAGTACTTAATCACTGCTGGTGGGAGGGTAAACTCATACAGGCACCATGGAGCTCAATATAGAGACTGCTCCAAAAACTGAAACAGGGCTATCATATAACCCAGCAATTCCTCCCCTGGGTACACACCCAAAGAAACAAGCCAGCGTCCCACAGAGATTTGTGCATGCAATTTATTGTTGCACTATTCATAACAGCCAGAAAATGGAGCCAGCCTATACATCCATCAACACAGGAGGAATACAGAAAATGTGGTTCATATACACAACGGAATTTTGTGCAACCATAAAGAAAGACAAAATCATGACATTTGCCGAAAAGTGGATGCAGTTGGAAAACATATGTCAAGCAAAATAAACCAAATTCAAAAAGACAAAGACTGAGTATTTTCTCCTATATGTGGCATCTGTATTTAAAATAGTATTATGTGTTTGTAGATGTATGTATGTATGTCACAAAACTAGGAAAGAGATTGTGAGACAGAAGGAAGACATCTTAGGGAGGAAAGCAAAAAGAATGGGATCTATATGCTGAGACAGCGAAGAGGGTACTGCCTGGGTGACAAGTGCAGGACTCTGCTGGGGAGCACGAGGAAGGACAGCGGGTGACGGTGTAAGTGGGAACAGAATGTACTGGCGTGAGGCAAGAATATGCCATGGGGAAACCTGGTAACTTTCGTACTAACCTGAAAACTTAATATGATAGTTTGAGTGAGAAATGTCCCCCTAATCTGGACGTTTGAATACTTGGTGCCCAACTGAGTTGTAAGAAGCTGGAGAAAGTATGTCACTGGATGCAGGCAGGCTTCGAGAAGTTAGGGGTGCACCATTTGTGTGGGCCTCTGTGCTTTCTGCCCTTCCTTACCACGGCAGATCCTAATCCCTCAGGAACCATAAGCCCAAGTAGATTATCTTCTTTAAGTTGCTT
This sequence comes from Microtus pennsylvanicus, assembly GCF_037038515.1. Lineage (NCBI taxonomy): Eukaryota > Metazoa > Chordata > Mammalia > Rodentia > Cricetidae > Microtus > Microtus pennsylvanicus. The sequence continues at coordinate 69,720,826 of NC_134582.1, forward strand.
TGGTCATGGTGTTTTACCATAGCAACATAAATTAGCCAATACATGTAGTAAATAAGTAACATAAAAATAAAAAGCAATGAGATGAGGGAATATGTAAAGATATGTCTTTTTTCTTTACTAATTGAATGGTATTTTATTATAAATATGTACCAAGATATCCTTAACCGAAACCTTGCCTGATTATTTTCAAAGGATGCTGTTTGATCCAACCTAGGAAGTTGTGGGGGACATTGCTGCTCAGTGCAAACCTGGTGTGATATCAACCAGAACCACAGTTACAGTAAGAAAGTGATGGTACAGGGTATACTAGCTCACACTCGTAATCAACGTCCGGAGCAAGCTCCAGGCCAGCCTGGTCTATGAAACAATCACCCCAGTCAGCGAGCAAGTGGCTGCTTCATGTACCCAGTGTCCACTGTTTGCCAACCACTCAAGTTCTGTGGACCTAAACCTTTTCTCTTTGACCTTGGCCAAAAAGGACGGGCTACAGCAACTAAGACCGGTAGGGGCCTGGTAAGAGAATCTTCCCAGTGAACAGAAACCAGTAAGTAATTCAGTATCCTTTGGACTGCTCCCCCAAAATGCTCATTAGCAAACATTTGTTGCACACTTTAGATGCAACCACCACACCCAGCGGAGTGGGGAAATCTCCCCATGTAAAGCATGACTGACAAGGTGCAGCCTAATGTCACCTTGCAACTATCAGATGGAAGGAAAGCTGTGTGAGCAAAGAAAGGCAACACCCACAAAGTCAGGTGGGCAGTTTCTTTGCCTAAGAACATTTTCATTGATTTTTCCATTATTGAATGTTTACTTAAAGGCCCTTGTCACCCTTCTTCCCAAAGGGTTTTATAAATGCTACATTTGCTTCATTCATGCTTCTGAAGATCTAGAGAGAAAATATCCTTATTTTAGTAGTCACTGTTTCAAAAGGTGATTGTAGAACAAACACTCTGACTCTTAGGGCATACTAGTAAAAAAAAATGTACAAAAAGACAAGGGCACAATCACTAACAACAACCTATCTCAAAGCAATGTGTGGTTCTGCTCTAAGATAGATAGATAGATAGATAGATAGATAGATAGATAGATAGATAGATAGATAGATAGATAGATAGATAGATAGATAGATGATAGATAGATACATACATACATACATACATACAAACATACATACATAGGTTTTAAAAAACAAACAAATAAATGTACTAAACAAACCAAGAGCCTTCAAGGACCAGACAGAAATCTGGAACACAGAGCCTTTTCCCATCATTTTTGAGAGGGAAAGACCTCATTATGGCTATAGAAAGCCGTGACTGGACAATCCATAGTTTGGATTCAAGCAGATTTTGCTGGGATACCAGTCTGTAATCCCAAAACTAAGAAGGCTGAGGTAGGAGGGTCAGTACAGGTTCAGGGCCAGCCTGAGCCAAAGAGACTCCATCTCAATAAGGGGGGTGTCTAGATTGACGGGCAAGAATTTGAGCCAGGACAAGTGTCTCAAGAGAAAGTGTGATGTCTCTTTTAGCCAGAACAAGCACAAAAGGAGGAAATGCAGCAGGTGAGACGGCTCAATGGGCAAAGTGCTAGCAGTACAAGCGTACACAGCTATAACCCGGTAATCCTACAGCGAGATGAAATCTGGAAACAGGAGAATCCCTCCCTCTAACTGGGAGCCCACAGGACTGCCAGCCTCATATATCAAATAGCAGAGAGACTGTGTCTCAAACAAGGCAGGGACCGACATCCAGGACTGTTCTCTGACCTCCAGAGTCACACAGGGGCACACATGCACCCTCACACAAGTATATGCGTGCACACACACATGCGCACGCACGCATGCGAGTTTTAAAAGTAAGCATTAGAGCAAGGCAAATCAATCGGAGTCACACTAAAGAGACCCTACAATGTCAGAATTGTGAGAAGAAATTGAAGTTAGTCTAAGTAAGATCAGACCCAGGCAGGAGGCAGTGTTGAGTCTCGACGTGGAACATTCAGATCAGTATTTGAGAATGGCTGCTTTCCAGGTCTGAGCTTAAGCTAGCCGGTGAGCTTGGCTACTCACAGGGTTCAACAGATTTACAAAAGCATCAGGAACACTCAGCAGAGCCAGCCACTAGGCATGCTCCCTCTTCCAAGGCTGGTCTCATGGGCTGCAACTCAGGGCCATTGGCCTCCATCCTTATCATATATCAACTAGAACAATGTCCAATAAAATCCCACAGGGTCCTAGAGACTAAGTTCTAATTAATGAGTTTTTGGCCCATAAAAACATGAGCAACAATGGAAAGGAGGAATAGATGGGAAAGGGGGCTATCCAAAGGCGAAGGCAAAATTAGGATTGGAAGCTTGGATCCAGGTCTAAAGATAACTCACTGAGCAATAATTCAATCCTTTCTTAACTTACTCAAGTCAAGTGTGAGCAGCTGTCATCTGGCCCCATGGTTTTAATTCAAACTATCCAGCAGAGGATGAGAACTTTCAGAATGGCAGAGGAATCCCCACTAGCTGTTTCTGCAGGGCTAGCAGGATGCAAAGCCAGTGCTAGGACTAAGAGAGCTCACGCCAGGGTGGCAGGGAAGGAGAAGTCACAGTGTGTCTGCATTGGCAAGGTGGCCTCTGCGCTTCCGCGGCTCTGAGTCTCAAGCACATGGGAGCCTTTTCTTCACCTTTGGAGAGCTCACAGTCCAGAGGACTTTGGAGAGTCTACAGCACTAGCAGTGCTGCAAGGGGATGGCTGAGCCGAGACTTTTTATAAATTGGGACAAGAACTTCGGAGCACTTGGTATCCTCCCTCTGCTTTCACATTTGATATGCTCTCTCTTTTAAATTACATTCATCTATCTGTTTATTTATGCATTACGTGGGCACACAAATGCCACAGCACTCATATAGACATCAGAGATCACCTTACAGGTCAGTTGTCTCCTGCCACGTGGATTCCAGGGAGGGAATTTAGGCAGTGGGGTTTTTCCAGGTTGAGCTCTCTCCTAAATCCTGGCCTGTGTTCCTGTTGCTCATCCTTCTGTGTACATTTTCTGTTACACCCGAGTTGGGTCATGACCTTGCCTGCAGGAGAAACTTTAAGAAGGCATATTAGTTAATTAAATACTTAATGTATTTACTTATTTAATGACTTAATTAGTCAGTCCGTTAGCCAATGACAGAGTTCTATCAACATGTGGTCAGCGCTCTTAAATGTTTAGTTTGGCTTTTGGAACTTCTGATACCTTTTGTAATAGAAACGGTAGTACAAATGAAGACCAGTTTCCTGTGCTGCCTGCAGAGTCTACGCAATAGCCTTCCTCTTCAGCCTGTGGGCTTCTCTTTTCATTCATGTTTGTCTTTTCAAGAGAGCCCTGGCTGTCCTGGAACTCATTCTACAGACCGGGCTGGCCTCAAACTCACACTGGGATTAAAGGTGTGCTACTTTTTAATGAAATTATATATATGTGTGTGTGTGTGTGTGTGTGTGTGTGTGTATGAATTTTTTGACAAATTATGATTTTTCAACTATAAAAATGGATTATACCTGGGATAAAATTACAAAGACTATCACAACAAATTAACTTGTGATAATATTTTGTTTTTAAATAATTCATAGTTATTAATATCATCATCATTATTGGGAGCACGTGTGTGCTGCAGTGAGTGCCAGAGGATCACTCTGTAGCGTCGGCTCTCTCCTTGCACATTCACATGGTTCCATGGAGCAATCGAAGGTCATCGCATTGCAGGTACTGCCACCCTCTGAGCCCCTGCTGGACTCTGCTGGGGATGTTCCGAGACAAAGCGGGTCCTGAGTTCCATTTCAGTACTTGAACTTAGAAAGAAGGTAAGCATGCACACACATATGCATGTGCACACCCTACTTGCTACAGTTGAAAATAGTCACTTGGAGAATATTGTTTTCCTGAGGGCCTCTAGTAAGAGACAAAATGGCTATTGGTTCTCTTAAGCAGGATGTTCCCATGGCTGAGATGTTTGTTGTTTTTGAGACAGGTCTGATCCGCAGCCCAAGCTAGCCTTTAGCTAGGAATCTTCCGGCCTCCTGAGTGCTGGGATACAGGTGTGGCCTTCCCGTCCTTCTCCATGTTTGTAAGTTTTCATTTGAAAGATAAAACATCCCATTTAATTTCTTAAACAGTTACAGAACCTTTAAGTCAAAATCATATTATTTGAATCAGATTGTTTTCTAAGTTCATTCTTGGTCCTTCCAACAGGACTACAGGAAGCACGCTGGGTCCTGCTCCTGTTCTGCCATCTGCATGATGTCACATGGGCCACCTTCATGCCCTTGTGGAAAACACTAGACAGTAAATTCCAGCACCGCCTTCCTCCAACCTCTCTCTTTTCAAATGGGTCTCATTTGGATCAGCTCAAGCTGGTCTCATATTCATGATTCTCCTGCCTCATACTTCCAAGCACATGCTGCCCTAGTGCCTAGTAACACGGCCCCTCTTTCACACAGCACTTCAGTTTTTAAGGGCATTCTCTTATTTTACTTTCCCTCTGACGTAGGAGAAAAAGTCTTTGGTCATGAAGCCCTCCACGGAAACCAAACAGATGGAAACAAGCAAGAATTCCAGAGTCCCAGGCAGCTTCCATGTTCCCACACCACTGCCCATCCCTACCCATCACTGCCCTAATTTCAGCTGGTACAAGGAAAACACTGTATTTCTTGTTTGCTCTTTGCTAGCAGGTTAAAATTCATTTAAGAAACCCAAGGTTTTGCTTTCAGAAAAAGTTAAACAAAATGTTGGTCTCATTCAAATGCTGTCACAAATGATTTAACCTGCCTTACCAGCTCCTGGCAGTACCTCAGCCAGTCATACCCATTTGGGTACAATGTCCTTGGAAAAAAAAATCAAAGAACCCCTGCCCTTGCTGAATGGCAGAATGCAGGGACACTCAAAGCCCAGAGCTGCAGCGTGGTAGTTTCTCTACTGATTCTCTCTCTCCTGTCCTCCTCCTCCCCACCCCCGCGTTTATTCACAACCCAGACCTCTACGGTGCAGTCGGAGACCAAACTCAGCCTTGGAGTCATTAGTTAATCATAAATCGTTATTACTCTCTCTCAGACCTTACAACCAGAGGCCGCCCTTCCCGGAGCAAGCCCACGTCCTCCCTTTGAGCAATGAATTGGACAACCCCAACTCAAACAGTAGCCTGCCCTGCGCGCAGACTTATCTGCCTGGCCTGGAGTGGACGTGGGCGGGCACAGGGAGAACAATGGCGCCCTGGCTGGAGGGACCATGTTATCGGGCTGCCATCAGAACAGGGCCAGCGCTTGTTTTCCTTTCTGTGGAGCCTACGAGCTGGTCCCCGTGTACAGTACCAGGCGGTGTAAAGGCGACTGCTGGGTTCCTCTGTTTGTGAGGCCTGTTGATACAAGGAGGGGTCCAGGTGATGCAGGCTTAGTCCCACCCTGGTTTTTCTGATAACCATAGATGAGAGAAACCCCACAGGCCCTTGGCCCTGGACTTGGGAGCGCCAATTTTCTAAGAATGGAGATACTCCCCCCACCCCCATCCCAGTTCGTGGAATGTTATGCAAGGAGGAATATTAATAACAAAAAGGCATTTTAGTGAAATGTTACAAATTGAGTAGCACGGAGAAAAGCATCAACTGGAGTCGCTTCAGCACAAGAGGCCTCAGGTCCTCATGCATCCATGGTCTCGTTCTGAGGAGGGCACTGGACTGAGTTTCAGTTGGAAGGCCAGCCCATTTCTTGATCTATTCCCAGTTTTCTAAGTAATTTATGTGACCCAGGAATTTTAGAGACACTACTGGAAGTTACTCAGATTTTTCTGTTTTTCATCTTTTTGCTAATTACATAAATTCTAGTTTGATTCATAATGCTACCCCAGGCTGGGGATAGTTCCATTGGTAGAAAGCCCTGGGCTGATCCTCAGCACCACCACGTTACATGCCTGTAATCCCAGCATTGGAAAGGGGAGGCCAGAGAAAGATAAGGCCAGCATGGGGTACCCGAGATGCTGCCTCCAAATAACAACAAAGCCAGACATATTCTGGGCCTGGCGACTCTGACCTTTAATCTCAATCACTGAGGGGAGTTCAAGACCGGCCTAAAGTGTGAGGTCAAGCTCAGCTATGCAATTTAGGAAAAGCAAGTCTGGGAAGAGGGCCCAGAAGCAGAGTGCTTGCCCCCTGCTTGCGCACGCGCGCACACACACACACACACACACACACACACACACCAACAAGCCAGGCTTGGTGGCATACACCTACAATTCTAGCACTAGGAAGACCAGGCAGAAGAAACTCCTCAATTTAAGGTCGGCCTGTGTCACACAGCAAGGTGCCATCGCAGACAAAAAGGAAGAAAGAAAATACCTCTGCTGAGGTAGGACAGCTTGGCATCCATTAGCAATTAACCTCATTCCTAGGCGGGTACTTCTACCTCCAACCTCGTATTCTAACAGATATCTGCAAGCTACTTAAAATTCATATTAGGTACAGGAGACACTTAATTAAGAAGTCAAATACTTGTAGAAAGTTCATGTGTTTTCAAACACATGGGGGAGAACTGTCTACAGAATGTTTATGTACTTAATTTTGTCTTGATACAGGGTCTTATTGTGTAGACCAGACTGGCCTTGAACTCACGGGGATTCACCTGCCTCTCTTCCCGAGTGCCACATCTGGAATGTATAGACTGTGTGATTGGAAATTTAGAGGTGGAACCAGGTTTTAAGGACATTAAGTAGTGGAAAAGAAAGTGTTCCTTTTGTTCCTGAAAGTCGTGAGCCATGCTTCATGTTCATGCTTCCAGGACAAGGCTGTAGAATTAGAAGAATCAGTTAACACTTAGCAGCCTTGGCCTCGGCTCCATGCGGCATCAGATGAGGGCTACCGTTCCGTCTGCATTGCCTTATAAGGCAGAGACTTTGCATAAATTGCACAAATTTCCTTTCGCTTACTATCTGATGATTTCATGGCTACTTAGGTCAAAGTATTTCGTATTGGAGTTAGGAGAAATGGTCACTTTACATTTAAAAAAATCAGCACTTCCAGGTTATCTTCAGCTTCATAGCGTCTTTGAGGTTAGCCTGAACTGGAAGACGCTGTCACCAAAGAGAAAGACACTGAGAAAGAGACAGTGGTGGCGAAGGGAGTCAGGAAGGGAGGAAAGGAAGGAAGAAGGGAGAAGAGAGCGAGAATATAAGCCACAAACCCAGGTCTTTTCTGAGTAAGCGTGGGCTTTCTGTCTCTGGCTGGTTTGCCGACTCACATGTGATTCAGCCTTGGAGTCTTGCTTGTGTCCGGTGGGAGTGTTAAGGTTACGGCCACAGGGATGTTACCTTGCAGAATGGCTACTTCCATACCGGATATCACTGGCCCGGCACACGGGGACCTGCATGACCATCCTCTGCTTTTCTGGGTTTTCACATGGTACTTTCTCCTGTAGTGATGCATTTTCCTGAAAAGTCTTAAGAGAATCAGGCCAGAAAGCAACAAATAAATAGGAAGTGTGTGGCCGGCAGTGCAAAGACCACTTTGCTCTTTTTGGTTTTTTTTTTGTTTGTTTGTTTTTTTAAGCACGGATGCTCATGCAAAGGCTAAGAAAAACTCATGGAACCAATCAGTCTGGAGTCAAATTCCAGCTCCAATTACAAGCCTAGACCTCTGACCAATGGCTTTATCTTCTTAGGCCTCAGTTTCTTCTTCCATAGACGACTTGAGCTGTGAACATCACGTATGCATGAAAATCACAAAGATGACCCCAGCTAGCAAACAAAGTGTTAGCCATGACTAGTGTTACCATAGCGATAACATTACTATGGCTATTGTTTGTTATTGTTCTCTTGTTACCACGGTTATCCAGGAAATCTATTCAATTCCTTGAATCTCAAGTTTATTGTCTTTTTTTCTTCTTTCTTTCTTTTCAGACAGAGTCCCATGCAGCCTAAGCTGCCTCAAACATACTAGGTAGACAAAGATAACCTTCAACATCTGATCCTCCACTCCCCAAATGTGCTGGGGATCAAAAACAAGGCCTTCTGTGTTCTAGACAAACACTCCACCAGCTACGTTACTTCACCAAGCCTGCCCTCGTCATCTTTAGCAGCAGTGGTGTTAGCACTGGCAACAGTGTAAAAAGGAGTCCCTTCAACACTGAGAGCAATCATTCACAATAGACATGGATCCTGATCTGTGTTCTTACCATCTACTGTATGTCTGAAGAAATATTGAGTTCAATACAATGGATGGAGATGGGGGTTTAGCTCAGTAATAGAGCATTTGCCTAGTGAGTGCCGGGTCCTGGTTTTGGTCCTCTGCCCCAATGGGTGGAAGTGAAAACTGAAAATACAATAGCTGGGTCTATACTGACTTTTATGAAAGGCATTGCTCTGCCAGTTCTGAATATGCAGGCTAATTTCTCAATGTGTCCTTCCCTTTCATGTCTCTAACACCTTCAGAAAACTCCACACATGAGACTTTCTTACTTGCTCTCTGTCTTCATACCATCTCCCTTCTGCCGACAGAATCCATGACCTCAGCTTCTCTGTTCCAACATCTATTCCTAATGGCCTTGCTCTGAACAACCAGATCATTCAACCAGCAACACCACCCGAAACTCAAACTCATTCCAAAAATCCTCAGGAGAATTCTATAAATGAGGGCTGGAGAAATGGCTCCGCAGCTAAGCACACATACTGCTGTTCCAGAGGACATACATTTGATTTCCAGAACCCTTGTCAAGTGGTTCAAAGCCACCTGCAGCTCCACTCCCTGGGGATATGATCACACACACGCAGACACACACACAAGCACACGCAGACACACACACGCAGACACACACACACGCAGACACACACACACACGCACACACACGCACTGCTGAAAATAAGAATAAAAGTTAGCCAGGCATAGTGCTGAGCACCTTTAAAATTTCCAAAGAGAGCAGAAGAACTCTACAAAAATGTTGGACATTGTGGCTCACTCCTGTAATCCCAGCACTCAGGACACTGAGGCCAACGGATTATGATGAGCTCTGGGTCAGACAGAACTACAGCAAGCCGCTTCTCACCTCAGAACAGAGAAACAAAAAGAATTCTACAAATGTGTGTCTCTTCCACCACTCCCCCTTGATAAGAATCCACCCATTACCTGGAGGCCAGGGACTCTTTACATTTTCAATTCTTGTTTATTTACTGTTTTATGCACACTGGTGTTTGGCTGCCTGTATCTGTGTGCATCGCTTGCATACCTGGAGCACCAGGTCAGAAGAGAGCAGTGGACCAGGAACTGGAGTCTCAGACAGCTGTGAAGCACCATGTGGGTTCGCTGAATCAAACCTGGGTCCTCTGAAAAGGCAGTCAGTTCTCTTAACCACTGAGCCATCTCTCCAGCCCCTCTTTTCATGTCTTCTTTGTAAATCTAAATTCCACAATTGGGAGCAAACCTGAGACTTTTGTCTATCTTTCTGGTTTATTCATCTTCATGTTTCCCTGAAAACAACATGATTCCCTTCTTTATACAGAACAATACCCATTGTCTAATATGCCCCTCCCTTTATCTGAGACACGCTCCTCCTAGGTAGTCCAGCTGTCCTCAAACTCGAGACCCTCCTATTTCAATGCTCCAAGTGCCAGAACTACAGTTGTGTGCTGCCATGCCAAGCCTGTGCTTTCTAAAACCATTGTCCACCTATGATGCTCCCTCACCGGGTTACTGGAATTAGTGGTGAGGGCAGAATTTCCTAACTACTGACAAAGTCCCTGTCAACCTTGTTGAGTAGATTTGGATCCCAGGGCTCTAGTGGGGCCTGAGAATCCTTAGTCCCAAGGGCACCTAGGTATTATCTCAGCATGTCTTTCAACACCTTTCAAGGAAAACTATTTTTCTTTTCTTTTCTTTCTTGTTTTGTTTGTTTGTTTGGTTTTTGAGACAGGGTTTCACTGTGTAGCCCTGACTGTTCTGGAACCACCTTTGTAGATTGGACTGGCCTCAAACTCACAAAGATCTGCCTGCCTCTGCCTCCCAAGTGCTGGGATCAAAGGTGTGTACCATCACTACCCAGCTTTTTTTCTTTTCTTTTTTGTTGTTTTTGTGTTTGTTTGTTTTGTTTTTGTTTTGCTGTTGCTTTTGTTTTTTGAGACAAAATTTATTTGTGTAGCCATGGCTATCCCAAAACTAACTCAGGAGACCAGGCTGGCCTTGAACTCTGAGATCCACTTGAGATCCACTTGCTTCTGCCTCCCGAGTGCTGGAATTAAAGGCATGTACCACCACTGCCGAGCAGAAGTCTCTTAATATTAGAGAAATAGAGACCAGGGTCCCACAGCCAGTGTGTGACAAGCTGGATTGTGAGCCTTGCTATAGCCTTCCAACTCTATTCAGAAAATGGAAAGAAAAGGGAAGTGAAAGGACTCAAACATTATACATGCATACACGTGCACACACATGCATGTACACAGGTACATATGCACACATGTGCACATACACAGGTATATGTGCATACGCATGCATGTACACAGGTAAATATGCATATATCCACACACACAGGTATATGTGCATACAAGCACACACACATAGATATATGTACATACACACATACGTGTGTGCAACACAGATATACGTGCATACATGTGCACACATGCAGGTATACATGCATACACATGCACATACAGGTACACATGCATGTATTCAATATCAAAGAGATTTCATTTTTCATCTTATTTTAATAGTATGTTTGGGCCTGCATGTTGTTAGCACACCATAAACCTAGACTCGGTCCATGTGTATCGGAATATTTAAGAGGTTTGTGTATGGCAGGCCTTCTCATAACCAGAGACCTCATTTTAGGTTTACCCAGGGACTCCCTGCTCAACTCTGTGGTGATTCAAGCATCGACACCAAAACTTTTTTTCTATCCAACAATCCACCCCCAGAGGACCTCACAGAAAAGCCTTTAATAATCAATTTGAAGGGAGGCTCATTCGTGGTGATTCATTGCCACCTCACATAGAGAGACAGGACGTCAAGTCAATGATAAAGGGGTGTGGTCTTGGCTCCTCCAAGGACATAGAAAGCTTCTACCGCAGCCTTTAGGGCCTGGTTGGAAGATGTGTGTGAAGTGGTGAGAGGGAGCACAGAAAGACAAAAACAGAAAACACATGTGCCTGAGTGGCAGCTGATTTGAATGGCCTTTGGGGTCCTAGGGCTAGAGTTTGGGCTTTGGACATGCTAAGCACACACTCTCGCACCAGGCTGCCCACCCTCCCTTGTACTCCTATACAGATAATTAATTATTAATGAGGGGAGGTCCTGTGAGAGGAAAGTGGAAACCATAGAACCAAAAGGAGAGGATCCTAGGAGCTGAAGGGCAAGTTAGAAGAGGAAGCCAGCATTTGAACGAAGAGAGATTTGGAGACAATGGGGGTCCAGAGAGAAAGCAAGTACCACCCAGCCTGGGGGAGGGAAAGCGACCCAGGGTATTCTTGGAATGCATCAAGCTGGTTACACACAAGAACAGAGAAATCTAGACAGACACCTGCAGAACAGGGGGCTGAGAACCCATGGTTCCTTGGCAAGTGATGCCGAAAAGAGTGGCAGAGTGACATGAGGAAGGTGACAAGAAAGGCAGAGAACAGCACACAGGCTAGCCACACGTAGAGAACAGCACACAGGCTAGCCACACGTAGAGAACAGCACACAGGCTAGCCACACGTAGAGAACAGCACACAGGCTAGCCACACGCGGAGAACAGCACACAGGCTAACCACACGTAGAGAACAGCACACAGGCTAGCCACACATAGAGAACAGCACACAGGCTAGCCACACGCGGAGAACAGCACACAGGCTAGCCACACGCGGAGAACAGCACACAGGCTAGCCACACGCGGAGAACAGCACACAGGCTAGCCACACATAGAGAATAGTACACAGGCTAGCCACACGTAGAGAACACCACACAGGCTAGCCACACATAGAGAACAGCACACAGGCTAGCCACACGTAGAGAATAGTACACAGGCTAGCCACACCCACATATAGAGAATAATACACAGGCTAGCCACACCCACACATAGAGAATAGCACACAGGCTAGCCACACATAGAGAAACATAGGTACAAAGTGGAATAGGCCACAAACATTACATTCTTTCAGCAGTTTTCTGAACATGCCTAGAGCTTCTTCTCAAAGCATTTTCCCCTGCAGGCCCTAAATGAGATTAATGTGTGTATACGCACACACACACAATTCATTATTATTAATTTTTTGAGACAGGGTTTCTATGTGTAGCTCTGTCTGTCCTGGTACTCATTCTGTAGACCAGGCTGGCCTCGAACTCACAGAGATCTGTTTCCCTCTGCCTCCTGAGTGCTAGGAGTAGAGGTGTGCACCACTACACCCAATGACACATACATCATTTCTAAAGAACTTGGTGAAGGGGTGCTTGTGATACTGAGGAGCGAAGTGTTGAGTGGGTGGCTCCCACTCAGCCATGACTCCCTAGTCATTTATAATTTGGTGATTCATCTGCTGATCCAAGAGCTAGCCGAGGGGACATGGGGTCAGCTGCTGCTGCTCAGCAAGTCCCTGAAGGGGAGCTACCGAGAGAAGAAAAGCGCTAGAACCCATGATGGTAGGCACTGGAACCCATGATGGTAGGCGCTAGAACCCATGACGCTAGAGCCCATGATGGTAGGTGCTAGAACCCATGATGGTAGATGCTAGAATTCATGATGGTAGATGCTAGAACCCATGATGGTAGATGCTAGAACCCATGATGGTAGATGCTAGAACCCATGATGGTAGGCGCTAGAACCCATGATGGTAGGTGCTAGAACCCATGATGGTAGATGCTAGAACCCATGATGGTAGGCGCTAGAACCCATGATGGAACTCCGGAGCATGTGGTTGTGATAGGTTTGTTTGCTTGTTTGCTAGAGACAGGGTTTCATTATGTAGTCCTGTCTGGCCCAATATTCACTGGCCTTGAATTCACAGAGATCCACCTGCTTCTGTCTTCCTTGTGTTGGGGTTAAAGTGCGAGCCACCACACTTGACGTGTGCTAAATTTTTGTTACCACACAAAGTAACGTGTTTCTGTCCTGCAGCTTCGTATTCACGAGTCATTTATACTTGATTCTAATGTAGCTCCCGCCCCGTGCCCTCTGGTGTCCAAACTCATTACACCCAACCAACTCTTTCTGTCTTGATCATCTTGGAAACATGAGACAAATCAGCCTGTCCCAGGGTCTGTCCATGGCGTATTAGCAAACAAATAAACCCAGTAACTCTCACTGAATAACTGTGAGTCATTTTAATTAAGATGATTTCACATATTGCTAATCAAAGAAGAGGCAGACTCGCTTAAGCTAAACTGACCAACAATTATTGGTTTATTTTGTGTTATAGTTTGCTTGCTTGTTTGCTTGTATTTGAAACAGAGTCTCACTATATAGTCTCAGCTATCCTGGAACTTAGTGTATAGACCAGGCTGGCCTCAAACTCCATCTGCCTCTGCCTCTAGAGTGCTAGGATTAAAGGTGTGCCACTACACCTAACTACAGGTGATTATTCTATTCAAAATAACTTCTGTTCATTAACAAGGTGATCATTTTTCAGAGCTGAAGACATAGGTCTCCAGGGGGTCTCTAGCCACAGAGTGTGTTTACACAGGTCATGCTAAATCTCACTTTGCTGACAAGCGGTGTCCCCTCTCAGAACTCATGAGCTGCCCAACCTAAAATAAATAGAAACTTTTATGACTAGCCACATTGTCTTCTAAACAAACTTGCAGGAAAATAAACTCATTACCAATGTATTTGTTAATTGTAAATGGCCACCATGAAAACCAATGATGTTTAAGTCTTTTGTGTGCTCGGAGCACAGAGTTTGGAGTAGGGGACAGAAGAGGAGTTCTTCAGGAGCACAAAAAGGACTTTCTTCTAATGGGAACAATCCAGGATATGGTAGTAAAACAGGGGTCAATTTTGTTTTTATTATTTATTATTATTAAAATGTCCACCATGAACTTTTCCTGAGAGGAAAGGCAAATCAATGGATTTGCCCCTTGTTGGCTCAGACTCCGCGCACGGCCAATGGGCATTGTACCTCGCAGTCCACATGATCCTAGTGGCATGGTGGTGCTTCCCACAGAGCTCTGCAGCACGGAAGCCCCTCTGGTGACCCCGGCACTCACCTTCTGCACCTGCTACAAAGGATGAGAAGACCCTGCTCTGCCTTCCCGAGCTGCAGCAGTAGCTGGCCACTCTTAGGCAGAGATATTTCTTCTAGAAATGCCTGGAGCTCAGCTGCTTTCCAGTGTCTCCCACCAGAACTCAAGGGCCTGATCCTGAAAAGTCTTTTGGCTGTAACCGTAAGAACTCCTCATTACCTGAGATGCCATATGACACAAAAGTCATAGCTCTGTGTTGCCTGAGGTACCACTATTCCCTCTGGTTCACTGTGTCAATGAAATGAAACCCACCAGCTCAGAGCTACTACACTCAGCTTGCACAAAACCACACTGGCCAGGAAGCATAGAAAATATTCCTCTCTTCTCCCTTCCCCTCCCCTTTTCTTTCCTCTCCTCCCCTCTCCGTTCCAAAAGCAATGTCTTACAGAGTTCATCAACACATTGCTGAGAGTCAGGGATGTGGCTTAGCCTGGCATAGGAGAAATTCAGTACCCAGCACAGAATAAACGGGAGGAATGGTGCACTGTTGCAGTCATAGCACGCAGAAAGTGTAGGTAAAAGAATAAGGAATTCAAAGTTATCCTCATAGAGATAGTGAGTTCAAAGCCTGGGCTAGAGAAAACATTGCTTCAAAAACTGAAGACAAAAGATTGAAAGAGCAAATGTCCCTCTTCTGATTCTAACACGAGGTACTTGACTGCTAGTTCTGCGTTAGTGTGTGCTTGGGGGAGTGTTCACGTGTGGGTGGGCACATGCGTAGGTTTGAGCGGAGGTCAGAGATTGACACTGGGTGTCTTTCTCAACCTTTTTGAGGCACAGTCTCTCTCTATACCTGGAGCTTGCTGGTTTACTTAGACCAACTGACTAGCAAGTTCCCGCACCTCTACCTCTTCAACCCACCCCAGGAGCCCATGTCTCTGCCTCTCTAGTGCTAGGAGTAGAATTACAGACATGTACTACCTCATCTGGCTTTCATGTGGGTGCTGGGGTCCAACTCCTGATCTCCTGCCTACACAACAAGGACTTTACTGACTGGGCCATCTCCCCAGGCCCTGCCTACTAATTTAAATTGTTGTCTTCAAGGTGACAAGCAAAGCCAGGAATGGCAGTTCATACTTATAATCCCAGAACTCAGGCAGCAGAATCATAAGTTCAAGACCAGTCTGGGCTACATAGTGCATCTAAGGCTGGCCTGAGCTGCATAGCAAGACTATCTGTCAAAAAGGAAATGTCAGAGCCAGCGACCTCTGCAGGAGCAGGTATGAAGGAGCAACCTCCAAGGGAGCAGGCATGAGCCACCACCCTGCATGGGAATGCCCAACCAAGCCAATGACCTCTGCCACACTAGTGAGTTACAAGAACACCTGAAAATTCTAGAACAAAACAAAACAAACTCACCCAGGAGGACTGGATGACAGGAAACAATCAAATTGAGAACTAAAATTAACAAAATAGAAATAAAGAAAACAATACAAAGAATCAATAAGACAAAGAGTTGGTTCTTTGAGAAAATCAACAAAATAGACAAACCTTTATCCAAACTAACCAAAAGGCAGAGAGAGAATATCCAAATTAACAAAATCAGAAATGAAAAGTGGGACATAACAACAGACACGGAGGAAATCAGGTCCGTACTCCACAAAATTGGAAAACTTAAAAGAAATGGACAATTTTCTGGATAACTATCACTTACCAAAATTAAATCAAGACCAGATAAGCAAATTAAATAGAATCATAACTGCTAAAGAAATAGAAAAAGTCATCAAAAGTCTCCCAACCAGAAAAAGCCCAGGACCAGATGATTTCAGTGCAGAATTCTACAATACTTTCAAAGAAGAGCTGATACCAACACTCCTCAAATTGTTCCTCACAATAGAAACAGAAAGAACAATGCAAAATTCTTTTTTTGATTAATTAATTAATTTATTTTTATTATTTAATTAAAAATTTCCACCTCCTCCCATTTCCCTCCCGCTCCCCCATCCCCCTTTCCCTCCCTCTCCAGTCCAAAGAGCAGTCGGGGTTCCCTGCCCTGTGGGAAGTCCAAGGTCCTCCCCCCTCCATCCAGGACTAGGAAGGTGAGCATCCAAACAGACTAGGCTCCCACAAAGTCATTACATGCAGTAGGATCAAAACCCAGTGCCATTGACCTTGGCTTCTCATTCAGCCCTCCTTGTCAGCCATGTTCAGAGAGTCTGGTTTGATCACATGCTCCATCATCCAGCTGGCCTTGGTGAGCTCCCATTAGATCAGCCCCACCATCTCAGGGGGTGGGCACGCCCCTAGCGGTCCTAACTTCCTTGCTCATGTTCTCCCTCCTTCTGCTCCTCATTTGGACCTTAGGAGCTCAGTCCAGTGTTCCAATGTGGGTCTCTGTCTCTAGCTTCATCCATTGCCAGATTAAGTTTCTATGGTGATATGCAAGATATTCACCAGTATGGCTATAGGATAAGGCCATTTCAGGTGCAAAATTCTTTTTATGAAGCTACAATCACCCTGATACTCAAACCACATTAAAGCCATTACTAAGAAAAATAATTACAAACCCATCTCGCTCATGAACATTGATGCAAAAAATACTAAATAAAATACGGGCAAACCAAATCCAAGAACACCTCAGAAAAATCATCCACCATGATCAAGTTGACTTCATCCCAAAGATGCACGGATGGTTCAACACACAAACATCTGTCAATGTAACTCACCACATAAACAAACTGAAAAAAAACCCCACATGATCACCTCATTATATGCTGAAAAAGCATTAAACAAAATACAACATCACTTCATGATAAAGGTCTTGGAGTGAGCAGGGATACAAGGAACATACCTAGGCATAATAAAGGCAATATACAGCAAGCCAACAGCCAACATCAAACTAAATGGAGAGAAACTCACAGCGATCCCACTGAAATCAGAAACAAGACAAGGTTGTTCATTCTCTCCACATCTATTCAATATAGTTCTTGAGGTTCTAGCTAGAGCAATAAAACAACAAAAGGAGATCAAGAGAATACAAATCAGAAAAGAAGAAGTCAAACTCTCTACTCTTTGTTGATGATAAGTTTACATAAGAGACCCCAAAAATTCTACCAAGGAACATCTTATAAACACCTTCAGGAATGTAGCAGGATGCAAAATTAAAAAAAAAAATCAGTAGCCCTCCTTTACACAAATGATAAATGGGCTGAGAAAGAAATTGGAAAAATATCACCCTTCACAATAGCCATAAATAGCATAAAATATCTGGGGGAAATTCTAACCAAACAAGTGAAACAAGTATGACAAGAACTTTAAATCTTTGAAGAAAGAATTTAAAGAAGACACCAGAAAATGGAAAGATTTCTCATGCTCTTGGGTAGGTGGAATTAACATAGTAAAAATGGCAATCTTGCCAAAAAGCAATCTACAGATTCAATGAAATGTTCATCAAAATCCCAGCAAAATTCTTCACAGACTTCAAAAGAACGGCACTCAACTTCATATGGAAAAGCAAAAAACCCAGGATAGCCAAAACAATCCTGTACAATAAAGTGACTTCTGGAGGCATCACCATCCCTGGCTTCAAATGCTACTATAGAGCTACAGTACTAAAAACAGCCTGGTATTGATATAAATACAGAAAGAAGGACCAATGGAATCAAATCGAAGACCCAGATATCAATCCACACACTTACAAACACCTGATTTTTGACAAAGAAGGAAAAAAAATCAAATGGAAAAAAGAAAGCGTATTCAACAAATAGTGCTGGCATTACTGGATATCAACATATAGAAGAACAGATCCATGTCATCACCATGCATAAAACTCAAGTCCAAATGGATCAAAGACCTCAACACAAAACCAACCACACTGAACTTCATAGAAAAGAAAGTAAGAGGTACACTTGAACACATTGGCACAGGAGACCACTTCCTAAATAGAATCCCAGTAGCATAGATACTGAGAGCAACAATTAATAAATGGGACCTCCTGAAACTGAGAAGCTTCTGTTAATCAAAGGATATGGTCAACAAAACAAAAACAGCAGCCTACAGAATGGGAAAAGATCTTCACCAACCCCACATCGGACAGAGGGCTGATTTCCATAATATACAAAGAACTCAAGAAATGGGTCATCAAAAAAAAACAAACAAATAATCCAATAAAAAAATAATGGGGTACAGTCCTAAACAGAGAACTCTCAACAGTGAAAGCTATAATGGCTGAAAGACACTTAAGGAAATGCTCAACATCCTTAGCCGTCACAGAAATGCAAATCAAAACAACTCTGAGATTCCATCTTATGCCTGTAAGAATAGCTGAGATCAAAAACACTGATGACAACTTATGCTGGAGAGGTTGTGGGGTAAGGGGAACACTCCCCCTTTGCTGGTGGGAGTGCAAGCTGGTACAGCCCTTTTGAATATCAGTATGGTCATTTCTCAGAAAGTTAGGAAACAACCTTTCTCAAGACCCAGAAATACTTCTTTTGGGTATATATCCAAAGGATGCTCAATCGTGCCACAAGGACATGTGCTCAGCTATGTTCATAGCAGCATTGTTTGTCATAGCCAGAACCTGGAAACAACCTAAATGCCCCTCAACCAAAAAATGGATAAAGAAGATGTGGTACATTTACACAATGGAGTACTACACAGCAGAAAAAATGACATCTTAAGACTTGAAGACAAATGGATGGATCTAGAAAGCATCATATTGAGTTATGTAACCCAGACCCAGAAAGGCAAATAAAATATGTACTCACTCATAAGTGGCTTTTAGACATAAAGCAAAGAAAAACCAGCCTACAATCCACAATCCCAGAGAACCTAGACAACAAAAAGGACCCTAAGAGAGACATACGTGGATCTAATCTACATGGGAAGTAGAAAAGACAAGATCTCTTGAGTAAATTGGGAGCATGGGGATCATGGGAGAGGGTAGAAAGGGATGGGGGAGGAAGTGGGGACAGTGGAGAAAAACATATAGCTCAATAAAAATAATTTTTTAAAAAGAAAGAAAATATCAAAATGAGAAATCCTGAAGATTCTATACCCTCACTAATATGACATTCTTCTTCCTTAACGGCTTGTTTATCTTGCTGGGTTGAGGGCCTCTGTGCAATATGTTATGGTCAAAACAAAACAACACAATTTGTTCTTTACATTGCTTAGTCATTATTCTGCCTTTCTGTTGCTTGTTTCTTTTCTCTTTCTTATCGTTTTATGGAGGGATTCAATGTTTCATTCTTGGAGGTCTGATAACATTCACGTCACTACTGAATTAGGATATTTTTCTACAAGGAGGAACCTTGTATTCTTTCTAATCCTTTCTCAGTGATACAAATCTCTGGTAAATAATGACACCTCTTTAAGGAGTGGCCTTGGTTTTCTTGGGGACTGATCACAAAAGGTGGAGTTGGCCAGGCCCAGCCAGCATTGCCAAGATTCCTTCTATTCTTCCCAAATTCTTCCTTTTTTTTTTAACCCTCCATCTTTCCTCCTGGTCAGATTAAACTGTATGATCTCTACAATGCAACACAGACCCACCGCTTTTCCTGCAGCTCTGTGAGTATTTTCTGGTGGTCTCTGTAGTCCCCAGGTGTGATATAAGCCCTCCTGGAGTGTTCTTCCTCAGCAATCTCACCAGTCTTGCCTTACAACTAGCAGCTATTTTTGTTTTTGAGATTTTACTAAAATAAAACATGGTATGAAAAGCAAGTAAACAAACAAAAAAGTATTTGTGTTTATACTATTTGTGGAATAACATAACTACAACAGTGTGTGTGTGTGTGTGTGTCTGTGTCTGTGTATCTATGTATGTGAGTTGAGGATTAAGGTAGAGTATAACTATTGTCTAGACTGACCTAGACTTCATAGCTCAAGGTGCCTTCAACTCATGGCCTTCCAGTCATTGCCTACAGAGAACTGGGCTTACAGATGTGCACTCTTGTGCCTTGATGGAACCATAGGTTTTAAGTTAAACATTCATAGCCAGGTGCATCCTTCAAGAGCTAGCTTTAATATTTTATAGATTCTATCACAGACCTATTGACCTGGATCCAGATGTGCCCACCACCTAGCTTGAAAGGCCAGCCTTCTCAGCCTTCTCAGCCTTCTCATGGACAGCTACCCAGCAGCTGCCCCAACTCTGTGCCACAGCAAACAGCTTCCCTTCCCCCACTTTTCCAAACATCTTGGGCATCTCAAACAATCCCAATTACACTCAGGTTGTTTAAACAAACAGCAGCACAATTCCCCAGCCCAGATCCCCAGCTGAGGGGTTCTCTGTGGGCAGCTCTCATCACCTCCACCCCAACCACCTCAACCCTCCCCCCACCTCCCCCCACCATCACACTGCCAGTCACTTCCAGAGAAGAGTGGCCCCATCAGAGACAATGGGGCTATGAGTTAGCAGTGGGCAGTTTTCTGTGTCTAAATGTTTGCAGACACTTGGTAAAGTGTCTCAGGCCAAGATTCCAAAGGACAACACCTCCACACCACAGAGCTTGTTTGAGTAGGCAGTCCCAGATAAGAAGGGGGCTGCCTTCTCTTCAAAAGCCGAGAATGCAGCATAGGGGCTGGAGTCGGTGCTGTGCGAGGTCTCACAAATTCCCTAGCAGAAGTCATCTTTAAAGATTTCTCGGCTGCCACCCTTCCTTAGAAGAACAGCGGGGAGTTCAGTATTTCCCAGATGATACAGCTGGGACATCTGATGGCTGAGCAGATCAGTGAGCGACAAGGGTACTTTCCCCACCCCCAGTGCGCGCTCACCTCATCAATGCTCCCTACATTAATTTCCTATTGACATGAAGAAGCTTGCCGCAGCTCCAGATCTCTCCAGACATCTTTCTGCATGAGCAGTTGCCAAACCTATGAGAACCCAACAACAGAGTGTTTGGGTACCATGACTCACCCAACAAATATTTATAGATTTTCTACTTAGGTAAATGTCAATACAATCCAGAGGTTGAGCATGGTGAAGTATAGACTCACACATATGAAAGAAAGTGGCAAGCATCTTAAGAAGAGACAAAGATACTGGGAGTTCAGAGATGAGATGGCTTCTGAGTGAGTGGGAGAGAGAGAGAGAGAGAGAGAGAGAGAGAGAGAGAGAGAGAGAGAGAGAGAGAGAGAGAGAGAGAGAGCGCGCGCTTTAGGTTTCCAAGTCAACCCTTGCAGCATTGAGCTCTGTGGGGCAGAAGGAGACCCATACTAGGTATTGGACACTTTGTGTTTCTTATTTCTTGTCTTTTCTTTCCCTTTCTTTTGTTCACTGTTTGTTTGTTACATTGCTTGTGTAGCCCAGGCTGGCCTAGAACTTAAAATGTAGCAAAAGATGACTGACTTTCTGAACTTCCTGCCTCCACTTCCAAAGAGCTAGATTCAAGCATATACGATTTAACCTGTTTGTATGCAGTGTTGGAGATCTAAGCCAAGGCTTCATGTGTGTTAGGCAAGCATCCTGCTAACTGAGCTATATCCCTACCTCCGGATCCTATAACACTTAAATAGACATTCTCACAAGCTATGGATCAGAGACTTAAAAAGATTCTTTGTAGCCCCGGCTAGCCACAAATTCACTATTGTCCTGCTTCAGTCTCCCGGGATTTTATACCATCACACCAGGCCTCATTCCTATCTTTTTAAAAAAAAGTTTTATTTCTTTTTATTATGCACATATGAATATTTGCCTGCATATATGTGTGTGCATCACATCCATGTCTATTGCCCTCAGAGACCAGATGAGGGTGTCAGACTCCTTGGAACTGAAGATGAAGAGGGCTGTGAACTGTCCTGGAGGTTCTGGGGACTGAACTTGGGTCCTCTGCAAGAACAGCTAATGCTCTTAATCACTGTGCCGTCTCTCCAGCCCTGTGCCATCTCTCCAGCCCCTGTGCCGTCTCTCCAGCCCTGTGCCATCTCTCCTGCCCTGTGACATCTCTCCAGTCCCTGTGACATCTCTCCAGCCCCTGTGCCATCTCTCCAGCCCCTGTGACATCTCTCCAGCCCTGTGCCATCTCTCCAGCCCTGTGACATCTCTCCAGCCCTGTGACATCTCTCCAGCCCCTGTGACATCTCTCCAGCCCTGTGCCATCTCTCCAGCCCTGTGACATCTCTCCAGCCCCTGTGACATCTCTCCAGCCCTGTGCCATCTCTCCAGCCCCTGTGACATCTCTCCAGCCCCCGTGACATCTCTCCAGCCCCTGTGCCATCTCTCTAACCCCTGTGCCATCTCTCCAGCCCTGTGACATCTCTCCTGCCCTGTGACATCTCTCCAACCCCTGTGACATCTCTCCAGCCCTGTGACATCTCTCCTGCCCTGTGACATCTCTCCAACCCCTGTGACATCTCTCCAACCCCTGTGACATCTCTCCAGCCCCTGTGACATCTCTCCAGTCCTGTGCCATCTCTCCTGCCCTGTGACATCTCTCCAGCCCCTGTGCCATCTCTCCAGCCCCTGCGACATCTCTCCAGCCCCTGTGACATCTCTCCAGTCGCTGTGACATCTCTCCAGCCCTGTGCCATCTCTCCAGCCCCTGTGACATCTCTCCAGCCCCTGTGACATCTCTCCAGCCCCTGTGACATCTCTCCAGCCCCTGTGACATCTCTCCTGCCCTGTGACATCTCTCCAGCCCCTGTGACATCTCTCCAGGCCCTGTGCCATCTCTCCAGCACTGTGACATCTCTCCAGCCCTGTGCCATCTCTCCAGCCCCTGTGACATCTCTCCAGCCCCTGTGACATCTCTCCAGCCCCTGTGCCATCTCTCCAGCCCCCGTGACATCTCTCCAGTCCCTGTGACATCTCTCCAGCCGCTGTGCCATCTCTCCAGCCCCTGTGACATCTCTCCAACCCCTGTGACATCTCTCCAGCCCTGTGACATCTCTCCAGTCCCTGTGACATCTCTCCAGCCCTGTGACATCTCTCCAGCCCCTGTGCCATCTCTCCAGCCCCCGTGACATCTCTCCAGTCCCTGTGACATCTCTCCAGCCGCTGTGCCATCTCTCCAGCCCCTGTGACATCTCTCCAACCCCTGTGACATCTCTCCAGCCCTGTGACATCTCTCTAACCCCTGTGCCATCTCTCCAGCCGCTGTGCCATCTCTCCAGCCCCTGTGACATCTCTCCAGCCGTTGTGCCATCTCTCCAGCCCCTATGACATCTCTCCAGGCCCTGTGCCATCTCTCCAGCACTGTGACATCTCTCCAGCCCTGTGCCATCTCTCCAACCCCTGTGCCATCTCTCCAGCCCCTGTGACATCTCTCCAGCCCCTGTGACATCTCTCCAGTCCCTGTGACATCTCTCCAGTCCCTGTGACATCTCTCTAGTCCCTTGAAGATTCTCTATACATTGCGGATACTACTCCTTTTTTATATACAGTTTACAAAAATGTTTCTCAGTATATAGCTTGCTTTATATCTTTTTTACTAGTCTTTCATAAAGTAAAAGATTTTTATTTAATTTAATACAGTTATTATTTTTTTATTTGTTTTGTTTTATTTAGAGACTGGATCTCACTATGTAGCTCTGGCTGGCCTGGAACTCACTCTTTGACCACACTGGCCTCAAACCTACTGAGAATGCCTGCCTCTGCCTCCCAAGTGCTCAGATTACACCATTAGGTGTAAATAAAATGCTGGCTTCATTAACAAAAAACAAAACAAAACAAGGATTCACGTAGCCTAGGCCACCCTTGAACTCTCGATGCAGCCAAACCTGGTCTTGAATTTCTAAACAGTCTACCTCCTCCCAAGTGCCAGGACTCCAGGCATGCACCACCACCATGCCTTGCATGCACTGCCATGTCCAGCATGCACCGCCACGCCTTGCATGCGCTGCCATGTCCAGCATGCACCGCTGTGCCCGGCATGCACCACCATGCTCAAGTCTTTTTTTTTTTCAGCTTCCTCCTCAATGCTAGGATTATGGACACATCATCATGTCTGCCTTCAAACTTGCGAGTTTTTCTTCAATAGATGCTGCTTTTGGTATCAAAATTATGAAATCCTTCTCTACCTCAAGGTCTCAAAGGTTTTTCTACTATGTTTTTCCCTAAAATATTTATATTTTGAGTTTATGCTAAAATTTGAGTTAATTTATAGGTAAGATATGAGGTCTAATTCAAGTGTTTGTTGACTGTTCGTCTATGGGTACCTAACTGCTCAAGCACCCATTATAAAAGATATCTCCTCCACTGAATGCTTCTGTGCATATTTTGAACATCATTGGGTTCATTGGAGACTATTCCTGATGCCCTCTGCCATGGACCTCCATCCTACATCCTTTCCAGTACCACAGGCAAAGGAGTCTTCACACACTAGTCTTGGTTTTCAAAATGGTTTTAACCGTTTTAGTCCCTCAACTTTATAAAGTTTTTAATAACAAAATTTGTGTTAGACTTTTCTGCTTTTCTCATCTTTTTTAAAATTTTTGTGTTTGTGTATATGTGTGTCTGTGTGTCTCTGTGTGTGTTTGCATATGTCTGTGTGTGTCTGTGTTTGTGTGTGCCTATGTGTCTGTGTGTCTTTGTGTGTCTGTATGTGTGTGTGTCTGTGCATATGTCTATGTGTACCTGTGTGTTTCTGTGCATATGTGTCTCTGTGTGTGTCTGTATGTGTGAGTGTATGTGTCTGTGTGTGTCTCAATGTATATCTGTGTGTCTTTGTGTGTATCTTTGTGTGTGTCTATGTGTGTGTCTCTGTGCATGTGTCTATGTGTGCCTGTGTGTCTCTGTGTATCTGTGTCTCTGTGTGTGTCTGTATGTGTGAGTGTCTGTGTCTGTGTGTGTCTCTATGTGTATCTGTGTGTCTGTCTTTGTGTGTGTCTATGTGTGTCTGCATGTCTCTGTGTGTGTCTGTGTCTGTGTGTTTCTCTGTGTGTCTGTGTGTGTGTACAGTGTGATGGGAGATTGTGTTCTACAGTATACATGTAGCAGTCAGATTTATTTTTATTATTTCTAACATGTGTGCATGTGTGTGTGTGTGTTTATACACATAATTGCAGGTACCCAAGGAAGACGGAAGTATCAGGTCCCCCTAGAAGTACAGGCAGTTGTGAGCCACTTGATGTAAGTGCTGGGAACTGAACTTGGGTCCCTTGCGATAGTAGCCATGCCTTAGCTGCTAAGCCATCTCTTCAGCCTCCTCCTTCTGCCTTTACGTGGGTCTGGGGGATCAAAGTCTCTTTGCAAGCACCTTTACTGAACCATCTCGCTGGTCCCAGTCTTCAGCATTATATCTAGTTTCTAAATGGTCGGAAAGTCACTATCACCCTTCTCATATGAGCTCCTACTTTGTTTCCACCGTGGCTACGTACACTGGTATGGCTTCAGTTCTTTTAATCATATTTTCAAGCGTATCTCTACTAATGTTGTTAGATGGATAGTCTTTAAGACAGAGTCTTGTACCAACTCCAAACTCTCCCCTCAGCCTGTGAGCTCTGATACCACAGGGATTTGTCACGACCGCTACATGTATACTGTAGAACACCATCTCATTAAATACGACTTTGCAAACATTTTTAAATGCATCATTGACGTAGCATTTATTTTGTAAACTGAGTTTACTTTAAAAGTGATCTACACAATGGGGCAGGAGAGATGGTTTAGCAGTTAAGATCACATTCTGCTCTCCCAGAGGGCCTGAGTTTGGTTCCCAGCGCCCCTGTTGGACAGCTTGTAACTCCAGCTCCAGAGAGCCAGTGCCACCTCCTGGCGCTCCAGAGAGCCAGTGCCACCTTCTGGCGCTCACGGCCATCCGTAGGCATCACACATACACCCCACCCCCCACTTACAAATAAATTTTTTAAAAGATATTTTTAGAAAGGTAATCTATCCCTTTGGACCCTGTATTTTCAGAGATAGCTGCTGAATACTGGATGAAAGTCTCTTTTCATTCACAAACTTGAAAGAACAACAACGAATGCCATTGACTCTTCCTTTCCCGGAGGGAAGGACGGGCGAGTTCTCATTCACGTGGCCTCCAACTCCCAGGGATACCTGCCTCTGCCTTCCCCGAGTGCTGGGATTAAAGGTGAGCGTCACCACCCTCCACAGCTCTGTCTCTAATGGCAGGCCATCTTCTAGCCCCAGACTTCCAAAGGAGAAAGAAGTGGGAGATGATGGAGAGGCGTCCTGAGAGGTGACAGTCTTTACTTTGTTAAAGGTCACAAAGGAGGCATAACACAGAACCCACACTCGCCTCTCTGTCATCTTAAGCCAGGCGGAGGGGGTATTAGTGTCAGTCTCCAAAAGTCTCGTTAGTAAGGAACATAATGAAGAGAAAATTCTAGAAACCAATGGTTAAAGAAGAAAGGTAAGGACAAGGAAAACTTCCCGTTCTGTTTATTGTCGTTGCCAGTGCTGAGTCCAAGTCCCCATCGCTCATCTAGTAAGCCGCTCTAAGCCTTGGAGGTTCCCTCCCAGGTTGTGCAGCCCACAAGTGCTCTTGGTCCATACATCCCATACTCTGTATCTCCAAAGTAATTGGAAATACTCCTCCAAAGAGCAGGAACTGCACCCATACCCTTGACTGGAGCTGAGAGTACAGTTGGTGTCCATCCGACTGCAAAGGCTCTGGTGAGCAGGCCACTGTGGCTTTCCCACCAGGATCCACCCCTCTTTATGAGCCCTGCTGCCTTCCTCTCCAGAATAAACACAGAGCAGAGACTGTGCTCCCAGCAGGGTGACCTGCAAGTGACCCCTGGGCTGACCTAACCCTCTGGTCACTCTCACCAACAGGTTTGTTTATCTTGGAACCTCGGAGCCTCTGTACCCAAGAGCTCCAGCCCAGGACCCTAAGTCCTTCAGAGTGAGCTGTCAGTCTCCCCTAAGTGCATGGTGGACGGCTACATGACAGCCAGGGTTTATTTACCAAAACCTGATGTTTATGCTGTCCAGCAGTGAGCTGGGCCCATCGGTGCTGAATTTAGTAAGCGAGGAGCCAACCAGCCGTCTCCAGCAGGCACTAGCTGTCACCCCACAGGATTATCAGTGGACCGCATAGAGCACCTCTCTGCCTGGGTCCTCAGAGATTAAAGGCTCCCTGTCAATTTGAATTTGACATCTCCATCTCCATACAAAAGAGGAGTCTGCCCGGTCACTTCTCAAGAGCTCATTTTGATGCAAACAACACAAGTACAATTGAGGCAGAAAGGAAGTGTTAGCTTCTAACTCAAGGGTAGGTCACTTTGCAAAGTGGGTTGTCCAACACACCACAGGCAAAAGTTTACAAATGACAACGGCGTTGTGGATAGTGACAGGGAAGAAAGACATTTGCTGGATGGAGCATATTCTCAAAATGAAATAAGATTCAGGAGTTTACTGACGCTATGGTGGCTCAGTGGCAGAGCACATCCCTGTATGTGTGAGGCCATGGGTTCAATCCCCGGCACCAGCAATGTTTAGTCTGTATAGTTAGCATATCCATCAACTCAAATATCTATTTTCTTGTGATGAGAATACTGGAAGTTCTATGGTCTAGGTATTGTGAAATATACATGGTTGTTATAGGGCACATGGGGGGACTTCTGAGAGTGCGCTAAATGAAATGAGCCTAGAGCAGAGTGACAAGGACTTTAGTTTTTAAAGTTGATTTTACTTTTTCAGATGTCATCTCTTAAGGAACCAACTTGTACTTCTAGTCTGTTTCAGAGGCTGTTCTAAAGAGATCAGGACTATTCAAGAACTTGAGTTTATTCTCCAGGCCCAGCAATTGCTTTAAAGATGCTTTTTTTTTTCTTCAAATGGCTGAGGAAGACAAATATGAACTTACAAACCAGGCCAAATTAAGAAGATGACAGTTGGTTATGAGTACAGGCCCTTTTCTGCTTCCAAACGGATTTGATGTGCCTTAGCAGACAAGAGGAGCGGGAGAGAGCTCCTGGAGAGGGCCTTGCTGAAACAGGCACGAGAGACGCTCTCCTCCTCTATCCTATTAAGGTTCTGCTTGTCAGTGACTCCCAAAGCCCCCCATTATCAGCTTTGACTTAAATAAACCTTCTGCTGATGTACCCACTGCCTCCCTACAAGCAGCAGGTCCATCCATCAATGTCACCTTTGCGGAGTGGCTGCCATGACAGTTCATGATCATTAACCAGCCCTGGCGTGCTTTGTGTTAAAGTTAAGACACATCAAACACAGCGACTCTGTGGTGCCTTGAAGTTACGGGGGACAGGATGCACTAGGGTGAGGCCGGCCAAACTCACTTTGACAAAAGTTGAAAAGTGAACTCTGGCAAGGATAAGCTAGGATCTTAGTATCCCTCCCCCGCTCAATTCCACTCCATTCTCAGAGGCAGAAAGTGAACTATGGGAATTTGAGCTAAAACTGAGCACCAAAAGACCCAAGTATAGGACTTGTTTCCACCACCCTCAAACTGCTCCCCTAAAGTGGCTTCTCCAGTGCTGGTATGCTCCACCCCAACATCTCCCAGAAAGGCTGCTTCCACAGGCTGGCTGGGACCTAGTCAGCCATCTCTCTCCCTGCTCTGCTAACAGACACCATACTTCCCAGATGAGCTCAGACACCTCAAAGCCCTCAAAGCACTAAAGGATGGGCAATTTCTCTTTCCACCTCTTCAAAGTTTATGTGAAACAACAAAGAAAAAGAGGCCATGAATTGAGAGAGAGCAAAGGGTTGAGGTTCCATGGAAGGTTTGGAGGAAGGAAAGGAAAGGGAAGAAATTATGCCACTATATTATGATTTCAAAAAATTTGAAAAATATTATAATTTTAAAAATTTAAAAAACAAAAAGAAAGCATAAGGTATTAGAGCAAGAAAATTCATGTGCCTGGGTGCTCGTGTTTACACTTCAGATTTCTCCCAAGGCCCAAGGTTTAATAAGGACTGTGCTTTCCTTATCATGGCTCCTTTGTAGACTGGTCCAGATTAGGGAAATGACCTTGAGAGGCTGCCCAAAGAGGGAGGGGGCACTTGTGCTTCCTGTCACTATCTAGCCATTAAATAACAACAATAAAAATAAGAAACTTTGTTCCTCTCTGCCCTTGTCATCAAAAGAATTAGCATGCATGCAATTCTGTCCCTCTTTCCTTCAGATAACAGCGATTGAGTGGTGCCCCAAGGTTTGGAGGAACCAAAATTGGATTGTAACCCTTTAGGAAGGATGCATGAAATACCTACATTAACCATAGACCTTGGGGATGCAAAGAAAGGTGGTGAGAGCCAAGGAGGCTTCACTAGGCATAGGGCCAATTGTCTCCAAATTAGGAGCTGAGCTAGGAGTAGGGTAACAGTTCATGCAAAAGGATAAAACTGAGCCGCTAGCACAGGTATGTGCTACATCCTGAGTGCCATGGGAACGCCTTCAGGAATAGCCTTTAAGATACCAGCCCACTTGGGAGTGGTCTCTTATACAATAAATGCAGCCATAAACCTTGTGCACACTCTCTCTCCTGGCTGCTGGATTCAGATCCTGTTCCCTGTTTGTATAGAGGACAGTGATCTGTGAGTTTACCCCTAAATAAATAACCCTTTGTTATACTCAATTCTGAGCTAGTGTGGGATTATGTTACAGCATCCATCTTCATCTGACACCCATGAAAATCCCAACTCCACACCTACTGGGATAGGCCCAAAAGGTCCACGGCCCAGAAGGTTTCCCACTCCCACCCACCTGGCTTGATTTCACCTACTAAGCAGGTTTTTGCTACCACATGACAACATGGCAATTTCCCCAGCTTGCATACACTACTCCCACTCCCAACACTTTCCCTGCCACATGACTTGCACAGCTTCCCTGCTTGCAAGCTCCTCGATATTCTGACCATCAAAAATCTCTCTCCATATACATAATTGATTAGTTGCTCTAAATTTGTCAAGCAAAGTATATTTCTCAGTATTTAATGAGGCAAGAACCAAAGTAGTATGGAACCGTTCGCGCAGTTGCTGGTTGTGTCTCTCTGCCATGCGGCAGCAGCTGTGACACCTGCTGGCCTACAACAATTTATTGAAATTAACAGAGGTAAGTAAATCAATAAATTTGAAAGTTATGCAATGGCAGACAATATTATCATCCAGGAATTTAATAACCTTTTTATTTATAGTATGGATGGTATTCTTCAAGGCATATATGATTTTTCTGATAGATCAATTTATTGGATATTAGGACTTAGCTTTATTTTTTATATTGTATCCTTAAGAAAATGGTTTGATAATAGAGCCAAGAATGAGGCACTTTTAGAAATGATACAGTCTTTGCAGACTAATAATGAACAGCTAGCTGACAGGATTTATACCATCAAAAATCAAGTTAGCTGAAAAAATTAATGCCATTGAAAAGGATAACATTAATTTGACAGACAAAATTCAATCCATGTCAAAGGGTACTGAGAAATTATCTGAAAGAACTAATACTGTTGAATTTGACAATCAAAATCTGTTTAAAAAGTTATGATAGGTTAGCAGATAGAGTATTTCCCTGGGAAGGCAATCTGTATGCTATCCTAATAATGTCCAAGGATGAGTTGTTACCTTTAAGGAAAAAAACTTCATACTTTGGAATCACATGTGCAGAATGAGGACCAGAGGCTAGGTGCACCAATGAGATCACTAGAAATATGTATAGGCCAGGAGATTCAGGTTTTAAAAAAAAGACAGTAGTAAAAAAATTTGGAGTGAGGAAATTATCAGAGCTGATGAGCAAGGATAAAAAAAATTACAAGGACAGGATTTAACATCACCAGTACATGTCAGAATCAGAGATGACTTACCCAGGGTTTTAGCTTCCTACCCTGTACTCACCTCTGAAAAAGCATCGAGTTCTAAATGCCCCCAAAGGATCCAAAAAAATGTAAATGGAAGTGATCTAAAAGAAAGTAAGCAAGTGGTAACATCTTTTTTTGTCTTTTTTTATTTTATTGATTTTTGTTGAGCTCTACATTTTTCTCTCCCCTCCCCACCTCTTCTCTCCCCTTCAACTCTCTCCCAAGGTCCCCACACAAGCAGCAGTATCCTATGGACTGCATTCACCATTTGTTAGGGAGATGGTAAAGACATGGGATGGGCTTCCAGCAGGAAGCAGGAAGGTTACCCCACATGATTGGCATCCATTAGTTTCAGCAGTCCTCAAAGACGGGTCTCAACTACTCTGGAAATGCTATTAGTGAGAAGAGGCAAAGCATTTTAGAATAACAGGAAAAAGAAAAAAGATTTGAGGCTTCCCAGATAAAATTCTTGGTAAGGGCACTTATGCTGACCCACAGGATCAAGCTCTTTACGGTGAACATATTTTGTCCCTATGCCACACAGCAGCCTTAAATGCTTGGGACAGGATTCAAGAACTAAGAAAAAGCATTGAATTATATATTAGGGTAAAACAGGGCCAAAAAGAACCTTTTAGTGACTTTTTACAAAGATTAACTAAGGCTATACAAATAGAAGTAACAAACCCAAAAGCTGGATGAGTACTTATGGGATCTCTGGCTTTGAAAATGCCAGTTTAGAATGCAAAAAGATACTTGGGCCTTTAAAGGTTAGATCAGCACCAAAGAATGAATGGATCCTGCGTACAATGACATTGAGACATTTGACTATAATACTAAGGCTTGGAAAGAAGAAGTAATTTCCAAAGGTATGAGGAGACACCAAAACGTCAAATTTTTTAATTATGGTAGAATAGGACATCTGAGAAGAGATAGTAGAGAAGGCATTTCTAGAAATAATGTTTCCTCTGGGGAATGGCAAAAATAGGAGGTCTCAATCTTCTGGATTATGTAGAAAATGTGGCAAAGGCTGACATTGAACCAACAAATGTAGGTCAACAAAAGATAGAAAAGGCAACCTGATACCATCAGGAAACTCCTTGAGGGACCTCTTGCAGGCCCCCTAGTCAAATGTGGTCCAGTCATTCCCAGTCACTGTGGAGGACATGTCTTACCAGGAAAATTAAAAAATACATTGCCTGCTGTAAAAAACCCATACTGTTCTAGATGATGATAGATTAGATATGGAGGATGAATTCCAATAGGAAATAGGAAGTGCATATTTGGCATATTTCTATAAATGATCAAAGACCAAAGCTAAGAGCATGTATAAATAACACTGTAATTGAAGAATTACTGGATACAGGTGTGAATGTAACTATCATTACTCCAGAATCTTGGCGTCCAAATTGATCTCTTCAAGACACAGATGTTTAATTCCTAGGAATTGGAACCGTATCTCAAGTGAAACAAAGCATGAGATGCCTTGAATGCATAGAGACAGAAGGACAAAGAGGAAGGCTGAGGCCATATATGGCTAATATTACAGTGAATTTATGGAGTAATTACCTGCTGCAGCAATTGAATACCCAGATTAACATTCCTGCAGTCCCAGAAACTCCTGTTTCTGGGAAGAATATTATAAGGTATTATACACAAAGGTCACCAGTCATTCAGGTTGTACAAGAACACAAAGCAACTAGCAAACCTTCAAAGGTGCCAATGGCCCTACCTTTAAAATGGTTAACTGAGAACCCAATATGGGTTAAACAATGGTCTTTAATAGAAGAGAAGCTGCAGGCTTTAGAATAGCTGGTACAGGAGCAACTAGATGCTCACTATATTAAAGAATCTACCAGCCCTGTAATTCTCCTATATTTGTTGTTAAAAAGGAATTTGGTAAATGGAAAATGGTGACAGATCTAAGAGCTGTTAACAAAGTTATCCAACCTATGGGCTCTCTACAGTCTGGAATTCCTCTGCCTTCCTTATTGCCTAAGGATGGCCTCTTACACTTATTGGTTTAAAAGATTGTTTCTTCACTATACCCTTACAAGAAAAGAACAGAGAAAAATGTGCCTTCACAGTGCCTACTTATAATAATTCTTAGCCTACTAGGAGACATCAGTGGACTATCCTCCCACAGGGAATGCTCAATAGCCTCACCCTGTGCCAATACTTTGTAAGTCAGCCATTGGAAATGATACATAGGCAGTTTCCCAAGTCTATAATTAGCCACTACATGGATGGCATTTTGCTATCTGATTCAAATGTAGATACTTTAGAAAGAATGTTTGAAGAAGTAAAGAAACTTTTGCCTAAATGGGGATTATGAATCTCTTCTGAAATAATACCAAGATGAGATTCTGTCAATTGCCTAGGTTATAAAATAGGCTTACAGAAAATTATAACACAACAGGAACAAATTAAGAGAGACCTAATGCTCTTCTCATTCAGCTTCTACTAAGAAGTTACAAGTTTGACTCTGGTTGTTTCTCTCTCTCTCTCTCAATGACTTTGTGTGTGTGTGTGTGTGTGTGTGTGTGTGTGTGTGTGTGTGTGTTCATATAGTACCAATGATGGACAGAAGGGGGTATTGGGTACCCTGAAGTTGGAGTCACAAGTGACTTTGTGGGTGCTGGGAACCAAACCCTGATCCTTTGCAAGAGCAGCAGGTGTTCTAATCACTGAGCCATCTCTTCAGTCTGGTTTTTGTCTTTTTAGAACCAGATTCTCTTTAATCTTTTCAATAACCATAAATGTGTTAGATCTCCATTTTCTGAGCTGGGAAGTGAACTGCTGCACATGGCAGTAAGTTCTAGAAGGGCAGTTCTGGAGAGCTCTAAACACCATTCACACGCAGTGTGGAACATCATCCAGGACAGGAATCAGGAGAGAGTTCCCTACAATAAAACAACTTGGTTCAATATCCTTTTGTGTGGTATTGCTTAAAAACAGAAACCATCTCATCATTTTTCCTTTGACTTTTGTATTGTTGAGACAGCCTCTTATGGCTCAGGCTGGCTTTAAGCTTCTAGCAGTCCTCCGACCTGGCCCCTGGTCATGGTTGTGCAGGAATTCTTCATGAAGTTCACATCACCTTGGCTCTCAGAGTCACTCAAGTCATCGTGGTAGGGATACGGATCAGTGCTCCGTTACTGAACAAATGCTGTGTCTCCTTTTGTTTGCAGCATTTTAATTATATTTATTTATTTTCAGGATGGGGCACCCATGCCTTGTCACTGTGTGTGGAGATCAAAGGTCAGCTTGTGGGAGTCAGTTTTCTCCTTCAACCATGCCTGAGATCTGCCTCCTGATTGGCCTCAAGCACCTTTTCCTGTTGAGCCCTCTTGGGATCCACATCTCATTCAGCATTACCCCAGGTACAGGCCTAACTGGACTGAACACATCAACACCCCTTGGTGTCCTTGCCCCAGACAGGGAAGTAGAACCTTCCCTTCTTGGCCTGCTGTCTGGCTGAGCACACGCATGTGAGTACAACATGGACAGCTGGGAGCCAAACTTTGGGAGATAAGAATCCAAAAGGAGAAATGTCTATGTTCTGAACGAGTGATGGCAAGGCTCTTGTTAACAGACACTGGCATTATTTTGGCGTGGACCCAGTGCGTTGTTCAGAGTCATGCTTTCTTACAACAGTTTGTACCATTTTCCTGAGCCTTAAGTCATGTCCCTGAAAGTGGGTAAGAAGTCTCACACATGTCCCAGCAATTGTTGCATTCTGGGACAGGCAGAAACAAGACAAAGGGCCCTGCTAGTGCCCAAGCCAAAGCACCTGACCTCTACCCCTCAGTGAAGAGAACTCAAGAAGGAAGGTCAAAGGTCAGAAGGTGACTATTGCCTCTCTGTTGGTCCTTGGTTCAGGAGCCATTCCCCATGCTCAAACAACCTGGGGAAAGCAAAAGAACATAAAGATGGTTTCCTGGTACTGCCTGAGGGACACACAGAAATGATGAAGGGGGCCTACAAACAGGCTTTTTTTAGGCAATCCTGTAGCAGCTTACAAATTATAAATACATTTCTGGTTTATCTTTCTTTCTGTTCTGAGTAAGGGTTTTGTAGTAATTAGGAGCGTGGTGGCGGGGCTGCGTCCCCAACACCCCAGCCGCCTGCTCAGCTAGCTTATGCCCCAAAATAATTACACAGACACTGTATTCTTTTAATCACTGCTTGGCCCTTAGCTCTAGCCCTTACTGGCTAATTCTGATATCCCAATCAACCCATCTCTAACAATCTCTGAGCACCGGTCTTACCGGGAAGATTCTAGTTCAGAGCTTCATCGCGTGTGTCTGCCCAGGAGCCTGGAGCATGGCGTCTCTCCTGAGGCATCTGCTCCCGAGAGGAGAGCTGTCACTTCCTCTTCCTCCCAGCGTTCTGTTCTGTTTACTCCTCCCACCTATCTCCTAGCCAATGAGATGGGCCAAGGCAGTTCCTTTATTAGCCAATGACCTTCCTCCATCAGGGTTTTATTTTTTAATTGTTTTTATTGAGCTATACATTTTTCCCACTCCCCTCCCTTCCTCCCTTCTCCTCTTCTACCCTCTCCTGTGGTCCCACACTCCTAATTTATTCAGGAGATTTTGTCTTTTTCTCCCTCCCATATAGATACACGTATGTTTCTCTTAGGGCCTCTTTGTTTAGTTTCTCTGGGATCGTGGTGTAGAGGCTGGTTTTTCTTTGCTTTCTATCCAAAAGTCACTTATGAGTGAGTACATATTGTATTTGTCTTTCTGGGTCTGGGTTACCTCACTCAATATGAGTTTTTTTTCTAGTTTCATCCATTTGCCAGCAAATTTCAAGATATTATTGTTTTTTACTCCATTGTGTAAATGTATCACTTTTTTTAAAATCCATGTCACGTTATTATACGTTGTAGGCTGGTCTTGAACTTACAACCATCTCTTCCATCTTCTGAGTACTAGGATTAAAGGTGTGAACCACCATGCTTGACTGCAGACATGTGGTTCCTGTGACTTAACAATCTTTCCAATGTGTACCATAACAATATAATTTTTTTCCCATAGAAAATATTCCTGGGAGCATTTTAATGTACGGTAACAACTTTTTTTTTATAAAAGAAAAACACAAAGC
Organism: Microtus pennsylvanicus; assembly: GCF_037038515.1. Taxonomy (NCBI): domain Eukaryota; kingdom Metazoa; phylum Chordata; class Mammalia; order Rodentia; family Cricetidae; genus Microtus; species Microtus pennsylvanicus. Next base: position 69,756,814 of record NC_134582.1, read on the forward strand.
AAGCTAAATGTTCACCACTAAAAGAGTTGTCAAATAAATAATATCACAGATACCTCTGTACAGACATCAAAGGGAGTAGAATAAATCTACGGGAAGAGTCACGGGAAGAAAGTTCAGCCCATTCTAAAAGTACACATACTACCAAATTGCTTACAAAATGGTTACACCTGTTTGTAGACCTGCCGCCAATATATAAAAGTAGGTGCCACTGGAAATGTCAGGAAGCCTTGTACATATGTAAGTATGTGTGGATATCTACTTGTCCATATTTGTGGATCGGCCTCTCTGGGTTGACTTGCTCAGCCATAAGGTCTATAGATTTCTCTTTCAGGAAATAATACCAATCACCTTTATTTTGATTTTTAATTATTCATTTGTTCATTTATTCTTGGAAGTCTTGCAGTAGCTCCAGCAGGCCTGAACCAGCTGTGACTCCCAAGCTGGTCTAGAACGTACAGCAGTTTTCATGCTTCAGCCTCCCAAGAGCTGAAGCCACAGGTCTGAGCCACCACATTGGCTGCTCAGGGAACGTTTTTAAATGAATTCATTTCCAAGGGCCAGGAATCAGGACCAGGGGATTCAGTCCTCAGACAAGGTCGGCTTGGATGGCAGGAGCCCAACAAACAGCTCTCCTGCTTAGTCCTGTCAGCCACCAAGTGGGGCTGCTGGCTGGAGGAGGCCCAGCTCTGCTGCGGTCTTCCCCACTCCTGTCCCCCATCCTGGGGCCCGTGCCAGGTACTTCCCTGAGCGTTCCATAGACATTGCCAGCAGCCTTCATCTCCCAGATCTGTGTGGCGTTGCTTCTGATGAGACAACAACAGGTCCAGATTACTACCCAAGTGATTTGGCTGCCAGCGGGAGAACTCTGGCCCCAGCCATTGGGAAACACTGACTTTCTAGAGGATTCTGAGTCACGAGGGAAAAATAACAAACACAGGTGCAAATTTTCCTATTCATACACGGGGGCTTAAAAAATACATTTAAATTCAAATGCCTCCTACCCGCTCTGCTCCAAAACCAATCTTTGTGGCACTTTAACCACGCTGAACGTTTCTGCGGGGACACCCAGGACTGCCCATGAAGAGTGGTCCACCCAAATGGCAACTTTCCTTTCCCTAGAGGACCTGTCACAGTGGACACAGCAGCACATGCCTGCAGTCCCTAACCTTGGGAGGTGGAGGCAGGAGGATCAGGTCAAGGTCATCCTCAGCTATGTGCCAAGTTTGAGGTCATCTTGGGCTACATGAGACCCTGTTAAAACAAAACAAAAACTGCTCAATTGTATTAATTTCTTTCTTCTTTTGACCTTATAGGTCTTTCTTATGCCAATCTTGAGGACCCCGTGCCTAGCCTGCCCTGTTCAGCAGCCTATCCAGCAAGCCAATCAATCTGTGTTGACTCCGTCCCTGGGCAAAGCCCAGAAGGCCAGTAGTTATCTAGAGTAGGGAGAGTGAAGTTCATTTTAATGAGGCAGTCTTGGTGCTTTCCAAATTTGAAATGGAAACCATAAAACAAAACGCTTTGTCTAGTGCAGTATGGTCATGAGCATGTGTGTGTTTTCTGCAAAGAACATGATTTGTCTAGTGAAGTACGGTCATGATCAGGTGTGTGTTTCCTACAGAGAACATGCTTTGTCGAGTGCGGTACCATCATGAACACGTGTGCATTTGCTACAGAGGTCAAGCATGCAGCAGATGACATGCCTTTTTCGTCACATTGACTGTGCTTTCTTTCAGTGGCTCCTTGTGCTGATATCACAGTGTGGTGCAGCCATCTCCACTACACTAATCTGGAACATTCTCATCCTCCTCAACTGAAACTCTGACCTCTTAAACAACCCCACCCCTGTTTCCTTCCACTCCTGTCAAGCACTGCCCTGCTTTCTGTCTCAGCTGGGTGTGCAGTCTGTCTTACAGAAGAAGACTGCACAGCAGCTACCATCTGTATCTAGTTGTTTTGCTTAGCAAAAAGATGTTTTCAGAATCACTCATGTTATATGAAAATTGTATCCCCTCTTAAGGTTAAATAGTAGTCTACCGAGTGTATAAACTTTCAGATCTGTCCATCTGCCTGGGGACATATATTTACATTGTTTTCTCCTTTTGGTTATCATAAAATTTATTTTATGGGTATGAAAATATATGAATCTGGATTTTGTTTGTGTAAGGGATTGTGTTGTGATAGTGGTAGTGGTATTTTTGTTTTTTTAAGATCTTACACTGTCCAGGATGACCTTCAACTGTGTTCTGAGCCAAGGCCAACCTGGAAGTCCCCATCCTACACCTCCCAAGCTCTGGGATTGCTTATCTCAACCATCTCAAGTATCGTCTCTTGGGGGGGGGGTGTGCGCGGGTGGGTGTGCACGGGTGTGTGTGTGTGCGGGGGGGGGGGGGGGTGTGTGCACACACGTACACTCGTGCATGCCCATGAAGATTAGGAGAACAGCTTTGGCAAGTCAGTCCTCTCATTTTATGGGGAGGAGCTTGAGACAGGGTAGTACTATGTATCCTTGGCTGGCTAGGTATTTGCTATGAAGAGTAGGTTGGCCTTGAACTCACAGAGATACACCTGTCTCTGCCTCCTGAGCTCTGGAGGCTCTCCCCTTTGACATGGTCTCTAAGGATGGAACTCAGGTGTCATCAGACTTAGGTGGCAAGCACTTTTACCCACTAAGCTGTCTCTCCAGGTCAGTAATATTTTTCAACATTTCAATTTCCACAACGCACATACAAATTGCCTTGTGCTTCGCTGGAAGCTGGTAAAGCAAGAGGAACATATATCTCAGTGTCAAAGCACTTGCCTAAGTGCACAAGGTTCTAAATCCCCTGCTCCCCAACACCAAAAATAAACAATCAAAACACAACACAGCAGAAACATCCCATTAAGGAGATCAGTCAGAAAAGCATCACCCTTCACAATAGCCACAAACAGCATAAAATATCTTGGAGTAATTATAACCAAACAAGTGGAAGACTTGTATGACAAGAACTTTAAGTCTCTGAAGAAAGAAATTAAAGAAGACACCAGATTGGGCTACTGGCGGCCCTGTTTAGTTGCTGAGGAATCCCATCAGGACGGTTGCTGAGTAATCCTATCAGGTCGGGAACGGTTCCTACTTCTACACTGAAGAGATATACCCAGAGAGTCAATCACAGCAAAGACTGGACCAAGAGACCAGGCCTCTCCTGGCTCCATTTGAAGGAAGAGATGGGAAGGCGCCAATGCAAGAATTCCTCCAACAACCTGAAAGGCAACATGACACCACCAGAAACCAGGGATCCCGAAATAAGAAGAATTGTACACCCTACTCCTGAAGAAATAGAAGAAATCGACTCAAAAGTTAACTATATGAAAATAATAGAGGACCTTAAACAGGAGGTGAAAAACTGCCATAAACAATTAGAGATTACAAACAAAAAGGTAGAGGAAATGAATAAATCGCTCAAAGACACGCAAGAAAACCAAGAGAAACAAGAAAAAGCAATCAAACAGGTTAGGGAAGCAGTTCAAGACATGAAGAATGAAATGGAAGCAATGAAGAAAGCACAAACCGAGGGAAGAATGGAGATGGAAAATCTGGGTAAACGAACAGGAATGACAGAGACAGGTACTAACAATAGATTACAAGAGATAGAAGAGAGAATATCAGACACTGAAGATACCATAGAGAAAATAAACACACTGATCAAAGAAAACAGCAAAACCAACAAATTCTCATCACAAAACATTCAGGAAATTTGGGACACAATAAAAAGACCAAACCTAAGAATAATTGGAGTAGAAGAAGGAGAAGAAGTGCAGCTCAATGGTACAGAAAATATACTTAATAAAATTATAGAAGAAAACTTTCCCAACCTGAAGAAAGAGGTACCTATGAAGGTTCAAGAAGCATACAGAACACCAAATAGGCTGGATCAAAAGAAAACATCCCCTCGCCATATAATAATCAAAACACAAAATATACAGAATAAAGAAAGAATATTAAGAGCCGCAAAAGAAAAAGGCCAAGTTACTTATAAAGGTAAACCTATCAGACTTACACCTGACTTCTCTATGGAAACCATGAAAGCCAGAAGGTCCTGGATAGATATACTGCAAAAACTAAGAGATCATGGATGCAAGCCCAGACTACTATATCCAGCCAAGCTTTCGTTCACTATAAATGGAGAAAACAAAATTTTCCAGGATAAAAACAAATTTAAACAATACGTAGCCACAAATCCAGCCTTACAGAAAATTATAGAAGGAAAATCACTAACCAAGGAGTCCAACAATGCCCACAATAACTCAGTCATCTAGAGACCTTTCACCAGCGCATCTCAAAGAAGGGAAACACACAAACCCTACTACTAAAAAAGTGACCGGAGTTAACAACCACTGGTCATTAATATCACTTAATGTCAATGGGCTCAACTCACCTATAAAAAGGCACAGACTAAGGGATTGGATACGAAAACAGGATCCAACATTCTGCTGTCTACAAGAAACACACCTCAACCACAAAGACAGGCACCTACTCAGAGTAAAGGGCTGGGAAAAGGCTTATCAAGCAAATGGACCTAAGAAACAAGCAGGTGTGGCCATACTAATTTCTAACAAAGTTGACTTCAAACTTAAATCAATCAGAAGAGATGGAGAGGGACATTTTATACTCATAACAGGAACAATTCATCAGGATGAAGTCTCAATTCTGAATATCTATGCCCCTAATATAAAAGCACCCACGTATGTAAAAGAAACATTACTAAAACTCAAGGCAGCCATCAAACCACACACACTAATAGTAGGAGACTTCAACACTCCTCTCTCACCAATGGACAGGTCAATCAAACAGAAACCTAACAGAGAAATTAGAGAATTAATGGAGGTAATGAAGCAAATGGACTTACCAGACATCTATAGATTATTCCACCCGAACAGGAAAGAATATACCTTCTTCTCTGCAGCTCATGGAACCTTCTCGAAAATTGACCACATACTCGGTAGCAAAGCTAACTTACACAGTTACAAAAAAATATTAGTAACCAACTGCGTCTTATCAGATCACCATGGATTAAAGTTAGAATTCAACAACAATGCTACCCCCAGAAAGCCTACAAACTCATGGACACTGAACAGTCAATTACTGAACCATACCTGGATTAAGGAAGAAATAAAGAAAGAAATTAAAGTCTTCCTTGAATTCAATGAAAATAAAGAAACAACATACTCAAACTTATGGGACACTATGAAAGCAGTGCTAAGAGGAAAGTTCATCGCACTAAGTGCCCACTTAAAGAAAACAGAGAAAGCACATATTGAAGACTTAACAGCCCACCTGAAAGCTCTAGAAAAAAAAGAAGCAGACTCACCTAGGAGGAGTAGAAGATTGGAAATAATCAAACTGAGGGCTGAAATCAACAAAATAGAAACACAGAAAACAATCCAAAGAATCAATGAAACAAAAAGCTGGTTCCTGGAGAAAATCAACAAGATTGATAAACCCCTATCCAAACTAATCAAACGGCAGAGAGAGAACACGCAAATTAATAAGATCAGGAATGAAAAGGGGGGCATAACCACAAACACAGAGGAAATTCAGAGAGTCATTAGATCTTACTACAAAAGCCTGTATGCCACTAAACTGGAAAATGTAAAAGAAATGGACACTTTTTTAGATAAATACCATTTACCAAAATTAAACCAGGACCAGGTGAACAATCTAAACAGATCTGTAAGTCGCGAAGAATTAGAAGCTGTTATCAAAAACCTCCCTACCAAAAAAAGCCCAGGGCCAGATGGGTTCAATGCGGAATTCTACCAGAACTTCCAAGAAGACCTAATTCCTATACTCCTCAATGTATTCCACAATATAGAAACAGAAGGGTCATTACCAAATTCCTTTTATGAAGCTACAGTTACTCTGATACCAAAACCACACAAAGACTCAACCAGGAAAGAGAATTACAGGCCGATCTCACTCATGAATATCGATGCAAAAATCCTCAACAAAATACTGGCAAACCGAATCCAAGAACACATCCGAAAAATTATACATTATGATCAAGTAGGCTTCATTCCTGAGATGCAGGGCTGGTTCAACATACGAAAATCTATCAATGTAATCCAGCATATAAATAAACTGAAAGAAAAAAACCATATGATCATTTCATTAGATGCTGAAAAAGCATTTGACAAAATTCAACATCCATTTATGTTAAAAGTCTTGGAGAGATTAGGGATACAAGGGTCATACCTAAATATAATAAAAGCTATATACAGCAAACCGACAGCTAACATCAAATTAAACGGAGAGAAACTCAAAGCCATCCCGCTTAACTCAGGAACACGACAAGGCTGTCCACTTTCGCCATACCTCTTCAATATAGTGCTGGAAGTTCTAGCAATAGCAATAAGACAACATAATGGGATCAAGGGGATTCGAATTGGAAAGGAAGAAGTTAAACTTTCGTTATTCGCAGATGATATGATAGTGTACATAAGCGACCCCCAAAACTCCACCAAAGAACTTTTACAGCTGATAAACAGCTTTAGTAATGTGGCAGGATACAAGATCAACTCCAAAAAATCAGTCGCCCTCTTATACACAAAGAATATGGAAGCAGAGAGGGAAATCAGAGAAGCTTCTCCATTCATGATAGCCACAAACAGCATAAAATATCTTGGGGTAAATCTAACCAAGGAAGTGAAAGATCTATTTGACAAGAACTTTAAGGCATTGAAGAAAGAAATTGAGGAGGATACCAAAAAATGGATGGACATCCCTTGCTCTTGGATTGGGAGGATCAACATAGTAAAAATGGCAATTCTACCAAAGGCAATTTATAGATTCAATGCAATCCCCATCAAGATCTCATCAAAATTCTTCACAGATCTGGAGAGGACAATAATCAACTTTATATGGAAAAACAAAAAACCCAGGATAGCCAAAACAATCCTATACAATAAAGGATTGTCTGGAGGCATTACCATCCCTGACTTCAAACTCTATTACAGAGCTACAGTAATGAAAACAGGGTGGTACTGGCATAAAAACAGAGAAGTCGACCAATGGAATCGTATAGAAGACCCGTATTTAATCCCACAAACCTATGAACACCTCATTTTCGATAAAGGAGCTAAAAGTATACAATGGAAGAAAGAAAGCATCTTCAACAAATGGTGCTGGCACAACTGGATGTCAACCTGTAGAAGAATGAAAATAGACCCATATCTATCACCATGCACAAAACTCAAGTCCAAATGGATTAAAGACCTCAATACCAGTCCGAACACACTGAACCTTATAGAAGAGAAAGTGGGAAATACCCTACAACAGATGGGCACAGGTGATCGCTTCTTAGGTATAACCCCAGAAGCACAGACATTAAGGGCAACATTGAATAAATGGGACCTACTAAAACTGAGAAGCTTCTGTAAAGCAAAGGACACTGTCACTAAGACACAAAGGCAACCTACTGACTGGGAGAAGATCTTCACCAACCCCACAACAGACAAAGGTCTGATCTCCAAAATATATAGAGAACTCAAGAAACTAGACTTTAAAAGGCTAATTAACCCAATTAAAAAATGGGGCACTGAACTGAACAGAGAATTCTCAACAGAAGAAGTTCAAATGGCCAAAAGACACTTAAGGTCGTGCTCAATCTCCTTAGCAATCAGGGAAATGCAAATCAAAACAACTTTGAGATATCATCTTACACCTGTCAGAATGGCTAAAGTCAAAAACACCAAGGATAGCCTTTGCTGGAGAGGCTGTGGAGGAAGGGGTACACTCATCCATTGCTGGTGGGAATGCAATCTTGTGCAACCACTGTGGAAGTCAGTGTTTCGGTTTCTCAGGAAATTCGGGATTAACCTACCTCTCGACCCAGCAATACCACTCTTGGGAATTTACCCAAGAGATGCTCTATCATATGTCAAAAGCATTTGTTCAACTATGTTCATAGCAGTATTATTTGTAATAGCCAGAACCTGGAAACAACCTAGATGCCCTTCAATGGAAGAATGGATGAAGAAAGTATGGAATATATACACATTAGAGTACTACGCTGCGGTAAAAAACAATGACTTCTCGAATTTTGCATGCAAATGGATGGAAATAGAAAACACTATCCTGAGTGAGGTATCCCAGACCCAAAAAGATGAACATGGGATGTACTCACTCATAATTGGTTTCTAGCCATAAATAGGGGTCACGGAGTCTACAATTATTGAACCTAAAGAAGCTAAGTAAAAAGGTGAACCCAAGGAAAAACATATAGTTGTCCTCTTGGATAAGGGAAGTAGACAAAATTGCCGGGGAGAAAAGTGGGATGTTGGGGGTGGGGTGGGATGGGGGTAAGGGGAGATGGGGAGAGAAAAGGTAGAAGGAAAGGAGGGGGGACTTGGGGAAACAGGAGGATCGGGATAAAGGAAGGTTGGATAGGGGAGCACGGAACCCCATTTCTTAGTTAAAGGACCCACTTTAGGATGGGCAGGAGACTTGACCCTAGAGGGGCTCCCAGGTGCCCAAGCTGAGGCCCCCAGTTAGTTCCTTGGGCAGCTGAGGATAGGGAACCTGAAATGACCCTATCCTAGAGCAATACTGACGAATATCATGGATATCATCCTAGAACTTTCATCTGGCGATGGATGGAGATAGAGACAGAGACCCACACTGGAACACTGGATAGAGCTCCCAAGGTCCCAAGGAGGAGCAGAAGGAGGGAGAACATGAGCAAAGAAGTCGGGACCACGAGGGGTGCACCCACCCACTGAGACAGTGGAGCTGATCTACTGGGATCTCACCAAGGCCAGCTGGACTGTTACCAAAAAAAGCATGGGATAAAACTGGACTCTCTGAACATGACGAACAATGAGGGCTGATGAGACGCCAAGGACAATGGCACGCGGTTTTGATCCAACACAATGTACTGGCTTGGTGGGAGCCTAGCCAGTTTGGATGTTCACCTTCCTAGATATGGACGGAGGGGGGAGGACCTAGGACTTACCACAGGGCAGGGAACCCTTACTGCTCTTTGGACTGGAGAGGGAGGGGGAGAAAAGTGGGGGGAAAGGGAGAGGGGTGGGAGGAGGGGGAGAAGAATGGGAGGAGGGGGAGGGAAATGGGAGGCTGGGAGGAGGTGGAAATTTGTTTTTTTTTCTTTCTTTTCTTTATTCTCCTTTTATCAATAAAAAAATGAAAAAAAAAAAAAGAAGACACCAGAAAGTGGAAAGATCCCTCATGCTCTTGGGTAAGGTAGAATTAACATAGTAAAAATGGCAGTCTTACCAAAAGCAATCTACACAGTCAATGCAATGCCCATCAAAATCCCAGCAAAATTCTTCACAGACTTCAAAAGAATGATACTCAATTTCATATGGAAAAGCAAAACACCCAAGATAGCCAAAACAATCCTGTACAATAAAGGGACTTCTGGAGGAATCACAATTCCTGACTTCAAACTTTACTACAGAGCTACAGTAATGAAAACAGACTGGTATTGGCATAAAAACAGACAGGAGGACCAATGGAACCAAATCAAAGACCTGGATGTTAATCTACACACCTACAAACACCTGATTTTTGACAAAGAAGCAAAAAATACCAAATGTAAAAAAGAAAGCATATTTAACAAATGGTGCTGGCATAACTGGATATCAGGATGTAGAAGAATGAAAATAGATCCATATCCATCACCATGCACAAAACTCAAGTCCAAATGGATCAAAGCCCTCAACATAAAGCCAGCCACACTGAACCTCACAGAGAGAAAGTGGGAAGTACACTGAAATGCAATGGCACAAGAGATCACTTCCTAAATATAACCCCAATAGCACAGACACTAAGAGAAACAATTAATAAATGGGACCTCCTGAAACTGAAATGCTCATACGTGCGAGGGAAGCAGGCAGGAAGTGTGTCAGGATGTGTGCCCATCCCTGTTTGCATGAAGATGAGAGCTAGTGTAGCCTCGTGGGTTTTGTCTTCATAGGCTCTGGCTAACGTAATTCACAGCCATTCTCTGGGAATCCTGAGTGTGGACCTGGCCAGTGTCCTTCGCCCTAGACAATAGTTAATAAAGTTTGCTTCAAATTTGGCTTAAAAATTGTGGTAATGGTCTTATTCTCTCCCACATGGTGACTCATGCCTGCAATTCCAGTGCTCAGGAGTCAGGGACAGAAGAATGGGAGCGAACACTAGCCAGAGCTACATAGTGACACCCTGTGTGCACGCACACGCACGCATGTGCACACCACACACACACACACACACACACACGCACGCACGCACGCACACACACAAGCTTCCCACCTTCTGTCTCCCCCAGCTGAGACCTTGCAGCCCTAGAGAAAGAGTGTATCCCATCACAGCTGGTCACAAGACAATGAGTTTAGTTAGATAACCACGGAGCAACTGCCTCACTGCCTTCTTTTATCCCCCGTGTTCAACAACACCATCAAGGGTTTTCAAACCCACCCTGAACTTCCATTTCTGCAGCCTCTCCACGCTGACCTAGCATCTGAGATTCCAGACTTGACCTAATTTCATTTTCTAAAACAAGTGTGTTTTGCATAGAAAATGAGATGTGGTTTGTTGGAGAGCATTTTATCATATAAAAGCCGTTATTGGAACTTTATACTACATGTGCTTTGTGCACATAGAACATTCCAGAACAAACTTAAGAATTAGTTTACCAGCACAAGGTATATTTACACTGTATGTTTCCTTTGTCTGGCCATACTGTTTCCACATCATACAATGAGTTTTCTCAGGAATTCTAGCTACACATCTGTGATCTAAGGCAAGGGGCACCAGACAGTAAGCAAGGGCCAAAAAGGGCATTTACACAAGTTATGAGATCTTCTTGTGTTACTGTCTGAAATGGAACCCAATGACTGGGAATCTGTAGCTTCTGGCCTACAGGCTAGGTAACCAGATTTTAATAACTACATTCAATATACTCACTTTCATCTTTTAACATTAATCAAATAGCCTTTTACTAACCCTTTTGTGTGCATATGAGTGTCTTGCTGCATTAATGTTCACCACATGCCTGTCTGGTGCTGAGGAGCCAGAAGAGGGCAATGGATCCCCTAGAACTTAAATTATAGGTGGTTGTGATTGAAGTCTCAAGTGCTCTTAGCCACTAAGTCACGTCTCCTGCTCTAACCATTTTTAAAAAGATGTATTTATTTATTTTTACTTATGTATATGAGTGTGAGTCTGTCTCACATATAAGTTGGTACTGTGTGAGTGTCAAGGGGTGTCTTTTGTGTATGGGGGCCCCAGAGGCTAGAAGACAGCATTGGATTCCTTGGAGCTGGATTTACAAGTAGCTATGACTCACCCAACATGAATGCTGGGACCTGATCTCAGGTTCCCTGAAAGAGCAGGGGGTGCTCTTTACTGCTGAGCCATCCCTCTAGTCCCAAATATATCCCCTACCTCCCTACTTTCTTCCAGATGGGCTGACCTTGAGCTCCCCATGTAGCCCAGGCTGGCTTTACTCTCACAATTCCCACAACCTCAACCTCTTGAGTGCTGAGATTACAAGTATGTACCACCATGCCCAGCTTAAAATGCCTTTGATTCAACAAGGTCCAGAGGCCGGCAAGATGAATAAGGACTTTTCCAAAGAGACTGTCAAATCACTCAGCAGTGATGTCATGCTCTATAGGGAGATCATTCTTCCTGGCAAAAACAGCCACGTCCGAGACCCCAAAGGAACTGTTCAGTGCGGGCTGGACAGGGCATGCTACAGCCGAGCGGTGACCAACAGTGAGATCTGCCAACACTGTGTGCAACTGAGGTAAGGGTTCTGCTCTCATCACACATCCTTCCTTAGAAGGTGCCTTAGGCGTGGACACCTACTCCTATGCCCCACCCAAATAAACAGACCTGTACCGCCTAGAGGTCATTGTCAGCTCCAAGGGCGATTAAATGTACTTAAAACATAATAGCTCAACAGAGAGAAATGTACTTAAAACAAAATTCATGTTGGATTTCAGAAACATTTTAAGTTTGGAAAAAAGCAAAAAATATTAAAAACAGAGTGCAACATGCCTCGATAATTTTTATGTTACCTACATGTCAAAATAATACCCTCGATACAGTGGGGAAGATAAAATAGTTTACATTATTAAAGTTGGTTTTGTTTGCTGGGCAGTGGTAGCGCACACCTTTAATTCCAGCACTCAGGGAGGCAGAAGCAGGCAAATCTCTGTGAGTTCAAGACCATCCTGGTCTACAGAGTGAGTTCTAGGACAGCCAGGGCTACACAGAGAAACCCTGTCTTAAAAACAAAACAAAATAAAATAAAACAAAAAATTGATTTTGCTCATTACTTTTTATTTTTACAATTTGACTAGTGGAAATTTTGTGGGTTTTTTGTTGGTTGATTGGTTGGTTGGTTTGGTTTGATTGAGACAGAATCCCTCTCAATAGTTCAGTCTGGCCTGAAACTCACTATGAAGCCCAGGCTGACCTAGAACTCATGGCAAGCCATCTGCCTCAGCCCCCCAAATGGTGGGGTTTCAGACGTGAGCCATTACATCCAGCTCTTCCCCTCTCAGACAGGCTTCTTGGGAAGATGATACAGGTCTCTGGTACACTGCTGTTCAGTTTAGAATAAGACCTCCAAACACATCACTGTAATTCTCAGTACCCCTGTGGATAGAACACCCCCTCCCTGCAAAGCGTTGAAGCCAATCCTAAAATGGTCCTGGAGAACAGACAGAAAAGGCAGAGACCAGCTGGGGAGTGGCATGTGTTTCTAGCATCGCGTTCTTGGCATAGCTGAAGGCAACCCACATGCCCTGCTGCGCCTTTCTCTCTCCACGTTACCATATGCTACAGGAATGTCTCACCCATGACACAGGCCAGCTTTGCATTATAGCAAGGCCAGATCCAATTCATCCGTGCTTCTTTATCTATGTGTCATAATGTCCCTGGCACGGAGGGAGATGTAACTTGTGACTGATCTGCTAACTTGAAATACAGCTGTGTGCCTCCCCCCAAGTCCCCTCCATGAGCACGCATTCAGATATGCATTAAAGTGGAGCTGACAGACACTAGCCAGGGTCTCAGTGTGCGGTCCAGGCTGGCCTTAAATTCACAGCCCTTTTGCTTCTGTGTCCTGCATTCAAGGACTAGGTGCGCACCATGATGGTGCACTTTGTGCCTCTTGAATCCCTGAGGTCACACTGCTGGCTGGTAGTTAGGGAATTACCAAGCCGGAAAGGGAAGAAGAGAAATGTGTAGGAAGGAAAGGGGTGGGGAAGATGGGAATGAGGAAGAGATGGAGACAGACAAGCAAAAGAGTGTGAAAACGAAAGACTGAATGTTTCTGCAGCAAGCTCTTGCTACGTCAGGGCTGCTCTTCAAATTGGCTGGTTTAGATGTCAATCAATTTTACCTCCCATTAGGCTGAGATCCTGGCAAGTCATTCTTTATGAGTTTCCACTTGCTTTCCTGTAAGAGTGAGAACGGTGAGGCTTCCTTGATGAGCTTTTTGCCAAGGACTGAATAAGAATATATAGAAAATGACCTCCTTATTACAGATAAGATCAATTAATTCTGATTTTCTTCTCTTTTCTTTCTCTCCTATTGAGGCAAACAGATTTTTATTTATTTTGATTTCCAGAATTTATTATTTTAAGTGTGCTTGGGGAGCATGTGATTGTGGACCTGGGCATGCCATGCATACATGTGGAGGTCAGAGGACAGATTTTGAGAGTTGGTTCAGCCTTCCACTTTAGAAGCGTTTCTCTTGCTCCTGCCCTTTGTGACATGACCCAGGCTAGCTGGTCTGTGAGTTCCTGGGTGATTCTTCCATCTCTATGTTTCAAGAGTGTTGGGATTACAGATGTGTGCAGCTGCGTCCAGCTTGTCATGTGAGTTCTAGAGATGGAACTCAAGTGGTCAGGTGTGTGTTGCAAGCCCCTTTACCCATGAGCCATCTCACAGGACTGCAGAGACACTGTCTGTGTGAGACTCAGGGCAGAGTGTCCACTGAGAGCAGCGCTTGTGACCCTCTCAGGGACTTCATCCGGGGCTTTCTGTGGAGTCCTGATCAGTTCAGGGGACATGCTTACAGCTAGTGACTAAAGATTTATTTATGAAAAGTAACAGAGAGAATGATGTACGTAATATTGTCTGATGTATACCAAAATACATAAGCTGGTAATCTTTGTGGTTGAGTGGCCATCTCAAGGCCAGGGGATTTCTGCCAATATAACCTAGAAGATGTATCTCTAGAATCTGTGGCATTTTTCTTAGTTTTTGTTGTTGTTTCATTTTGTTTGAAGGTAGTAGGCAGGGCCTCACTGCGTAGCCCTTGCTGCCTCCACACTCACAGAAATCCACTTACATCTGCCTCCCAAGTGCTGGGACTAAAGGCAGGTGTCACTCTCCAAATTTCTTCTTTTTTAATACACTAAATTTGACTTTTAGAATGTCCTTGGTGACTAGGTCTGTCCCCATACAACATATTGAAACCTTCCCCTCTTCTTTTAGGAGTCAAGGACACTGAGGTGGAAAGTGAGAAGCCTCCTACAGAGTGAGGGTGCAGAAGCCTCCTCAGCTTAGAGCACAGGAAGGACGCTGGCCTGGCAGCCATCACTGGACCTCAGGACTTAGAGCCAAAGACATTGTCCTCTAAGGAACAGGAGACCATAAAGACACTTAAGTGTCTAAACCTTCTCTCCATATACTCTGTCCACTGACTCCCTAAGACACCAGAAAATAGCAGGATACTATTTAAGAGGCTCTTAAATATGGGCCCTAATGCTAGCCTATGAAATCACTTGCTCAGACCTCAGAACACTCCTCCGTGGTAGCTGCCCACTACATAGATGAGACCACTAAATATGACACTGGCTTCACATAAAAACAGCATGAGAAGTCAAGTTGAGAGCCACTGCTCTCAGGGGATGGGGCAGCACTGGAAACAGCAGCTTTAAAAGACTCGAAGAATAGCCCAAGTGTAGATAAATAGCATTTGTATTAGATTAAATATGTGACTCAGAACTCTGTCCAAAGTGTAGGGGAGGTAGGAGTCACTGCCTCACAGTGCCATTGCATTAAATGGACAGAATGCAGGGGGCAGAGATCTGAGAGTTGCTGGTATGTATAACGGGCTGGAGGAATGGTTCACTGGTAGAGCAAGTGCTTAGAAAGACCCAGGGATTCAGTCCCCATCACAAAAGTGTGTGTGTGTGTGTGTGTGTGTGTGTGTGTGTGTGTCTGTGTGTCTGTGTGTGTCTGTGTAAGAGGAGGGAGGTACTGTGGAAGATGAGAACCAACTCCCGCACTCTGGCCTCTGGCCTCCATCCACACTTCATGGCATGCTGTGTGCACACTTTTAAGTATACAGTAGCTTGTGATTTGGGAAGGAGACGTTGAATCAAAGTCACCCAAACCTTCTGGTGGGTTTATTACATTTTTCAGCTTCCAGGTTTCTTGGTGTAGGTATGAGGTTGCAGGAAAAGACAGGGCTCTAAGAAAGAGGTCTCCTGAGGCTCAGGGAAATGGGAGAAATCTCTCGCTTTCTTTACAACTCTTCTGGCTGGAGCACTGGGACCCAGGAGCCAGAAAGCAATTGGGACATTACGAGGAGGATTTGGGAAAGTGACTGATAGGGTTGTCTGTGAGTCTCTGAGAAGGGGTTCACAGATGGCAGCATTGTGAAAGGTCAAGGGAAAAGGGTAAGGAAAAACCAACAAACAGAAAACAATGACAGAAAACTCTCTGGTTCTAGTGAAACACACAAAACCTACAGGTGTGAGAAATTCAGCAAGCCCCAAACAACATTAAATTATTTTAGAGAAAACAATTAGAAATTATAATCAAAATACTTAAGACTAAAGACATGACACCTGGACTGGAGAGATGGCTCAGAGGTTAAGAGCACTGACTGCTCTTCCAGAGGTCCTGAGTTCAATTCCCAGCAACCACATGGTGGCTCACAGCCACCTATAATGAGATCTGGTGCCCTCTCCTGGCATGCAAACATACATGGAAGGAATGTTGTATACATACTAAATAAATAAATCTTTATTTAAAAAAAAGACATGACACCTTCCTTAAAACAACGTGAAGGAGGCACAGCAGCTCACATGACCTAAATATCTTATCAGAAGCCATAGGGGCTGGAAGGAAGACAAATCTGGTGGCTGGAAACTAGTAAGCTTGTCTAGTACCATGTCTGAGGTATCAATACAAGACAAGAACACAGTGAACAGGACAGGGAGGGCCCTGAACCACAGTGAGGTTTCTACATCCTTCAGGCTTCATAAATTCTTATGGGACAGAAAGATGTGTTTTGTAATGTTTAAGACAATCTCTAATAATAGTCTGCAAGGAAATAAAGTTTTTAAAACCACAACAGTGGGCTTGGGAGATGTTTCAGTTGGCAAAAGCATGAGAATGTGAGTTCAGATCCCCAGAGCCCACATAAGAGCCAGGCATGGAACTGGAAAGATGACTCAGTAGTTAAGAGTACTTGCTGCTTTTACCAAGAACTTGGGTGTGGTTCCCAGCCCCAACATGGGGCTCACAACTGCAGTTATGGGAGTTCTAATGCCCTCTCTTATCCCCTTGAGCACCAGACACCCATCTAGTTCACATACGTACATATACACAAAATAAACAAATAAATCTAAAGTAATTTTTTAACTAGACATGTAACTCCAACACAAAGTGGGAGGAGACAGAAGCCCCTGAGAGCTCAATGGCAGCCAAGCTCACCCAGTGGAGGAGCTTCAGGTGTAGAGAGAGAGCCTGTCTCAAAAAGAAAAACAAAATTCTGGAGACTCATCAGGGAAGACACCTATTACAGGGAAGAACGCACACATACAGGCACACCCATATAGGCATGCTCACATGATGGCACACATATACCACACATCTACAGCACAACACAATGCTACACCAATCAATCAGTAAATAATTAAACAAATAAGCAAAAGAAAACCATAATAGATGTAAAACCTGGGCATGAATGTTTAGAGCGCAGTATTCATGACAGCTCCAAATGGAAACAACCCAAATGTCCTTAGCCACCTGTACCTTGGAACACGAAAAGGAAGTCCTGCTGAGTGAATAGAGCCAGCCATACCATCAGACTCTATTCACTTAGATGAATAGTGGTCAGGGTTAAAGGATCGGGAGAGAAGGGCAGAGGCTGCATCTGTAAAGGAGTACCAGCGATCTTTCCTATAGTAACGTTCATGGGCACACATTAGGAAGATCTCACCATGAAGACACAAACACACACAATGCAGGTGAAGTTAATGAGATACTAGTAAGGTCAATAGACTGAGACCATGTCAGCTCCCTGACTGCCATTGCACTCTAATGATGCAGGGTGTCTTCATCAAGAGGAGCTGCTTGAAGACTTTTGTGCAAGGTTTCCAGGGCTACCATAACAAATTACACAGCCACCAAGTGACGTAGATAACAGCAGTTGGCTCTCACAGTCTGGAGCTGACTAATTCTTCGGGCCATGAGGAAAGCTCACTCCTTGACCATCATTCTGCATCTGTTCTCATCACTGCTGCCCTATTCCTGCCTCTGTGCCCAAGCTGCCCATTCTTAATATTGATTTATTTGTTGTATTGTGTGTGAATGTGAATGAAGGCACATGCTTGTGCCTTGGCACACATGTGTGGCCACCAAGGGACAACCCTTGGGAGTTGGTTTTCTCCTGCCACCTGTGGGTTCAGAGACTGAACTCAGATCATCATTTTTGTGGCAAGTTCCTTTACCTGCTGAGCCTTTCAGCAGCCCCAAGTTTCCCGTTTTTTAAGGACACATGTAACTTTAATCAAGGAAGGTTTAGGTTCTAAAGGCCATCTTTCCATCCAAAGATAATGGGCATTAAGATTTAAATATGAGTTTGGGAGGGACATAATTCACACTATGAATAGGCACATAGAATCTTTATGAGCTATTTCATACAACTGCGTGCAAATCTATAACTATCTCAAGATTAATTTTTAAAAAGATTTCTAAACACAAGGAAGAAAGAAAAGAGAGAATAATTAAATCCATACAAAGTATTTTCTCTGATTATCATAAAATTGGACTAAAAAATGATAACAGAAACATGTCCAAATACTTAACTTATGAAACATACTTCTGTGTAAATGGATACATAGTGATTCTATGGCAAAAGTAAGCATGTTGTAATCTAAATTCATTACTGTCTGTATTTAATCTTCTGTGTGCAGAACACCTGAGACTATGTAATTTATAATGAGAAAAAAATTTAATGTTCATAGTTCTAGAGGCAGAAGAAGCCCAGGATCAAGGTGTTTTGATTTATCAAGGGTCATTTTGATGTATCAACGATTAAAGATGGGAATCAGGGAAGGTGACAGAGACGGACACACACACAGTCAAGGTTGGGGAGAAGGATGAAGAGCAGCTGAACATGTGCTTTTTCTACGGAACCCTCTTAGGAGGTGATGAGCGTACCCTGGTGGTCACAGCATTAATCCGTCTGTGATCTCAGGGCCCTGGGAGCCCACTCATAAAGGCTCTGCCCTTTACCACCAGTGCTCAGGGTTAGGATTCCCACGAGCGCTCTGTGGGGGACCATTAAACTGCTACACTCGCTGTGGTCCTGATTTACACTTCCCTGACAACTAGTGATGTTTAAGGCCTTCTAACGGGCTGCCTTGGCCTCTGTGCAGTTTAGCTTTTGTTGGTATTTGCAAACCCTCTGAATATGTTCTCTTAGAAGTAAAATAAGAAGCTAATTATTTACTGTGTTCATTGATTTGGGTTTTTTGAGGCAAGGTCTCATTGTAACTTAGGTTGGCCTGGAACTCATTTTGTAGCCCAGGCTGCCTCCAACTCCTCTACTTAGAGCCATCTTCCTGTCGTCCCTCTCAAAGGCTGGAATACTGGCATGAGTCTTATATCTGACTAAACAACTTATTTTTTTTCCAAAAAAGTTTGTTTCTTATTTTATGTATATATGACTGTTTTGTCTGCATGTGTGTATGAGTACCCCCTGTGTGCCTGGTGCCTGTGGAGGCCAAAAGAAAATGTTGGCCTCCTGGAGCTGAAGTTGTAAGGTTCTGTATGTGCTGGGAACCAGATCCTGGTCCTCTGGAAGAGTAGTCGGTGCCCTTAAGTGCTGATCCATCTCCCCAGCTCCTAAGTAAATTTTAAAGGCTGTGGTAGAACCCCCTGATGACCTGGACAGTCTAGTTTCTGAACTCAGTGAATACAAAGGCACTTGGCAAATGACCCTAACTGGAAACATCCTAGATCACCTGGGACCAATGGACTCACAAGCGATCTCTGCAGGATGAGTCCAAAGGGCAAAATCAGATGTTGTAATAGGGAGCGGTGGGCTGTGTCCCCGGCACCCGGCCGCCCGCACAGCTAGCTTTACCCGAAATAATTACACGGAAACTGTATTCTTTTAAACATTGCCTGGGCCATTAGTTCCAGTTTCTTATTGGCTAGCTCTTACATATCGATCTAACCCATTTCTAATCATCTGTGTAGCTCCACGAGCTGGCTTACCAGGAAAGATCATAACCTGCGTCTGTCTGGAGTGGGAGAATCATGGCGACTCCCTGGCTCAGCTTCTTTCTCCCAGCATTCTGTTCTGTTTACTCCACCCACCTAAGGGTTGGCCTATCAAATGGGCCTAGGCAGTTTCTTTATTAATTAACCAATGAAAGCAACAGATTAGAAAGAAATCACTCCCACGTCATTCAGAAAAGGAGAAATGATGATGGAGAACAGAGAT
This sequence comes from Microtus pennsylvanicus, assembly GCF_037038515.1. NCBI lineage: Eukaryota > Metazoa > Chordata > Mammalia > Rodentia > Cricetidae > Microtus > Microtus pennsylvanicus. Next base: position 69,776,568 of record NC_134582.1, read on the forward strand.
CCAAAATCCAAAACAAGGCCACAGAGACAGAAAGAGGCCTGGTGATGCTGACCTCAGCGGATACTAGGAGCCCAGGGATGCAGGTACCTTCTACAGGTGGGGAAGCTGAGGAAGCCATGTTCTCAGCAACTGAGTTTGTGACTTCCAATTTTTTACAGCAGCAACAAGAAACTAATACAAACACAAATGTACTTCTCTTGCTAGAGCAGTGGCTCTCAGCCTTCCTAATTCTGTGACCCTTCAAACTGTGACTCCAACCATACAATTATTTTCATTGCTGCTTCAAAACTGTAATTCTGCTACTGTTGTGAATCATAACGTAAGTATCTAATATGTAGGATATCTGATATACAACCCCTGTAAAAGGGTTATTCGGCCCTCAAAGGGGTCTCAACCCACAGATGGTTCTAGAGAACCAGTGCTCTAGAACATGGTGCAATCCATCCACCAGCCTCCTCGTTGGTGCTTTCCTCTCAAGACAGCTGAGTCTTGTGTGACAGGGAATATGAACCACAGAGTATAAAGCAGTCTTGTGTCCTGAGCATGAGAGATGTCAGTGGTAAAGGAATGCCACGTCTTTCTCATACCCATTTCCGGGGTGATGATAGGCAACATGGCTCACAGCTGTCATCGCAGCACATGCAAAGATGAGGCAGGAGAATTACTGTGAATTTGAGGGAGACTAGACTGGTCTACACGGTAAGTTCCAAGCCAACCTGAACTACAGAATGAGACAATGTTCCCTACAAAACATAAAATAAAAAGAAATAGTAACAGTAGGATGCCCATCTTCAGAGGTGATGTGATCCTGGGATCTTGGGTACTTGCACATGACAGACAGGCTTGGAACACCCTGTAAAAGTGAGGGAAATCATCAAGTGTCTCCATTTTTATTCCCTCCAGTCATGTTACCACCTGTGGATGGGAGGTTTAAAAATGGTCCCCACTTCCGCTTCCCTCCTGATCTGGTCCCCAGATCTCAGCTGAAACTGGCAATACCTATTCATCTGCTGGCTGTCCCTCACACGTGTCCTCTTCTCTCTGCTGATGTGTGCAAGATCACTTCATGGAGTTGGGGCTCAGGGGTGGAAGACCCACAGAAGTCCTGGTGGCGGGTCCGACTGACGCCCGTGCATGCTTTCCAGCTCCGCTGACGTCAGATGAACGGGAGCACCGTTCCCATCACCACCTTCATGGAGTTGGGGCTCAGGGGTGGAAGACCCACAGAAGTCCTGGTGGCGGGTCCGACTGACGCCCGTGCATGCTTTCCAGCTCCGCTGACGTCAGATGAACGGGAGCACTGTTCCCATCACCACCTTCATGGAGAAGAGAGCGTTGGCTCCAGGCCAGCCATGACCTAAACCTTCACCCAAAACTCACTGCACAAACAGTTGAGGAATGTGGATCTATGGCTAGGGCCAGCGCTGAACAGAACCAGGGACGATTTCAGGCAATAGCTGCCCTTTAAATGGGGTTTCTCACACACGCATGCACATACGAATCTTTGAGTGTGCGTTCGCACTTCTGTGAGCAAGCATAGGTGCACAAGCTCCACAGTGCATTCACTGTAGTAAGAAGACAGTGTTGGCTTTTAACTTTCCCTTGAGCTGGGGTCTCTTCTTCACCATGTGTGTGCCAGGTTGGCTGGATGTCTCCCTTCTGGAGATTCCCCCATGTCTGTCTGCTACCATCTCCCTGGGTGCTGGCATTACAGCCGACGTGTCCTCAACTCTACATGGGTTCTGAGAGTAAAACTCAGATCCTGGTGATTGCACAGCCACGCTTCACCACACCGTGGCAGCTCCCTGTTCCTAAAAGAGGTTTCTTAATCCCTTTAGGTTGCCATGGAAATTACCTTCCTAGGGGTGGCATACACTTATAATGCTAGCTGAGGCAGGAAAACCAGGAATTGAAGGCCAGGCTGGATTACTTATCAAGATCCAGCATAGACTGAGCTACATACTGAGACATTGTCTCAAATATAAATTTTAGAAATTTAACTTTAACTCTGACCTGCTTTGTGTTCTAACAAGGCAGAAATGGTCAAGGGAGTTCACCTGGCCTCTCTTGCAGAGAACTAAACCCTCATGAGGGTGAATTCTCCTGGTCCAGTTCCTGCCTGAGGATTCTCTGGGCGACTCTGTCCCACACTGTCTCAGGGGAAATAGTTCTAACACACAAAATTGGGAGAATGCCAGCATTCAGATCACAGCAGAGATGAGAGAGCACAGGCTGTAGGAGACTTTCCCCTAGAAAGTAGGATTCTCTTATTATTAAGAATAGTAGGGGTGGCAGGAATAGCTCAGTGGTTAAGAGCACTGGCTGCTCTTACAGAGAACCCAGTTCAACTCCTTCCACTCATGTGCTGACTCACAACCCTGGGTAGCTGCAGTTCTGGGGTCCCTACAGGCACCAGGCACACACGTGGCACACAGACATATGTTCATGCAAATATTCATATACATAAAGTGAAATAAATAATCCTTTAGAAACAAGAATAATAATGAAGGTGGGTGTATTAGCTACTTTTCCTGTTGATGAAACACCACAATCTTACAGGGGACAGCAGGGCAGCAGGTGGCAGGCGCGGTGGCAGGAGCAGGAAGCTGAGAGCTCACATCTTGAACCGGAAGTCACAGGAGGATTTTCTCTCTTAAAGTCACCTCTAGTGACACACTTCCTCCAGCAAGGCTTCACCTAACCCTCTTCAAATAGCTCCACCAATGGGAGCAAATACTCAAATGCCCAAAACGATGAGGATGTTCCTCATTCAAACAACCACATCTGGGGACATAGCCAGTGGTTGAGTGCCTGCCTAGCATGTGTGAAGCCCTGGGTTTGGTCCCCAGTACCGTGTAACATCATATGATGTGCTGCCTCTCCTACATAGGAAATTCAAATCCAGCCTGGGCCTCAAAAGAAGATGGTTTTCCATCTAGTCCCAGCTGATGCACATTGGTGACTCTCTCTCTCTCTCTCTTTCTCTCTTTCTTTCTCTCTCTCTCTCCTCTCTCTCCCACTCCTCTCTCTCTCTCTCTCTCTCTCTCTCTCTCTCTCTCTCTCTCTCTCTCTCTCTCTCTCATTTTGTTTTTTGAGATAGGGTTTCCCTGTGAAGCTCTGGCTGTCCTGGAACTCAATCTGTAGACTAGGCTGGCCTTGAACTCACAGAGATCCTCCTGCCTCCTCCTACTGAGTGCTGGGATTGAAGGCATGCTCCACACAACCCAGTTGATCTTAATAACACTCACTTCTAGGCACGAAATTTGGGGTGGACTTTTCCACTTTCAGATCAATTTGTGATCCAAGGCATTCAATTGTTTCATCCCCTTGGGTGCAGTGATTGGTTCAAGGTCAGGCATCCAGTACAGACTGAGTCAATTCCGTGTGACATCTCCTAAATCAGTTGTTTGGAAGATCACAGCACATGACCACACAGCTTAATCAGAAGGTAGACAGCATGTTTGATTCATGACATTCTCCTATTCGTAACACTTTTTACAAGGCAGGAGAAAGGAAATGCTTTTTGAGAGCAAAGAAAAAAAAACGTTAGGATGGAGACAATGTCTCTCAATATGTAGTTTTGGCCGGCCTGGAACTCACAGAGATCAGCCTCTCTCTACTTCTTGAGTGATGGGATTAAAGGCCTGCACCACCACACCCAACAAGAAAAGTCTTGGGAAACTCGTAAGTAAGCCCCATGTGGTGGTGCATCCCTGTAATCCCTGCACTGAGGCTGAGGCAAGGAAATGCCTGCAGATTAAGTTGGCTACATAGTGTCTTCAAGTCAAGTCTAAGCAGCACGGGGTGCTACAGACAAGTATATCCCAACAGTATTTGTCCTCAGATTGCACGGACGTTTCTATTATTAGAGGTATGGAATAATGTGCAAAATATTGTGGCTTGGGCTGGGATGTAGCTCATTGGTAAGCGCTTGGCCAGCACACACAGAGCCCTGGCTGCCATCCCAGAAACACTTAAAACAAGGTGTTGTGGTGCAGGCTTGGACTTATCAAACCTGGGAGTCAGGAGAATAGACATTCAAGGTCATCCTCAGCTGTATAGCGAGTTTGAGGCTTGCCTCGGCTATATGAGACCCTACTTTGTGTGTGTGTGTGTGTGTGTGTGTGTGTGTGTGTGTGTGTGTGTGTGTACATGGCTCCCTTTTTTATTGTAGTAAACTCTACTGAACATGGGCTGCTCAGTGGTTCAGAGCAGAGGACCCAGATTCAGTTCCCAGCACCCATGTGGGGCAATTCTCAACCATGTGGGGTAATTCCAGCTCTAGGGAATTTGATGCCCTCTTCTGGCCTCCTCAGGGACCTGCATGGACTTGATGCACATACAAACAGACACAGACACATGTATATAAAATAAATAATAAATTAAATCTTTTTCATTTGAAATGTATTTGTTGAACACAAAACTCACCAGTTTTTGATACAAACCAGTGGCCTCAGTAGCAGCTGCATTGCACGTGCTCTTCATGGTTGGTGACAACTGTCATCATTCTCCAGAATTCTTCATAATATCAAACTGAAACTAAGTAGCCATTAAGTAATAATTTCCCCCAGGCTCCTGGGAAGCTTTAGGTTTACTTTCTGTCTCTGAATTTGCCTAGTCTAGGGATCTCTGGAGTCAACTCAGAACAGCAGTTACTTTGTGGCTGTTTCAGTTAACATGTTAGAGGCTTTATCTATGTACCAATGTTTTATTCCTTTGCAGTACTTAGTAATACTCCATCACAAGCACACACGTATACCTCCTAGTTCATTCATCTGTGGATGAATTCGGGTTGCTTCCACCTTTCGGCTATTGGAAGTGATCCCCTTTTAAACGTGCTTTCTCTTTCTTTAAAAAAAAAAAAACTATTCTGAGTATATACACAGACTGCTAGAACAAATGCTAGTTTTGTGTTTCAATTGTTTGAAAAGTGGTCATACTGGTTTTCACAGTGACTGCCCACTTTATACTCCCACTAGCAACTTCAAGGGTTCTGATTCATCTACACCCTCCCCAGTCCGTTGTTCTCTATCCATGTTCCCGCTGTCGCCATGACCGGACCCTAATATCTAGGTTAGTTATGTTTCCGCTGTCGTCATGACCGGACCCTAATATCTATGTTAGTTATGTTTCCGCTGTCGTCATGACCGGACCCTAATATCTATGTTAGTTATGTTTCCGCTGTCGTCATGACCGGACCCTAATATCTAGGTTATGTTTCCGCTGTCGTCATGACTGGACCCTAATATCTAGGTTATGTTTCCGCTGTTGTCATGAGCATCCTAGTAGGTATACAGTGACATTGACTTTGGTTTTGATTTTCAATTCCCAGTGATCCCATGGCAATTAAAAGAGTGAGATTAGCCTCTGCAACAGAGTCAAGACCAGCGATTCAGAAATTACCTGTTACCCCCGCCTTGAGTCTAACATTTGCATCACATTCTAAAATCCGGCACATTTTTGCATGAGACTGTTAATTGGGTTAAAGTTTGGGGAGCTCCTCGGGTTTAAATGAAGACAAAAGAGGGAGGGCACCAGGGCCTGGTGTGAGTAGAATTCTAATCCAGGATGAGGATCCAGAGCAAGCACCCCTTGCTGCTGAGCAAGCTCGGAGACAATGGAAGCGTTCAGGACTCAGTCTGGCCTGCACTGCCTATCTAAATCTTAAATTCTGTGGTAAAGAGTAACAGACACCTGAGGGACGTCGGATTCTAGTCCTGAAAATCAGACAAGATTTCAGAGCAGGCACGACGCACAATGGGAAGCTCCCACAGGCTTGAGTACGAAGCTGATAGCGGGAACAATGCTGGAGGGATGCGGGGGTCCAGGCTTGAGGTCAGAGAGATCTGAGTTCTAATCTCCCAAAGGACACCAACTGTGACCTTAAGGAATTTTCTTGGCCTTACTAAGCCCCATCTCCTCCTCTATAAAATGGCTGCTATGTTTCACTTTTTAAAAAAATATTGACAGCATCTACTGTGTGCCAGGCAAAGTGCGGCTTCCGAACAGTGTAGACATGATCTCTATCATGGGGTTAAAACCGAAAGGAAGATCGGTAAGTCTATACAGGTATAAGTTAATCAAAACTTTCAGGCTGGGACTATAACTCAGTTAGCACGCATTAACATGCATGAAACCCTGGGATCCATAAGTCAAGCATATGGGTGTGTGCCTGCAATCCCAGCACTCTGAAGACGAAGACAGGAGAGCCAGACATGCAGAGTCATCCTCAGCTATGAAGCCTCAGCTATGAAGCAAGTTCAAGGCCAGCCCGGGCTATGTGAATAAATAGGTCTGAAATCAATCAATCAATCAATAAGAAGAAGCTAGGGAGATGACTCAGTAACTGTGAAAGTCAAAAGAGCCGAGTTCAAATCCCCTGCTCCCATGTAGAAGCTGGGCATGTCCATGTGCACCTGTGACCCCTAAAATAAGGTAGGGAGTGGTAGAGAAAAGGCAAACTGTACACACGTGCAGTGAGTGGATAAAAGCATAAAAGTGGAGGCTTTAGAGAGTACAGAGGAGTGGAATGAAGCAGACAATGGTGTGTTTGGCCCAGAGGCTGATGCAGAGGCAATACCCCTGAGCAAGTTACAGGAGGCTCTGAAGGACACCTAGGAGCCACCTGAGAGGAACTTCCCACACAGGACCCAGCTCACAGAGTGAAGGATTGGACAAGCCAGGGAGAGACTGGATCCAAGACAGGAGGTCACTAAGATGGAGACGAGCGTGTGGCTGTGCGCACACCAAGGTCCAGGATGAGAGCAGTTTCAAGAATACGTGGGACAACACAGGGCTGCTGATATTGTCAGAGAAGTTATCCAAGGTGGCACAAGGGAGCACAGAGACGCTTCCCCCAAGTCGTCAGGAACAAGGAGAGTGCCCCTCTCAGAGGGAACAGGACCAAACCAGGCAAGACAAACACCAGCTCAGCTACTCACCCTGGGAGACCTTGGAGTTGTCTTGGAGATTTCTAGCTTGTCAGTCAGATAGTTAGGGACTGAGAGTTTGTGTCCTGAGGCATAGGTAGAGACAAGGGTACAGAAAACGACATTGCTTTCTGTGTGTGTGTGTGTGTGTGTGTGTGTGTGCGCGTGTGTGTGTGTGTACACACATGTGCACAGAGAAGAGAGGACAACAAACAACTTTCAGGAGTCAATTCTCTTCTTCCACTATGTGGGTCCCAGGGACTTGAACCCAGGTCAGCAGCGAGCACCTTTGCCAGCTAAGCCACCTCTCTGGGCCCAGCTTTGGGTTCTTACACCTTCCAGAGACCCAAACTGTGACTGCATTTGAACCCCAGCAGGGTTAGACTGAAGAGGGCTGGTTACTACACAGAAATACAGCCCTGGACAACCCTTGTGGAGCCGCCTTGCCCTTCACCCCACCAGAACACCTTGATTTTCCTCTTGGAGGAAGTGGGGTGATGGGTGGCCAGTCACAGAGTAAAGGAGGCCAAAGGTCACAGAGCCTGGGACTTATCTGGTGGCTGAGGTGATTAACTTTTTGACAACGCCAGCTGTGTGAGCGTCACCTCCTTGCCAGTCTCTCTGTCCCTTCCTCTCACACCTTGAGAGGGGCGACAGCCCTGGTGAGGAGGTGAGGAGTCAGGGAACAAGCAAGAGCATACAGGGAAGGCCTCGCGTCCCCACAGCAAGGAACCCGGGTGACAGACACCTTGTCCTTGGGGAGTCACTGGAGGAGTTGCCTTCAACCCCTTTCCCAAGAGAAGGCCCTTTCAGATCCTGAAGCCCGAACCCCAGGCCTCTCTTTAGTCTAAGCGGGGAAGGCTTGCCCCTCCCAGCCCCTTCCCCTCACACACTGGACCTATTGTTGAGGAACAGGTTGGCTGTTTCCCTAAAGTGGCTAAAATCTGGCCCAGTTTCCAAGGCCTTTCCTGGTCAGATCAGGTGACCGATTTCCTGAGACGTTTGAAGCAAGAGAGGATTACCTGCCGCCCGCTTTCCCCCTTGGAGGCAGGTGAGACTAAATCCATTTAACTGACCGGCTGCTGCCAGTTTACAAATAAAACGGAGGCTCTGAAAGCTGCCTTTGTTCCACGGAGGCGGTCTTCCTGGCGTTGAGGTTAGATTAGCAATTTGTCCTTTGTGAAAGGATTACCTCATTGTTTTAATGTTTATTTATCAATTTGCATCTTCTAGCAGTTTCGACGCAGCTCTGGGGGCCCACTTCCCCCACACTCGCTGTTCATTTTACCATCCCTGCCAAGGACCTAAACAAAGCAAAATTCGGAGCACTTCTGGAGCTGGACCGCGTGCAAATCCGCCCTCATTTTCCTTCTGCACAGATTGAAACTCTTTGCCCTTCCCTGGCCGAGGCGTAGAGATAAAAGCCCTGTCCAGGGAGAAAAGACGGTTCCGCCAAAGAATAGCAATATTTTTCACCTGCGATTTCTAACGCAAATCTCCGCACTTTTGTGAAATGGTCTTCGTTTGATGCCAGTCTGCCCTGCGGCTGCTGCCAGGTCTTCAGAAGCATGAAGCTCGCCTTTATACTTTGCATTGGTTGTGTGACTCTGAGAAACACAAGATGACTTCTTCAAGGTGACCCTGGGGACTGAGCAGGGCTCCTCACTTTCCTTTAAGCACAGGTTCTGTACAGGGGTGTCTGGACTTTCCCAGCTCCCTCTCACCTGGGATATTTTTGCCTGAGAATGTTTGGTATACCTTTGATTTTAAAATAAAATGGTGGGGCCTGGGGAGATGGTTCACAGGGTAGGCACCCTTGCTTTGCAAGCAGAAGGACCTGAAATTGAATCTCCCAAGTCCACCTAAATATCTGGGCATGGCTTCATGTATGCCTGTAACTCCAGCACTGGGGAACCAAAGACAGATCCCAAAAGTTTACCCACCAGCAAACTTCAGGCTCAGGAAGAGACCCTCTCTCAAGCAAGAAGCCTCATGTGTATTCATAGGCCCTCTCACCTGCACACTCGTACACCACACACACACACACACACACACACACACACACACACACACACACTAAATAAATAAATAAATAAATAAATAGTCCCCTCCTTCCCCCCTGCCCCAGAGAGGGTTTCTCCATGTAGCCCTGGCTGTCCCCGGACTTGCTCTACAGACTAAGCTAGCCTCAGACTCCATGATCTGCCTCTCTGCCTTCCGAGTGCTAGGACTAAAGGCTGCACCACTTGCTTTGTTTTGTGCCTGATTCAGTGTCTCAGACAGCCCAGACTAGCCTGAAACTCTCAAGTATATGAGAATGAGTGCTGGAATTACGGGCACTCACTACCACCGTGCCAGGCCAAAAGAAACTTTAGGACTTGATTAGACCTGGGTCTATATATGGCTCAGTGGTAGGGTTTTTGTCTAGCAGGTACAAAGCCTTGGGCTTAACTTTTAGCATGGAACAAAAATAATATAAAAATTAGAAATCTTGGCTACCGGTTATAGGTTACCTAATGTGTACAATACCTCCAGTCTGATCTTCAGTACTTCAAAACAGAACAAAAACTGTCCAGGCTTGGCACAGTTGTGCGTGCCTCCCCATGCTCAGGAGGCAGAGGCAGGCCAGCCTGGTCTACAGCGTGAATTCCAGGTCAGCTAGGGTTACACAGAGAAACCATGTCTCAAAAGAAGGAATAGAGGGGACTGGAGAGATGGCTCAGAGGTTATGAGCACTGGCTGGTCTTCCAGAGGTCCTGAGTTCAATTTCCAGCAACCACATGGTGGCTCACCTTCATCTACAATGAGATCTTGCGCCCTCTTCTGGCGTGCAGGCATATATGCAGGCAGAACACAGCATACATAAATTTTTTTTTTTGTTGTTGTTGTTGGTTTTTTTTTGGGGGGGGGGGTTCGAGACAGGGTTTCTCTGTGGCTTTGGAGCCTGTCCTGGAACTAGCTCTGTAGACCAGGCTGGTCTCGAACTCACAGAGATCCGCCTGCCTCTGCCTCCCGAGTGCTGGGATTAAAGGCATGCGCCACCATCGCCCAGCTCATAAATATTTTTTTTTAAGAAGAGAAAAGAAAAGAAATTAAAACCCAATTCCCAGAAGTGTGTCTGTTGGTGCACAGCTGTAACCTAGCATTTGGGAGGTAGAGGCAGGAGGATTAGAAGCTTGAGATCATCTCTGAAGTGAGCTTCAGACCAGCCTGGGACACATGAGCTTGGTTGTAAAAGTAAACAAATAATGAATATCCTTGAACACATCAGCTGTGACAAAGAGATCAGTGTGGTAGGGACGAGGGTTGTGTGGCAAGGGGAAATGGGGAACATATGAAGAATGGTGCCTTTTTCTCAATCCAAACTCTTGGGGTTCTGTTTGTTGTTTTTGTTGTATGGTGTGTATGCGAGTGTGTATGCTGTTATTCTTGGAGATCAGCAAGCCTCAGACTCATTGTGTAGCTGAGAATGATCTTGGGCTCCTCATCCTTCTACGTCTCCATTTCTCAAGTACCAGGATTACAGGTGTGTGCCACCATGTGGATCTGGCTCCCAAAACCACTCTGAAAATGTAAGTGATGGGGCTGGAGAGGTGGCTCAGAGCACTGGCAGCCAGCTGACGAGACACTTCACAGAACCAGAACAGTGGCCAAGCCCTGCTCTTTCAGAGGACCAACCTTTGGTTCCCAGCACTTACACAGCAGTTCCAGAGGATCTGATGCCCTCTTCTGGTCTCATTGGGCACCAGGCACACATGTGTTGCACAGACATGCAAGTAGACAAAACGCATAACTGTACTAAGCAAATAGTTCTGCCGTACCGGCTTCTCTAAGACCCCACAGAGGGCTTTCCTGTTCTACAGGACACAGTGCACACACTGTGGATGAAATTAAAAAGATCCCCACGTTTTCCTCCAGTTTGGACTCTAAGGTAAGCTATCCTTCTCCAGGCGTCTTACATATGCTATCCCTCGCCAGACATTCCGGAAAGTCTGCTCTCAAAACAGTCTGAGACAACCCTTGATGCTGACATAAAGTCCTTCACCAGGTGCCTCAACACCGGGGTGTTTCAGTTTTAACAGTCACTAATGACTGAAGGGAACTCGCACCGCCTGCTAGTCTTAAACCCCTCACCACCGTTAAGCAGGCTTTATCTTTGTACCAATAAAACCAGCTGGTCCAGCTGCAGCCAGGTCCAGTCACCTCAGCATCTCAAGTCATGGAATCTTCACGTTTCTGCACCGTGACATCCCCCACAATCATTGTGCGGGCAGATGCATGTGTGCGTTCGCACGTGCGCGTGTGTCTGTCTGATTTGGGGTTGTGTAAAGTCTGTATAGCCTGCATCCATGGTCTCTCTCCAGCATTTGCTCCTACTAGGTTCCCTCAGCATATGATCATCACCAAGGCCAGTTTTTTGCACTAACAAGCTCAGATGATCTGGGCTGCATCGGTGTAAACTCCAAAACTCACTCAAGGATCTGTTATTGTGGATCTTCATCAGCTACAGTTCCAGGCAGATCTGGTTACGTTCCTTGTATCTCTCCTCCTCACTTTCTTCTATTCAGAGAGGAATTTTGGCTGTCTCCTATTTGTCCAGGTATTAGTGCCCCTGCTCCTTAAGCATCAAAAGTCATGCTTTCAGGTTAGAGACCACATGTACCTGTCTGCCAAGCAGCTCAACGTTGGCATGAATGCTGCTTCCTTTCATTGTGGCTTCTTTGGTTGTTTGGGTTTGGTCTTTTGAGACTGGGTCTCACTATATGGACATGGCTGACCTAGAACTTGATATATAGACCAGGTTAACTTCAAACTAGCAGAGATCTTTCTTCCTTTACCTCCCCAGGGTTGAGATTAAAAGTGTCTTAGAGCTAGAGGTGTGGCTCAGTCAGTGCTCAGTGTACACAAACCCAGATTCAAGGTCAAACCTGGGTGTGATATTGCCTTTAATCCCAGCACTCAAGAGGTAGAGAACAAAACTACAATTTTAAAAAAAAGATTAAAAAAATGACTTTGTCAGGAAAACAGTGATGTTTCAAAAAGAGGAAAAAGAGTTTATGAGGCACATCTGTAATCTCAGCACTTGGGAACTGGGAGCAAGAAGATGGAGAGACCAAGGCCAACCAACCTTGGCTAGACAGGCCAGCCTGGCATATGTAAGTAAATAAATAAATAAACCCCTTTAGTTGTTAGCTGGTGTGGGAGGTCCTTCTGTTTGTGTGTTGCTTTCATTGGTTAATGAATAAAGAAACTGCCTTACCCTAGTTGATAGGGCAGAACTTAGGTAGGCGGAGAAGACAGAACTGAATGCTGGGAGGAAGAAAGCAGAGCAAGGGGGAAGCCATGGATCCTCCACCTGAGATGGACATGGGTTAGAATCTCCAGTAAGCCACTGCCACGTGGTGATACACAGATTAATGGAGATGGGTTAGACTAATATGTAAGAGTTAGCCAATAAGAAGTTAGAGCTAATGGCCAAGTAGTATTTTAATTAATACAGTTTCTGTTTGGTTATTTCAGGGGCTGAGGTAGTGCAGGGTAGGGAGGGCTGGGACGAACAAGCAGGCCTGCTTCTTGCACAGTTAGCTGTAAAGTTTTGCCTCACTGTTTGCTCTGGGCACTGACTAGAACCAAAAACTGGGGTCCTGATAAAAGCTTCTGTGTTCTCACATACATTCACAGTTTTCTTCCACGTGTGATGTATTTCCACGTGAGGCTGAATTGCTTTCTAGCCTTGCCTACCACCTGCAGGAAAAAAAGGTACCAGATCCATCTTTTCTTTTCTCTTTCTTTTTTTAAAAAGTAGGACTTCTATTTTTACTTGAATTGCTCAAAAGAAATCAGATGTTTGCTTTAACGTATAAAGCTGAGCAGGAAGACTTACAAAAATAAGAGCCAACCTTCCAGAGTATCAGGCAGGCCTAAGACACCTGGGAGTGCCAAGCTACCTCTGGGAGCCCAGAGTGTCTGGAACTGTGGCCTGACTCATAAGAAGCAGCCAGATGAGTCTTGAACACACTGGCACGTGAGAGAATGATCACTGGACACACAGCCCCTACTACACCAATTGGAGGAAAATATGGGTAACATTAAGGTAAGAACACACTAAATGGCACAAAGAGCAACACAACACCACCAAAAACTAGTGACTCTACAACATCGAGACTTGAACACTCCAATATAGATGAAGCAGAAGAAAAAGACCTTACAAATAACTTTAGGAAAATAATTGAGGCCCTTAAAGAGGAAATAAAAAATTCCCTTAAAGAAATAGAGGAAAAGAAAAACAAAAAAATGGAAGAAATCTACAAATCCCTTAAAGAAAACCAAGACAAGGCAATCAAACAGGTAAAAGAAATGATTCAAGACTTGAAAACTAAAATAGAGAGAATAAAGAAAACATACACAGAGGGAACTCTGGAAATGGAAAATATGGATAAATGATCAGGAACCAAAAATGAAACCATAAACAGCAGAATACAAGAGATGAAAGAGAGAATCTCATGCATAGAGGATATGATAGAGAAAATAGATTCATCAGTCAAAGAAAATATTAAATCTAACAAAAGCTTAACACAAAATATCCTGGAAATATGGTACACCATGAAAAGACCAAACCTCAAAATAATAGGGATAGAAGAGGGAAAACTCCAACTCGAAGGTACAGAAAATATATTCAACAAAATCATAGAAGAAAACTTCCCCAACCTGAAAAAGGACATGTCTATGAAAACACAAGAAGCTTACAGAACACCAAATAGACTGGATTGGAAAAAAGGAAATTCCCCTCACCACATAATAATCAATACACTAAACATACAGAATAAAGAAAGAATATTAAGAGCTGCAAAGGAAAAACACCAAGGAACATATAAAGGTAGACCTATCAGAATTACAACTGACTTCTCAATGGAAACAATGAATGCCAAAATTTCTTGATCAAGGATTATGCAGACATTAAGAGACCATGGATGCCATCCCAGACTACAATACCCAGCAAAACTTTCAATCACCATAGATGGTCAAAGCAAGATAGTCCATGACTGAATCATTTAAACAATACCTAGCCAGAAATCTAGCCCTATACAAAGCAGGAAATCCTAAATAAGGGCAGCACACACACAATAACATCACCAACAATGAAAACTAAGATAACAGGAACTAGCAATCACTGGTCATAAATATCCCTTAATATAAATGTACTCAACTCACCTGTAAAAAGACACAGGCCAACAGATTGTATATGAAAACACAATCCATTCTTCTGCTGAATACAAGAAACACACCTCAATTTCAAAGACAGACATCACCACAGAATAAAGGGTTGGGAAAATGTTTTCTAATCAAATGGACCTAAGAAATAAGCTGGTGTAATTGTCCCAATATCCAACAAAATAGACTTCAAGCTAAAATCAATCCAAATAGACAAAGAAGGACATTTCATATTTGTCACAGGAAAAATCCAGCAAGAGGAAATCTCAATTCTGAATGTCTATGCCCCAAATACAAGGGCACCCTCATATGTAAAAGAAACACTTCTAAAGCTTATTAAATCACACATTAACTCCACACACTAATAGTGGGAGACTTCAACACCCCACTCTCATCACTGGACAGGTCTTCCAGAGAGAAAGTTAATAAAGAAATAAGGGAACTAACATGTTATATCTCGAATATGCTTATCAGACATCTCTAGGACATTCCATCCAAACATAAGAGAATATACCTCCTTGTCAACACCTCATGTAACCTTCTTAAAAATTGTCCAAATGCTTGGTAACAAAGCAAACCTCAACAGATAGAAAAAATTTGGAATAACCCCATATATCTTATCAGGTCTCCTTGTTTTAAAGTTGGAATTCTACAACAACACTAATTTCAGAAAATGCACAAACACATGTCCATTGAACAATGCTCACCTGAATAACCAATAGGTCAAGGAAGAAATAAAGGAAGAAATTAAAGACTTCCTAAACTTCATGACCACACAACATACCCATACTTATGGGACACAATGAAAGTGTGTTAAGAGAAAAGTTCATAGCATTAAATGCCTACATAGAAATGCTGGGGGAAAAAATCCCACACTAGTGAATTAACAGAACACCTAAAAACTCTAGAACAAAAAGAAGTGAACTCACCCAGGAAGTCTAGATGGCAGGAAATAATCAAATTGAGAAGTAAAATCAACAAAATAGAAACAAAGAGAAACAATACAAAAAAAATCAATGAGACAAAGAGTTGGTTCTTGGACAAAACCAACAAAATAGACAACCTTTATCAAAACTAACCAAAAGGCAAAAAGAGAATATCAAAATTAACAAAATCAGAAATGAAAAGGGGAACATAACAACAGACATGGAGGAAATCCAGAGAATCTTCAGGTCATACTTCAAGAAACTGTATTCCACAAAATTGGAAAACTTAAAGGGAATGGACAATTTTCTGGATATCACTTACCAAAATTAAATCAGGACTAGATAAGCAAATTAAATAAGACCTATAACCTCTAAGGAAATAGAAACAGTCATCAAAAGTGTCCCAACCAAAAAAGCCAGGGACCAGATGGTTACAGTGCAGAATTCTACAAGATTTTCAAAGAAGAATTAATACCAATACTCCTCAAATTGTTCCTCATGATAAAAACAGAGGTAACATTGCCAAACCCTTTTTATGAGGCTGCAATTACCCTGATATCCAAACCACACAAAGACACTACTAAGCAAGAGAATTACAGGCCAATCTCACTCATGAACGTTTATGTAAAAATACTCAAAAATACTGGCAAACCGAATTCAAGAACACATCAAAAAAATCATCCATCATGACCAAGTAGGCTTCATCCCAGAGATGCAGGGATGGTTCAACACCACTTTATGATAAAAAGTCTTGCAGAGAGCAGGGATAACAAGGAATATACCTAAACATAATAAAGGCAATATAAAACAAGCCAACACCCAACATCAAACTAAATGGAGAGAAGTTCAAAGCGATCCCACTTAAATCAGGAATGAGACTAGGTTGTCCACTCTCTCCATATCTATTCAATATAGTAATTGAGGTCCTAGCTAGAGCAATAACAACAAAAAGAGATCAAGGGGACACAAATTGGAAAAGAAGAAATCAAACTCTTACTATTTGCTGATGGTATGATAGTTTACATAAGTGACCCCAAAAAATTCTACCAGAGAACTCCTACAACTCATAAACACTTTCAGTAACGTAACAGGATACAAGATTAACTCAAAAAATCAGTAGCCCTCCTGTACACAGATGATAAAAGGGCTGGGGAAGAAATCAGAGCATCAATACCCTTCATAATAACATAAAATATCTGGGGGCAACTCTAACCAAACAAGTGAAACAAGTATGACAAGAACTTTAAATCTTTGAAGAAATAAATAAAAGAAGACACCAGAAAATGAAAAGACCTCCCATGCTCTTGGGTAGGTAGAATTAACATAGTAAAAATGGCAATCTTACCAAAAGCAATCTACAAATTCAATGCAATGCCAATCAAAATCCCAGCAAAATTCCTCACAGACTTCGAAAGAACAATACTCAACTTCATATTAAAAAGCAAAAAACCCAAAATAGCCAAAACAATCCTGTGCAATAAAAGAACTTCTGGAGGCATCACAGTCCCTGACTTCAAACTCTACTACAGAGCTACAGTAATGAAAACAGCCTGGTATTGGCATAAGAACAGACAGGATGATCAATGGAATCAAATTGGAGACCCAAATATTAATCCACACCCTACAAACAGCTGATTTTTGACAAAGAAGCAAAAAGTATCAAATGGAAAAAAGAAAGCATATTTAACAAGTGGTGCTGACATAACTGAATATCAACATGTAGAAGAATGAAAATAGACCCATATCTATCACCATGAACAAAACTCAAGTCCAAATGAATCAAAGACCTCAACATAAAGCCAACCACAATGAACTTTATAGGAGAGAAAGTGGGAAGTACACTTGAACCCATTGGCACAGGAAACCACTTCCTAAATAGAACCCCAGTAGTACAGATACTGAGAGCAGCAATTAATAAATGTGACCTCCTGAAACTGAAAAGCTTCTGTAAAGCAAAGGACACAGTCAACAAGACAAAATGACAGCCTACAGATTGGAAAAAAATCTTCACCACATCGAACAGATGACTGATCTTTAAAATATACAAAGAACACAAGAAAGTAGACATCAAAAGAACAAATAATCCAATTTTTTAAAAAATGGGGTACAGACTTAAACAGAGAATTCTCAACAGAGGAATCTAAAATGACAACACTTAAGGAAATACTTGACATCCCTAGCCATCAGAGAAATGCAAATCAAAACAGCTTTGAGATACCATCTTATACTTGTCAGAATGGCCAAGATCAAAAACACTGATGACAACTTATGCTGGAGAGGTTGTGGGATAAAGGGAACACTCCTGCGTTGCTGGTGGAAGTGCAAACTGGTACAGCCCCTTTGGATATCAGTATAGTGATTTCTCAGAAAATTAGGAAACAACCTACCTCAAGTCCCAGCAATACCACTTTTGGGTATATACCCAAAGGATGTTCAATCATACTACAAGGACATGTGCTCAACAATGTTCATAGCAGCATTATTCATAATAGTCAGAACCTGGAAACCAGTGAGAAGCCCCTCAACTGAAGAATGGATAAAGAAGATGTGGTACATTTACACAATGGAGTAAAAAATAGTAACATCTTGAAATTTGCAGGCGAATGTATGGATCTAGAAAACAACATATTGAGTGAGGTAACTCAGACCCAGAAAGACAAATATCATATGTACTGACTCATAAGTGGCTTTTAGACATAAAGCAAAAAAAAAAAAACCAATGTACAGTCCACAATCCCAGAGAACCTAGACAACAAAAAGAACCCTAAGAGAGACAACATGGATCTACATGGAAAGAAGAAAAAGACAAGATCTCTGAGTAAATTGGGAGTGTGGGGATCACAGTAGAGGAGTAGAGGATAGAAAGGGAGAGAGGAGGAAGAGAGGGGAGTAAACAAAGATGTATAGCTCAATAAAAACAATTTTTAAAAAAGCCTTGGGCCTAAAGGATACCTAAAGATGAGATAAGAAGACACCATAAAGGTACTTCAGGAGGGGGTCCCAGTGCCAGGTAAAGGGTGACGGAACAGTGGTTACTACCAAAGTTTTGGAACAGATCTTGCTGTCACACAATTCAAGTAAAAGAGAGTGTGACAACCAAAAATTATCATAGCACCAATCAACATTCTTGGACAAACATTCATCATGTAAGTACTAAAGTATAAGCATAGGTAGTATTGGAGTAGAGATGCCGGAAGCTGCCAACCAGTGGTAAATTCTGAAGCAGTTTTCCAAAGTCTTAAAGGCCAATTTCTTCATGAGCCACAATGAGATCCCCACACAGCACATGTGGCTTACAGGAACTCGAGTCCTTCAGAAACGTGGGAAAGGCTTCATGCCAACACTGGCAGCAGTATTCCAGTCGTATCAGATCCGTCTGCACCGGGGACATTGTCAGTTACCACGACAAAGAAGTCAAACTCAGTCACAATCTCCTGCCTTCTTGTCATGCTCTTCCTCACTAATGCCGTAGGAGGCTGTGAGTGGGCGCTGGCTGGAAAACAGAGCCACACCGCCACAGCTTCTCGGACGAGTGGAGCGGTACCCACTGGTCTTGCGGTTCAGCCGGGAGTTTGTTCTCACGGCATTGAGTCTCAAGGAGGTACACGATATGCTGCTTCTTCCTTCCCCCAATCTAAACTTTTCCTCTTGACCCAGGCTCGAAACCTATCTACCTTCTAGGAGCATATCTTGCGTGTGGCAGATGGGCTGCTCAGTGAGGCTTTCTGACTGGTCTGTCCTTGTACAGGACAAGGCCCACTCCTGCAGCCTTTCTCTGGTTTCTCTTCGCACCTAGTTACTCTTCTTGGTCTCTGACTTTGACCCAATGCCTTCCCTGTCTTCTGAAGCTGCTGCCTTCTTCCCAGGCTTCAGCACCACTCTGATGAAAGCCCTTAGGCACTCGGAGCATCAAAGCAATGTTTTTACTGCGCCGCCTGTAGATGACGACAAAAAGTGCGTGAAGTTAAACATAAGGAGAGGGAGCCGCTGAACCCACTGGAACAATCTGCTACTTGGATCACAACGTGCTGGTCCAGATGAGCCTGCTGTCTTCATTGTATTTATTTATATTTTTTTTCACACGGGGTCTTATGTAACCCAGACCAGCCTCAGACTCACTATGTAGTTCATAGTAACCTTGAACTCTTAATTCTTCTGTCTCCTGAGTAAGTGCCTGTTAGGGTCACAGCGATGTGCCACCAAACCTGCCTTTTCATTTTACCTTTGCAGACTCTAGGCAACCTGATGGCCTGTTGCAAAAGCAACTTGAAAATGAAAACACTTCCCACCAAGGCTCCTCTACTCTCCAAAACTCCCCCCAGTACCAGACAGCCTTGCCTTCCAAAGCTTTCTGGAAGCAGTCAGCCATTCCCAAGACCTGGAGGGTTCTGCCACAGATAGCCACTTGATAGACATTTCCAAGAAATGTTGGCAAGGTATTTCATAAGGCACAATGGGACACAAGGGGTCAGGATTCAGAGGAAAAAGAATAGAAAAGCTAACTAGAAAAAATTTCTGTACTTTTTCTTTTTCAGATACTTTTGGAAAAGTTAATACTGTGGATGGCATCCTTTGAGCATCACCAACCCCCTTTTTGTCCCTCTCTACCTCCACCTTCTGGCCCTCCCTACCCCACCTTCTGTCCCTCTCTACCCCACCTTCTGTTCCTCCCTACCCCACCTTCTGTCCCTCTCTACCCCCTTCTTTCCCTCCCTACCCCACCTTCTGTCCCTCCCTACCTCACCTTCTGTCCCTCCCTACCCCACCTTCTGTCCCTCCCTACCTCACCTTCTGTCCCTCCCTACTCCCCCTTCTGTCCCTCCCTACTCCCCCCTTCTGTCCCTCCCTATCTCTCTGCTCCTTTTTTCTGAGAGGATGTGAGACAAGCTATTTGTGTACCAATGATGGCACCCTGGGACTGGGATTCTAGCTCTGCTACTTAGGGGAATGATTTCTGAGTTACTGAGTCTTAGGGCTCTTTCTGTTAGGTTTCTTTTGCTTTTTTATTTATAGTCAAATATCTTCTTGACACGTGGACTAGAACTTAAATTGTAGCCCGGGCTGTCTCAAGCTCATGATTCTCCAGCCTCAGCCTCCTGAGAACTGCAATTGCAGTCATGAGCCACAATGTGTAGCTTGTCTGTTTGTTAGCTTGTTTGTGTACCGCTGAGGATTGAATCAGTATCAAATGGTGATGCAGCTGGGAAAGAGAGACTCACAGATGTGTAGAGAAAACCTGCCAAGTTTATCCACTGAGTCTTAGAGAATATGCAGGAATATTTGTTTGCTGGTTTGTTTATTGATGTGTAGCCCAGGCTGGCCTAGACTCTTGGCAACTGTCACTCCTACGTGCTGGGATTCCAGGCTTGAGACACTAAGCCCTGTTACCAACTCAACTTGTAGTCACTGAACCTACCTTCCATGAGAGCGTGTTAAGTCAGCCAATGACTCGCTGACTAAATTGGAATTGAAAATTAGTTGGGCATTTTTTTTCTTTTTTTTAGTTTCACAAGGTTAGCATGAAGACTGCACTTCCTTGTCAAATATAAGGTCTTTTCTGAAGGTCAGCGGGCGATTCCTCGGAGGGACCGAATTCAGGCCCCCCTCCCACTGCGTTTCCTTTCTCCTTTGTGGCCTGGTCTCAACTGAAGACCCAGACCACAGACCTCACTGCTGACAGAACTCGTCCTGGCTTTACTGTCAACATTAGGTTACAGTGTGATCAGCCTACAGCTGCCTGAGCCTGCTGGGGCATAGGAAGTTCCCCGGGGTAACTTAAATTTAGATCTAGCAGCTTTCCCTGCTTGACAGGTGTGAATCCGTGCAGTGTTAGAACTCTAGACCAAATGAGCAAACTAAAGCAGCCAAGTGCCGGCTCCACACTCATTCGCGGTCTCCGGGCCTTCCTCTATCAAGATTAAAAGAGACGAGGGCCAATACTCAAATGATAATTATTAACCTGGCCTTTAATCTTCTTTCTCTAATCAAGTATGATATTAGAGCTTCGTGTCTGCGTTGAGTTTTAGAGTTTTCCAGAATGAGTCTGAGTTCAGTTTTACAGTAGCATTCTTTCTGCATCGAAATAGACCCGTGGTTTCTATGCCGGGCCCTCCAGCACAGACCAGATACAGAAGGGCCTCCTCCCAACCCCCACCCCACCATCACCCCCAATTTAATACCACCACTGAGGGGGTTGGGCAGAGGCCAAGCCGCAGGGTTTCCTGGAGGCTCAAGGCCTTGGTTGTCTGCAACCGCTCTCCCTTCCTGCCACCAAGGCTGGCGATACTTCCTCAGCTTCTCAGCTGACCCTGCAGCACACATTCATTTATTTTTTCTGAATTCAGCTTGTCAAAATATTCTAGGGTCAAGACCCTTGCTGTTTCCAAGCCAACCCCTCCCCTTTGCATTTCCCAGGGATTATCTTGAGAAAGTGACTCTTTTGTCTAGTTTCAAACCAGCTGACTCAATGGAATCACAGCTGTGTGTGCGTGTGAGTGTGAGTTTGAGTGTGCTAACACAGGAGTGCGTGTGAGTACTCCCATGTGCTATGACATGTGTGCGTGTGTGCATGTGTGTACTCCCATGTGCTATGTCATGTGTGCGTGTGTGCATGTGTGTGCTCCCATGTGCTATGACATGCATGTATGCGTGTGTGTACTCCCATGTGCTATGACATGCATATGTGCATGTGTGCGTGTGTGTACTCCCATGTGCTATGACATGCAGGTGTGTGTGTGTGTGCTCCCATGTGCTATGACACGCAGGTGTGCGTGTGTGTACTCCCATGTGCTATGACATGTGTGTATGTGTGCGTGTGTGTACTCCCGTGTGCTATGACATGCATGTGGACATCAGAGGAGTGGTTCTCATGGATCCATTCAGTCCTCTTGTTTGGTGGTAAGTGTCCTTACCTGCTGAGCTTGGTCTCCTGACCCCATGAAGCTTCTAGAGATTGACTTTTTTCATCTATCATAAAGCATCTGAGGTTCATTCATTTTTTCCTGCAGGTGTCAGAAGCTCATCCCTTTTATTGCTCGGGGAGTTCCTCAGATTGAATATACCACAGTTTGGATAACCATTGACCAGATTTAGGGACATCTGAGTCATTTCCAGCTTGGGCTAATCATGAATCAAGCTATCATAAACATTCTTATACAAGTTTATCATGTGAAGATAAGCTTTTATTTCACTTGGGTGACCACTTAGATGAGTGACGGCTGGGTTGCCTGTTAAACACAAGTGTTACTTTATAAGAAACTGCAAGACTGCTGGTCGGTGGTGGTGCACACCTTTAATCCCAGCACTTGAGAGGCAAAGGCAGGCACATCTCAGTGAGGCCAGCCTGGTCTACAGAGTGAGTTCCAGGACAGCTAGGGCTGCTACACAAAGAAACCCTGTCTCTGGGAGAGAGAGAGAGAGAGAGAGAGAGAGAGAGAGAGAGAGAGAGAGAGAGGGAGGGAGAGATGTGGGAGTGTCATATATCAATCTGTTGATTTCATTGGTTAAGCAATAAAGAAACTGCTTGGCCCTGATAGTTTAAAACATAGGTGGGAGGAGTAAAAAGAACAGAATGCTGGGAGGAAGAGGAAATGAGCTCAGAGACGCCATGCTCCCCTCTCCCAGACAGAGGCGATAGCTCTGTTCTCTGAAGCAGACGCATGAAGTTCAGACCCAGGATGGATGTAGGCTAGAATCTTCCCGGTAAGCGCACCTTGGGGTGCTACACACATGATTGGAAATGGGCTAGTCCAGGTGCGAGAGTTAGCCAAGAAGAGGCTAAATATAATGGGCCAAGCAGTGTTTAAAAGAATACAGTGTCAGTGTAATTATTTCGGGGTATAAGCTAGCCGGGCAGCCGGGTGCCGGGGACGCAGCCCAGCTGCTCTAATTACTACGAGAGAGAGAGAGAGAGAGAGAGAGAGAGAGAGAGAGAGAGAGAGAGATTAATAAATGTTTTTCTAAAGAGAGAATGCTCCTCTGTCTTGTCAGTGGGACAAATCAATATTGTGTTGATCTAATAAGTCACTATGCTCAGCAACAGTAAGACTAAAATTTGAACAGTAAGACTAAAATTTTAGTAAGACTAAAAATTGAACACCATTTCTGGGTATATATCTTACATTCCTGTGTATACTGGACTTTTGGATATATACTCTGAATTTTGTATGGATATATAAAATAGTTCTCT
The DNA here is from genome assembly GCF_037038515.1 of Microtus pennsylvanicus. NCBI lineage: Eukaryota > Metazoa > Chordata > Mammalia > Rodentia > Cricetidae > Microtus > Microtus pennsylvanicus. The sequence goes on from NC_134582.1 coordinate 69,799,823, forward strand.
CTGTCTGTCTCTGTGTCTGTGATACAAAAGCAGAAAAGAGATCAGTGAAGGATGGAGAGAAGGGAGGAAGGGGACAATCTAGAGATAAGGTCAGACTATATGATCCATTTTAAATCATCTTTATGAAAAGCAACACCACATACAGTATATACCACTAACAAAAAAGAAATATTCAAGTACTTCTATATCAATGACACCTAAACTTTTTGCTATCAAAAAGTCAATCAATAGAACTGTATCTTTAAATTACCTTCATCTATCATATGCCTCCATCACTTAAAGCCATTGCCAAAATCTCCTTTAGAGGAGACTAAAAGGAACTTCAACACACACACCCGAGAACATTCACACACAATCACATACATACATGCACACCACATGCACACACACACACACACACACGGCATAAGTTCAGCAACTCTTTTCTCTAGTAGTCTCCAATAATTTATTGGTTTATTGAACCCAATAAATTTCCAGATATTAGAAGTATAATTTTGAGAGATGTAATCTTTGAAACAAAATTTTGTTACAACAAATTAGATGGTTTTGTATATACTGATGCATAGATGGGCCTATGTAGGTAAAGGCTGCTTGTTCGTTCCCAGCCAACTCACACAGAAATATACTAATTAAAACACTGCTTGCCGTATTAGCTTAGGTGTCTTATTAACTAACTCTTACATCTTAAATTAACCCATTTCTATTATTCTGTGTGTCACCACATGGCTGTGACTTACCGGGTAAAGTTCCAGCATCTGTCTCCTTCAACAGTTACATGGCATCTCTCTGACTCCACCTTCTTTCCTTCTCTATTTCTGCTTAGAATTCCCACCTTGCTCTATTCTGTGATGCCATAGGCCTAAGTAGCTTCTTTATTCATTAACCAATAAAAGCAACATATACAGCAGGACTTCCCACACTATTCCCCTTTTCTGTCTAATTAAAAGGTTTTAACTTTAATATAGTAAAATTATGAATACAAAACAGTTATCAAGCACTAATTATAATTACAATATTTAGTCCACTTACATTTGACAAATTAAGGAAAATACTCTATCTTCTATTCTATCTTCAGGAGTCTAAAGTTTTATATCTAATTTATCCTTTATTATAACTAAGGAAAACTACAACTATCTTTCTTCAACTCTTCAAAGACCCCAGAAGGATACAATATTACCTAAGTAAACAGGAAGTGCATTTAAGCAACTTTCAAAACTCTAGAATTGATAGTTCTTCTGTAACATTGGGGCATCCATCTTCAAACCATTCAAAGGCTTACAGAATATGGTATTTAAATGTTTTAAGAGCTTAGAATTTTCTTAACAATGAGACACATCTGCTCTTGGCAGCACCAATTTACTTCAAGAAGATGATGGGCATTGAAGAAGTTCCTTGTGGAATTTGTTAGCCATTTGGGCAAGAAACTGCTCTTGCCTGGACTGCTTGATGGTATGCTGCGTGAACTAGACATGCAAGATCCACAAAAAAAAATGATTACTGAACTTATATAAAGGTGACACAGTCCTTCAGTGTTCCTATTTCATAAAAAATGTCTGCCAGACATTCTGCAGGATACAGAAGAAAGTGACTGACAAACTGCCGATACAGGCAAAACAGTCTTCCAAATTTCCTGTTTTATGGAAAAGTTTGCCAGATACTATGGGCCTGTAGGCTGAAGTATTCATCTTATAGAATATCCCCCCTTTAAATATAAACAAACATTTATAAACAACAATTTAGGGAATTTGGGTATTGTTCTCTAGACTACTTTCTGTTGATTGGGGGTGTTAATCAGGTCTTTCATGGGGTCTCCTGTGTGGCAGGTCCATCTCAGCCAGCAGTCCTGAAGCTGTCATGGATGTTGAACCATCTGGGCCACTTCTTCAGGGGCTCTTGTTTGATCAAACCATATTAGCCAGTAAAGAATCCACAGCTTTCTATCCTCTGTAGAAACAAAAGCAGAATCTCTTTTCCAAAGCATCAAATTCTTAGACCCAAATTATGAAATCAAGATACATTTAAAATATATATATTGATTTAGCTTAGCAGCCTGTACAATGAAATGTCTTTCTGTACTTAACTCATTCACAGTCAAAAAATTTCAAAGAAAACACAATAATATATGTAATCCAGACTTTCTGTATATTTTCCATCCTTATGTAATTTGTTTTTCTTACTCTATTACTTTTTCTAAAAGTTTAATATTTATTTTATTATTTTACTCCTTTAATCTATGACTATCTATACTCTTTTATATTATAACTATCTATACTCTTTTTCCTCTCTCTCCCAAGCCTATGTACATTTATCCAATGTACCCATTGATGTGACTCATTGTGATCCATTCAGAGGTCTTTTTCATCTGAATCTGTCTTTGCTGAGTATCTGTAATCATTTTCTGACCAGGATCATTTTTTTAAATGCAAAGTGGGCATGGCTAGGACCAACTCAACTGCCCTGTCTGTCAGCTCCACCACATCCCACATGGCAGAGGCATACATGTTCATTACCTCTGAGAGCCATGCACATGGCCCCAACTCCACCATCACAGTGGGTCTATGTCACCATTAAGCAATTTGTAACATGCTGCTCAAAGACCCCATTTAAGTGCTTGGCCAGAGCTGTTCTTTCAAAAAGCATGAACCAGGAAGCCCTCCCCTAAAGAAGCCATGCAGTCTTCACTGCCAATGCTGAGTCAGGAAGACCTCTCTTAAAGAAGCCATGGTGCCCCTGCTTGCCACCAGTGAACAGAGCCCATCTGGGGAAAAATGTGACTACCAAGAAGCACTAAATTCTGTTCTTTTGTGTCTAGAATTATGAAGCCACAAAACAATCCCACACCAGTCCAGAAGAATGGATAATAAAAAGGGTTATTTATTTGAGGGGAAAATTTACAGATCACCATCCCAAACAACAATCCTCTTGTTGCAAACAGAGAGTCTAGCAGCCCAACAGGACCCAGAAGCCAAAAGAGAGAGCGCCTGGTTCCTGCTGCCTTTTAAAAGTATAAGAGACCATGCCCCAGTGGGCTAGTCTCTTCAAGGCTATTGGCTGAAGGAGCAGAAGGAGCTCCCACAGCACCTCCCCCTTTTGTTTAAGTAAGAGAGTTCCAAACCCAATACAAAACAATATACACTAGAAACAAATGTCAAGTATAAGATTAGAATTACATGCAGGCAGCAGGGACCGGCGGGGACCAGCGGGGACTGGCGCGGCAGAGAATGCAGGCAGTGGGGACCAGCACGCAACACCGAGAGCAGATCACACCACTACAATTAAAGCAAAGAGGTAGGCCTTTTGTTGGTGAGGTCCCTGGCAAACGGGGCACCTGGTCCTGTTCTTGAAAACCCTTCTGAGGGGTGAGAGGGATCTTGGCCCCTGGCAGGAGCCAGGAAACAGAGCGAGGGCATTTTGTAAGAGAAGCCCTGGCCAGCGGGGAAACCTGATCCAGTTTTAAAAGACCCATTAGATAGGATCGATAGGAGGAGATGGGCAGGCGCCAAGGCAAGAACTCACCCAATAATCTGAAAAACAACATGAAAACACCAGAACCCAATGATCTTACAACAGAAGGACTTGAACACCCTAACACAGAAGAAGTGGAAAAAATTGACCTTATGAAAGCAATAGAGTCCCTTAAACAACATGTAAAAAACATCCTTATAGAAATGTATGAGAAGTATAACAAAAAGTTTGAAGAAATGAGTAAATATGTACATGATACCCTGGGAAACCAAGAAGAAACAATCAAACAGGCAATGGAAACAGTTCAAGAATTGAAAACTGAAATGGAAGCAAGGAAGAAAACACAAACTGAGGACCAGCTGGATATGGAAAATCTAGGTCAACGAGCAGAGTCTGCAGAAACAAGCATAATCAATAGAATACAAGAGATAGAAGAAAGAATCTCAGATTCTGAGGACACCATAGAGAAAATAAACGCACTGATAAAAGAAAACAGCAAAGCAAACAAATTCTCAACACAAAACATTCAGGAAATATGGGACACAATAAAAAGACCAAACCTAAGAATAATAGGAATAGAAGAAGAAGAGTCACAGCTTAAAGGCCCAGAAAATATTTTTAACAAAATTTTGGAAGAAAACTTTCCCAACATAAAGAAAGATATTCCTTTGAATATTCAAGAAGCATACAGAACACCAAACAGACTGGATCAAAGAAAAACATGCCCTCACCATATAATAATCAAAACACAAAATATACAGGTTAAAGAAAGAATATTAAGAGCTGCAAAGGAAAAAGCCCACGTAACTTATAAAGTAAACCGATCAGACTTACACCTGACTTCTTCATGGAAACCATGAAAGCCAGAAGGTCCTGGATAGAGGTAATGCAGAAGCTAAGAGACCATGGATGCAAACCCAATCTACTATACCCAGCCAAGCTATTGTTCCCTGTCAATGGAGAAAACAAGACATTCCAGGATAAGAACAAATTTAAACAATACGTAGCCGCAAATCCAGCCCTACAGAACGTAATAGAAGAAAAATCTCAACCCAAGGAATCCAACATTGCCAACACTGCCTACAATAACTCAGGCATCGAGCAACCCTTCACCATCACAACTCAAAGAAGGGAGACACACAAACTCTACTACCTAAAACAAGAAGAATAACCAGAGTAAACAACCACTGGTCATTAATGTCACTTAATATTAATGGGCTCAATTCACCTATAAAAAGGCACAAGCTAAGGGATTGGATACAAAAACAGGATCCAACATTCTGCTGTTTGCAAGAAACACATCTCAACCACAAAGACAGGCATCTACTCAGAGTAAAGGGTTGGGAAAAGGTGTTTCAAGCAAATGGTCCGAAGAAAAAAGCAGGTGTGGCCATACTAATTTCTAACAAAACTGACTTCAAACTAAAATCAATCAGAAGAGATTGAGATGGATAATTTATACTCATAAAAGGAACAATTCATCAGGATGATGTCTCAATCCTGAATATCTATGCCCCTAATATAAAAGCACCCACTTATGTAAAAGAAATATTACTAGAACTCAAGGCAGACATCAAACCACACACACTAGTAGTAGGAGACTTCAACACACCTCTCTCTCCAAGGGACAGGTCAATCAGACAGAAACCTAATAGAGAATTAAGAGAATTATTGGAGGTAATGAAGCAAATGGACTTAACAGACATCTACAGAACATTCCACCCAAATAGGAAAGAATATATTTTCTTCTCTGCAGCTCATGGAACCTTCTGAAACATTGACCACATACTCAGAAACAAAGGACAGCTCCACAGATACAAAAAAAAAATCAGTGTCCACCTGTGTCTTATCAGATCACCACGGATTAAAGTTAGAAGGCAACAACAATACTACCCCCCAGAAAGCCGACAAACTCATGGAAAGTGAACAGTCAACTACTGAACCACACCTGGGTCAAGGAAGAAATTAAGAAAGAAATTAAAGTCTTCCTTGAATTTAATGAAAATAAAGAGACAACATACTCAAACCTATGGGACACGATGAAAGCTGTGCTAAGAGGAAAGTTCATAGCACTAAGTGCCCACTTAAAGAAAACAGAGAATGCATACATTGGGGACTTAACAGTACACCTGAAAACTCTAGAAAAAAAAGAAGCAGACACACCCAGGAGGAGTAGAAGACTGGAAATAATCAAACTGAGGGCGGAAATCAACAAAATAGAAACACGAAAACAGTCCAAGGAATCAATGAAACAAAAAGTTGGTTCTTGGAGAAAATCAACAAGATCGACAAAGCCCTAACCAAACTAATTAAACAACAGAGAGAGAACACGCAAATAAATAAGATCAGAAATGAAAAGGGGGACATAACCACAGACACAGAGGAAACTCATAGAATCATTAGATCTTACTACAAAAGCCTGTATGCCACAAAACTGGAAAATACAAAAGAAATGGACATTTTTTTAGATAAGTACCATATACCAAACCTAAACCAAGACCAGGTGAACGATCTAAATAGACCTGTTAGTCACGAAGAACTAGAAACCTTTATGATAAAGGTCTTGGAGAGATTAGCGATACAAAAGTCATACCTAAATATAATAAACGATATTTACAGCAAGCCGACAGCTAACATTAAATTAAATGGAAAAAAACTCAAAGCTATCCCACTAAAATCAGAAACATGACAAGGATGTCCACTCTCTCCATACATCTTCAATATAGTGCTTGAAGTTCTAGCAATAGCAATAAGACAACATAAGGGGATCAAGGGGATTCGTATTGGAAAGGAAGAAGTTAAGCTTTCGTTATTTGCAGATGATATGATAGTATACATAAGCGACCCCAAAATCTCTACCAAAGAACTCCTATAGCTGATAAACACCTTTAGTAATGTGGCAGGATAAAAGATCAACTCCAAAAATTCAGTTGCCTTCCTATACACTAAGGATAAGGAAGCAGAGAGGGAAATCAGAGAATCCTCACCTTTCACGATAGCCACAAATAGCATAAAATATCTTGGGGTAACTCTGACCAAGGAAGTGAAAGATCTATTTGACAAGAATTTTAAGTCTTTGAAGAAAGAAATTGAAGAGGACACCAGAAAACAGAAGGATCTCCCTTGCTCTTGGATTGGGAGGATCAACATAGTAAAAATGGCAATTCTACCAAAAGCAATCTATAGATTCAATGCAATCCCCATCAAAATTCTTCACAGATCTGGAGAAGACAATAATCAACTTTATATGGAAAAACAAAAACCCAGGATAGCCAAAACAATCTTATACAATAAAGGATTGTCTGGAGGCATTACCATCCCTGACTTTAAACTCTATTACAGAGCTACAGTATTGATAACAGCTTGGTACTGGCATAAAAACAGAGAAGTTGACCAATGGAATCCAATAGAAGACCCTGACTTTAACCCACAAACCTATGAACACCTGATTTTCGATAAAGGAGCTAAAAGTATACAATGGAAAAAAGAGAGCATCTTCAACAAATTGTGCTGGCAAAACTGGATGTCAATCTGTAAAAGAATGAAAATAGATCCATATCTATCACCGTGCACAAAACTCAAGTCCAAACGGATTAAAGACCTCAATATCAGTCTGAACACACTGAACATGATAGAAGAGAAAGTGGGAAGTACTCTACAACACATGGGCACAGGAGACCACTTCCTACGTATAACCCCAGCAGCACAGACATTAAGGGCATCATTGAATAAATGGGACCTCCTGAGACTGAGAAGCTTCTGTAAAGCAAAGGACACTGTCACTAAGACACAAAGGCAACCTACTAACTGGGAGAAGATCTTCACCAACCCCACAACTGACAAAGGTCTGATCTCCAAAATATATAAAGAACTCAAGAAACTAGATTGTAAAAGGCTAATCAACCCAATTATAAAATGAGGCACTGAGCTGAACAGAGAATTCTCAACAGAAGAACTTCAAATGGCCAAAAGACACTTAAGGTCATGCTCAACTTCCCTAGCGATCAGGGAAATGCAAATCAAGACAACTTTAAGATACCATCTTACACCTGTCAGAATGGCTAAAATCAAAAACACCAATGATAGCCTTTGCTGGAGAGGTTGTGGAGAAAGGGGTACACTCATCCATTGCTGGTGGGAATGCAAACTTGTGCAACCACTTTGGAATGCAGTGTGGCAGTTTCTCAGGAAATTCGGGATCAACCTACCCCTGGACCCAGCAATATCACTCCTGGGAATATACCCAAGAGAGGCCTTATCATATAGCAAAAGTATATGCTCAACTATGTTCATAGCAGCATTGTTTGTAATAGCCAGAACCTGGAAACAACCTAGATGCCCGTCAATGGAAGAATGGATGAAGAAAGTATGGAATATATACATATTAGAGTACTACTCAGCAGTAAAAAACAAGGACATCTTGAATTTTGCATGCAAATGGATGGAAATAGAAAACACTATCCTGAGTGAGGTAAGCCAGACCCAAAAAGAGGAACATGGGATGTACTCACTCATATTTGTTTTCTAGCCATAAATAAAGGACATTGAGCTTATAATTCATGTTCCTAGAGAAGCTAAATAAGAAGGCGAATCCAAAGACAAACACATAGGCATCCTCCTAAATATTAACCATCATCAGGTGATGAAAAGAGACAGAGACAGAGACCCACATTGGAGCACCGGACAGAAATCTCAAGGTCCAAATCAGGAGCAGAAGGAGAGGGAGCACGAGCAAGGAACTCAGGACCGCGAGGGGTGCACCCACACACCGAGACAATGGGGATGTTCTATCGGGAACTGACCAAGGCCAGCTGGCCTGGGTCTGAAAAAGCCTGGGATAAAACTGGACTCGCTGAACGTAGTGGACAATGAGGACTACTGAGAACTCAAGAACTATGGCAATCGGTTTTTGATCCTACTGCACGTACTGGCTTTGTGGGAGCCTAGGCAGTTAGGATGTTCACCTTACTAGACCTGGATGGAGGTGGGTGGCCTTTGGAGTTCCCACAGGGCAGGGACCCTGATTGATATTTGGGCTGATGAGGGAGGGGAACTTGATCGGGGGAGGGGCAGGGAAATGGGAGGTGGTGGCTGGGAAGAGACAGAAATTTTTAATAAATAAATAAATAAAATAAAAAATAAAAAAATTATAATTACAATTAGCATAAACAATATTAAGGAAGGAACATATGCTAAATGTTCTAATAAACAATCTATCCTTGTATAGGAAATGGCTTGGCTAGATCATAAGAGTACAGTAACTACGACTATCTAATCTTCAACTCCATCAAAGGCGTGAGAAGGGAGATAATATTACATGAGCAGGCAAGGAAGTACAATCAAGCAGCTTCCAAAGTGAGCAATATATGATGGAGACAATTAGCTACCTGAGCAAACACCCAAAGTCTCATTTTGCAACGTTGAAGCAACCAACTTAGGTTAAGGCTTAGTGTAACTGAAAGACCATTTTCAGAGTCAGAAAATTTTTCAAGACCATTTTACCTTGTCTTGGCAATATTTGACAGTCTGCTATGCATTTCCAAATACTATGTAACTTGTCAGTGGTTGAGGCATTGTCAGTTCCTTGCCCAAAGGCCAGTTTTGCCAAGAAGAAAACAAACTCCAAGTGGAGAATGCTCAACATTCTCTTGGGAATAGATTGGTGCTGTCAGAAGCAATCATGTCTCATGTCAACAGAACCCTAAATTATTTAAATACCATGTTCCACAGATCCTTGAAGTGGTTGAAGAATACCTATCTAGACAGAATACAACCTCTATGTATCTAAAGAACCTAATTGATCTAACTGTGTGTACAACAAACATGAACAACTACTGACTTATAATAATATAAAATATACCCTAAAAGTTGTATCAATATACAAACTGTCCTAAACTGAGGTTGAAACATACATATATACAATCTGACAAAATAACTTTGTATATATGTATAATGTAAGCAAAAGCAACAAATATAATTTGAACTTGTATCAATATTCAAAACTATACCAATGTAAATTATCCATAAATAATAGCTCACAAGTATCCACTCTATTACCCACTATTACTATTTCATCCTTTTTTTTTGAACAAGCATAGTTTTCACCCAAAGCCTCTATCTAGTATAACAACCCCTAAGCAGTGTTCCCAACCCTATGGACAAACGTTTTTGAGAATAGGGAGTGTCGTCTTCTAGAATTGCTTCCACTATCATCGGAGTGAGGTTTTCTTAATGGGATCCTGCAAAAATTAAGTGGAGTTTAAGTTCCAAAAATACTATCTAGTATAGTTGCAAAAATTTCTGAGCAGTCAAGAGGTTTTTGTTTTGTTTGTTGGTTTTTCAAAGTTCTCATTTGGAGTACTGGCCACAATATGAGAAAGTGCACTGTTTCAGCAGCTGTCTTATAAGTAGGGTTGTCTACATCATGATGTCATCTCAGTTAGGTGGAGTGATTGCTGTGGAGCCCCATCTTCTTCCTGGAAACTTCAAAAATTACTGTAGGAAAAGAATCTGTAGGAAAATCTATTGTTCATCATAGAAAACTTAAACATTATTTATATAGACATATACAGACATATATATTCAATGAAAGGTATGATAGAGACAAAAATAGATATGAAGAAAATATTTTTTAACTTTTTTTTCTTTCTATCCCATATCATATGGCTCTTGACATGAAACAGAAATTCTGAATTTTTTTTCTTTTTTACATTTTTTTATTGAGAAAAGGAAAAAAAAACAAGTTTCCGCCTCCTCCCAGCCTCCCATTTCCCTCCCCCTCCTCCCACCCTTCTCCCCCTCCTCCTACCCTTCTCCCCCTCCCCCTACTCCTCTCCCCCTCCCTCTCCAGTCCAAAGAGCAGTCAGGGTTCCCTGCCCTGTGGAAAGTCCAAGGTCCTCCCCCCTCCGTCCATATCTAGGAAGGTGAACATCCAAACTGGCTAGGCTCCCACAAAGCCCGCACATTGCGTAGGATCAAAACCCCGTGCCATTGTCCTTGGCTTCTCATCAGCCCTCATTGTTTGCCATGTTCAGAGAGTCCGGTTTTATCCCATGTTTTCTCAGTCACAGTCCAGCTGGCCTTGGTGAGCTCCCAATAGATCAGCCCCACTGTCTCCTTCGGTGGGTGCACCTCTTGTGGTCCCGACTTCTTTGCTCATGTTCTCCCTCCTTCTGAATTTTTCTTTTAACAACATGCTTGGATTTAGAGAAGGACAGAGCCATTGTCCAACTCCAAAACCAGCTGTATATATTCATAAATACAAACACACATATATACATCACACACACACACATATGTGTGTGTGCTAAACAGATATATATAGATATAGCTATATCAGATACCTGATCTCATAAATTGGATTTCTTTTTCTCAATGATCCTTAGTGCCTAGTTAATTTTCCTTCTGTCAGTATCCAAATATCCAGGGTCTCTTGAATTTTTGAAGATGAGTATTTACCTGCAAAGACAAGAACAGAACCCTGCCCCAACAGTTTCCTTACCACCTGTATGGTTGTCACTGCTGTGGATGAGCTGCCATTTCTCTGTTTCAATAGGTTTCACTATTTCAAAATGAATCTTTATTAATATTGGTGGTATCTATAATTTTTCTTCTCCTGTGGAAACAAGAGCAAAATCCTTTCCCCAACGTAGCACATCTCCTGGTTTCTATTGTGAGCACATCCTTGAAATAAACTGGTTGATTTAATTTAGAAGAATTTTCTATTATCCAATGTCTCTCTGCTGCTGTTGTCCCTTTCTCATTAATGTTAAGAAAATTCAAAGTCCTGACATCAGCAGGTTTGGTTGTTGGTCTCAGTCATTCTGGAGACGAGGGCTCCAGATATAATGTTTTATATTTATTTTGATTTCTTGGCAACAAATGAGAATGAACTATATATACACACACATGTGGTATGTGTGTGTGTGTGTGTGTGTGTGTGCATGTGTGCTTTAAAAACATACACAATTTGCCACTAATATAGCCTTTGTGGATGACCAATTTTTAACATTTTCCCAATTTGTCATTATTTACTTATTTATCATAAGGATCAGCATCTGTTGTGGAATATTCTTTTACACTGTGCAAAGATGTGTAACTATGACTGGTCTAATAAAAAGCTAAACAGCAGGATTTGGGGGGCAAATAGAATGCTGAGCAGAAGGGCAGAGTTGTTAGTTAGAGGGAAAAGCCAGCTAGATGCAGAATGAGTAGGACACACAGCTAAAAGCCCCATGGTAGAATGCAGATCAGTAAAAATACAGATTAATTTAAGTTATAAGAACTAGTTTGCTGGGTATTTGGTTAGGTAGCACATGCCTTTTATCCCAGCACTGGGGAGGCAGGGACAGGAAGATCTCTGTGAGTTTGAGGCCAGCCTGGTCTACAGAGTGAGTTCCAGGACAGGCTGCAAAGTTGCAGAAAAACCCTGTCTCAAAAAAGAAACAAACAAAACAAAGCAAAGAACAAGAGAATTCTGGGAAGAGGAAAGTTTGGTCTGCAGTTGTGACCCAGCCACAGAAGAAGAAAGATTTTTCAGTGCCCATAAAAACCCCAGCAAAATTCTTCAAAGACCTCGAAAGAATGCTACTCAACTTCATTTGGAAAAGCAAAAAAACCAGGATAGCCAAAACAATCCTGTACAATAAAAGAACTTCTGGAGGCATCACTATCCCTGACTTCAAACTCAGAATTTCAGAGCTACAGCACTGAAAACAGACTGGTAATAGCATATAAACAGGCAGGAGGACCAATGGAACCGAATAGAAGACCCGGATATTAATCCACACATCTTTGAACACCTGATCTTTGATAAAGAAACAAAAGATACCAAATAGAAAAAAGAAAGCATATTTAACAAGTGGTGCTGGCATAATTGAATATCAACATGTAGAAAAATGAAAATAGACCCATATCTATCACCATGCACAAAACTCAAGTTCAAATGGATCAAAGACCTCAACATAAAGCCAGCCACACTGAACCTTAGAGAAGAGAAAGTGAGAAGTACACTTGAACGCATTGGCACACGGAACCACTTCCTAAACAGAACCTCAGTAGCACAGACACTGAGAGAAACAATTAATAAAGGTTACCTCCTTTGCTGAAAAGCTCTGTAAAGCAAAGGACACTGTCAACAAGACAAAACGACAGCCTACAGAATGGGAAAAGATCTTCACTAACCCCACATTAGACAGAGGTCTGATCTCCAAAATATACAAAGAACTCAAGAAATTGGACACCAAAAGAATACATAATCCAATAAAAATAATGGAGTACAGACCTAAACAGAGAACTCTCAACAGAGTAATCTTAAAATGGCTGAAAGACACTTAAGGAACTGTTCAATATCCTTAGTCATCAGAGAAATGCAGATCTCAAAAAAAAAAAATCTGAGATTCCATCTTACATCTGTAAGAATGGCCAAAATCAAAAACACTAATGACAACTTATGCTGGAGAGGTTGTGGGAAAAAGGGAACACCTCTGCATTGCTGGTGGGAGTACAAGCTGGTACAGCCCCTTTGGATGTCAGTGTGGCAATTTATCAGAAAATTAGGAAACCTCCTTCCTCAAGACCCAGTAATTCCACTTTTGGGTATATTTCCAAAAGATGCTCAATCGTGCCACAAGGACATGTGCTCAACTATGTTCATAGCAGCTTTGTTTGTCATAGCCAGAACCTGGAAACAACCTAAATGCCCTTCGACCAAAGAATGGATAAGGAAAATGTGGTACATTTACACAATGAAGTACTACACAGCAGAAAAAAATAATGATAGCTTGAGTTTTGCAGGAAAATGAATAGAGCTAGGAAACATTATTTTGAGTGAGGTAACCCAGACACAGAAAGACAATTATCACACATACTCACTCATGGGTAGTTTTTAAACATAAAGCAAAGAAAGCCAGCCTACAAACCACAATCTCAGAGAACTTAGACAACAATGAGGACACTAAGAAAGACTTACATAGATATAATCTACATGGGAAATAGAAAAAGACAAGATCTCGTGAGTAAATTGGGAGCATGGGGACCTTGGTGGAGGATTGAGGAGGGGAGGGGAAAGGCAGGAAGGGGAGCAGAGAAAAATGTAGAGCTCAATAAAAATCAATTTAATAAAAAGATTTTTCAGGAGGCCTTACTTGATCTAACCTGATTTTTCTTAGCTCAGAATGAATCCACAGCTTCTCATTTTCTGTGGAAATAAAAGCAAAACTTCTTCTCGGTATTTTTTGACTTAAACTTTGAAGTTAAGGCATTTTCAAAATATGTAAGTTGAATTAATCCAGCAGCATTTAAAACCAAATGTCTTTTCGCAGCTGTTGCTCCTTCCTCAGCATTCAAACAATTCAAAGACAATGCAATACATACAGTATTTAAAACAAAACTCAGCCAGGGCATACAGGAGTCGGGAGCACTAGTTTTTCTCCTGAACCCAGGTGGTAGGTTTGGGTCCAGCTCTGGCCTGTGCTGATGGCTAAAAAGCCTCAGGCAAATGGCTTTTTCTGTGAATTTGTACCCCAAAAGTTTGGTGCCAAATGTAGCACGATTAATAAAAATCCAGGAACAGATATTGAGTTCAACCTGAAGGTCAGAAAAGCAAAGCAGCCAGCCAGTCTGAAATGGCGATCCTGCCTCCAGGAATCTCAGGATGAGACTGAGACTGAGAGCTGCCTCCTCCTGTTTTGTAATCCTATCTGGTTCTGGGATTAAGGGAGTGCACCGTTTCCACCTGGTTTTTATGGAAAGCGAGTGTGGCTGCTGGGATTAAAGGTGTGTGTCATTGCTGCCTGGTCTGTAAGGCTGGCCAGTGTGGCTGTTTTACTTTTCTCATCTTCAGGCAAGCTTTATTTATTGAAATACAAATGAAATGCCATTACACAGAACTCTATGTTATGTTCACCTAACATAAGAACGCGGTCTTTTCAAGAATATGTGAGACATTTACAAAGATCATTTTCTCAGACAATAATTAAGTTCAACAAAGTCTGTCTCCAATTATGAAATAATGAATTCAGAAACTAAAAATAAAAATATATGAAAGTGTGTAACACAATATTGGAAGAGTAAATAACATTTTAAAATAATTTTATTTAGAGATGGCAAGATGGCTCAGCTGGAAAAGGCACTTGCTCCTAAGTCTGAATCCGTGGGACCCAGAGGTTGGAAGAAAAGAACAGACCCCTGGAAGTTGCTTTCTGACTTCCATGCATGAATCACGGAAAAAAGAACCAGCTCTCAAAAGTTGATTTCTAGTTGCACATAAACCTCCTTTGCACCCTCATCCACACTCAAACAAGCGCCAATCACAAACAATAACAATAGTTATAAGAATATGTTTTACAAAGAAAACTGAAAGATATTTAAGATGAATTACTAATGAAGTGCTACAAAGCCAAATTAGTGTATCATTTAAGAAATGTTAAGCCCAGCAGTGGTGACACACACCTTTAATCCCAGCACTTGGGAGGCAGAGAGAAATGGATCTCTATGAGCTCTGGGACAGCCTGTTCTATAGGACAGCCAGAGCTGTGCAGAAAAACCTTGTCTCGGAAAAAAAAAAACAAAAAAAAAGTTAAAAGGAAATTCATATTTTCAAGCAAATTCCTTAGGCCTTTATTTTACTTTATTTTATTTTTTCATGTTCTTCAGCCTCATCCTCATTTTTCTTAGGGTGTTTCTTTAAGGGCATTTGTGTTCCAGGACACCTGGAGTGGAGTCACAGAATCTTGGGGACTTTGGTCATGGGCTTCTCTCCTTCTTTAAGAGCTTTCTTAGAACACATTTGCAGACATCATCTTCTTTCGAAAGATTGAAAAGCTTTCAGATTGTGTGAGCTCTTTGGGGTCAGAAGCACCAAGGCACAGCCTTGTCTGTCAGCCCAGAATAGTCTTCTCTCACTGCGTCCCAGTGCAGCCGCCAACAAACCGCTTCCTCTCTCCACCCGCCTTGGTCTACAACAAGAACGGCCCTGATTCAATAACAGGCACACTTTGGCCATGGGTCAGGACTTCCACCTTGTCCCATGGGAAAACCCTGCTTGTCGTTCCTGCCACTGACTGAGCCCACACATGTTGCAGGAGGTACTTCCGCTCCTCCAGCCTATAGCCGCTGAGATACCAGCCCATTGGGGCGTGGTCTCTCTCCCTTTAAAAAAGCGGCCACTTCCCTCTCCTCGCTCTCTTCACTTCCTGCTCTGCCAGTGACTAGACGCCCTTCCTGGTTGCGCAGAGGGCTGTTGTCTGGGACGGTAATCTGTAAGTTTTTTCCCCTTTAAATAAATACCACCCTATTAATCATAATTCCAAACTGGTGTGGCATTGTTTGTGACTTACGCCTTCAATTGGCGCCCAACGTTTGGTGTTAGGACCTCTCCTTCCCCCGCTCGGCTGCCAGCCACAAGTTCGGCTTGGAGCGAGCCCTCCCTTCCTCAGCCGTGGCCTGTGCCTTGCGGTAGCATTGTGGCCTGTGTCTTGTGCGTGGAGCCAGCAGCTTAATAAAAATCATCACGCACTGGCTTTTCTTGCTGCAGTTCTTTATATTTTCCCTTTAGACACCTCAGATTGACTTCCAGTCCCCACGCACCCTATCATCTGCCTCCCCACGTGGATTTAAACTCCACAGGCCCGCGTAGTCTCTGCCCGCGTGGTTTGCTCTTTTCTGAGTCGTTTTTAAATCTCCCTTGCAAGCACAGCTCTTAAGTGGCGTGAACTAGAGCACGCAGTTGCTGGTTGCTAAAAGCTGCAACCCCTCAGGGTGACTCTGTCACGTGGAGGCATAAGCAGCTTCCAGGTTGCTCTTCTCTACCCCTGGATTCTGGGTTTCTGGTTCCGTCTCTGGAATTGATTTAATTACATTTACTTTGTTGAGAAACTCACATTTTCCAGTTTTTAACATCTACTAAGGCACTGAAACAGGACCCTGTTTTCATCGTGACTCGGCAACAGCGCCACCTGCTGGATAATAGGTAATATAGCAGTTTTCGTTTCTAACGCAAATTTTACTGCTTTGTTTTCACTAATACAATGGATTAGTAAATTTATATTTACTAATACAATGGATTACGTCATACAAGGTTTATATGATTATGGGGATACCTTAATTTGCTTGTTACTGGGTTTCAGTTTTCTTTTCCATATTCTATCATTAAGGAAGAATATGGCACTCCTAAAAACGATAGAATCTTTACGAACTAATAATGAACAACTAATTGACAGGATTAAAATTATTGAAAATCAGAGGTTATCTGAACAAGTGGATACTATGACAGACAAAAATTGACTCCATATCCAAGGGTATTAGAAAGTTACCTGAAAGGGTTCAGGCTGTTGAATTTGACCTTCAGACTTTATCACAAAGTTTTGATAAGGTAACAGACAGAATGTACCTCCAAGATGGGAATCTACATAATATACAAGAAAAGTTTAAGGAGGACATGTTATTTTTGAAGGAAAAAATTAAAGTTTTGGAATCACAGGTGCAGAATGGGGACCAAAAAATTGATACCTCAGTGAAATTACTGGAAACATATACAGGTCAGGAGATTCAGGATTTAAGAGAGACAATGATAAAAAGATTTGAAAAGATTGGAGAAATTATTAGAGCTGGTGAACAGAGTAAGGAGGCACAAGGACAGGATACAATGCCTCCACCAGCTATTAAAACTGGCTTACCCAGGGTTCTAGCGACAGACCCTATACTTAATTCTGACAAAGCATTAACTTCTAAAGGCTCAAAGGGAGTCAAAGAAGCTAGATGGACGCCAATAGCAATGAATGATCTGAAAGAAATTAAGCAAGCTGTTGTTAATTTTGGCTTGCACAATGCATATGTAAAGGAAATGATAAGGACTTGGGCTTCTAATGCTAGAGCTACCCCCCATGATTTCCATCAGTTAGTGTCTGCAGTTTTAGATAATGGACTTTCCTTGATGTTTGGAATTTATTTCAGAGAAGAATCCAAACATATGGAACAGCAAGGAAGAGCAAAAGGTGTTGAGGTTTCCCAAGATCAAATTCTTGGTGCAGGAGAATATGCTGATCCACAGGTCCAAGCTCTTTATGATGATGAAGTACTGTGTCTATGTCACCAAGCAGCTTTAAATGCTTGGAATAGGATACAAGATCCAGCAAAAAGGGTTGAATCATATACCAGAATTAGGCAGGGACAGAGAGAACACTTTATTGACTTTTTGCAAAGATTAATTAAGGCTCTGGACATAGGGGTAACAGATCCAGAAGCTAGATGAATACTTCTTGAATCTTTAGCTTTTGAGAATGCAAACATAGAATGCAAAAACATAATTGGGCCTTTAAAGTCTAGATCAGCACCTATGGATGAATGGATTCAGCATACGATGAATGTTGAGACATTTAGCTATAATGATGAATCTTGGGTAGGAGAAGTGATTTCCAAAGCAATGAGGAGACATCAAACTGCCAGGTGTTTTAATTGTGGTAAATTGGGACATTTGCAAAGGGATTGCAGGCAAAGAATTTCTAGGAATAATATCTCTTCTGGGAATGACAAAAATAGGAGACCTCGGCCCTCAGGTATATGTAGGAGATGCGGTAAAGGCCGGCATTGGTCCAACAAATGCAGGTCAACAACAGACAGACAGGGCAATACGATATCATCGGGAAACTCCTTGAGGGGCCTCTTGCAGACCCCCAAGCCAACAGTGGCTCAGTCATTCCCAGTCACAGTGGAGAATGTGCCTCACCAAGAAAATTAAAAGATCCAATTTCTGCTGTAAAAAGTAATACTGGTCTAAATGATGAATTACGTGTGGAGGGTGAGTCAAAAAACCCAGTAGGACAGAGTAAATGTATATTTTGGCAGACATCTATTAATGATCAAAGACCAAAGCTAAGAGTCTGTATAAATGGCACTTTTATTGAAGGTGCCATTTATTATTTATTTATTAGACACAGGTGCAGATGTAAGTATGATTACCCCAGAATCTTGGCATCCGAATTGGCCTCTTCAAGAGGTAGATGTTCAGTTCCTGGGAATTGGAACCCTATCTCGTGTAAAACAAAGCACAAGATGGGTTGAATGCATAGGGCCCGAAGGGCAAATAGGAAGACTAAGGCCATATATAGCCAATATTGCCATAAATTTATGGGGCCTTGACCTGCTACAGCAATGGAATACCCAGATTAACATTTCTGTAGTTCCAGGAACTCATAATTCTGGGAAGGATATGATGAGGTATTATGGAAAAAGGTCAACAGCCATTCAGGCTGTACAAGAACATACAGCAAATACCAAACCTTTAGAGGTACCAACAGCCCTACCTTTAAAATGGCTAACTGGGAAGCCAATATGGATCAAACAGTGGCCTCTAGCTGAAGATAAATTACAGGCATTGGAACAGCTGGTGCAAGAGCAACTAGATGCTCACCATATTGAAGAATCAACCAGCCCTTGGAATTCTCCTGTGTTTGTTGTAAAAAAGAAATCTGGAAAATGGAGAATGGTGACAGATTTAAGAGCTGTCAACAAGGTAATTCAACCTATGGGCCCACTACAATCTGGTATTCCTTTGCCTTCTTTGTTACCAAAAGGATGGCCTCTTATAGTTATTGATTTGAAAGATTGTTTTTTCACTATACTGTTACAAGAAAAGGATAGAGAAAAATTTGCCTTCACGGTGCCTACTTATAATAATTCTCAGCCTAATAGGAGATATCAATGGACTACAAACACAGGAAAATTCCACAGGGTATGCTCAATAGTCCTACATTGTGCCAATATTTTGTAAGTAAGCCATTGGAAATAATTCGTAAACAATTCCCGAAGTCCATAATTTATCATTACATGGATGACATCTTGTTATCTGATTCAAATAAAGATACTTTAGAAAGAATGTTTGAAGAAGTAAAGAAAGTCTTGCCTAGGTGGGGATTACAAATTGCCCCTGAAAAGATTCAAAGAGGAAATTCTATTAATTACCTAGGTTACAGAATAGGGTTAGAGAAAATTAAAACGCAAAAGGCACAAATTAGAAGAGACCAGTTAAAGATTCTTTTTTTTTTTGATTGAGGGTACATTTTATTGAGTACTTGCAATATCTGGATAGGAAGTAGCTGCTTTGGTTTCAGCAATTTAAATTCCTATTTGAGGGCCTTAAATTCTTAGCAACATTACATTTTCTAAATGATTGGAGTTTTTCCCAGTGGGGTACTTCAAGACAAAAATAGCATTTTGTTTTCTTTTTTTTTCTTTTAATTAATTAATTTATTTATTTATTAAGGATTTCTGCCTCCTCCCCTCAACCACCTCCCATTTCCCTCCCCCTCCCCCGATCAAGTCACCCTCCCTCATCTGCTCGAAGAACAATCAGGGTTCCCTGACCTGTGGGAAGTCCAAGGACCGCCCACCTCTATCCAGGTCTCCAAAGGTGAGCATCCAAACTGCCTAGGCTCCCCCAAAGCCAGTACATGCAGTAGGATCAAAAACCCACTGTGATTGTTCCTGAGTTCTCAGTAGTCCTCATTGTCCTCTATGTTCAGCTAGTCCGGATTTATCCCATGCTTTTTCAGACCCAGGCCAGCTGGCCTTGGTGAGTTCCCGATAGAACATCCCCATTGTCTCAGTGGGTGGGTGCACCCCTCGCGGTCCTGAGGTCCTTGCTCGTGCTCCGTCTCCTTCTGCTCCTGATTTGGACCTTGAGATTTCTGTCCCGTGCTCCTCTGTCTCTGTCTCCTTTCATCACCTGATGAAGGTTAATATTCATGAGGATGACTATGTGTTTGTCTTTGGGTTCACCTTCTTACTTAGCTTCTCTAGGAACATGCATTATAAACTCATTGTCCTTTATTTATGGCTAGAAAACAAATATGAGTGAGTACATCCCATGTTCCTCTTTTTGGGTCTGGCTTACCTCACTCAGGATAGTGTTTTCTATTTCCATCCATTTGTATGCAAAATTCAAGAAGTCCTTGTTTTTTACTGCTGAGTAATACTCTAATATGTATATATTCCATACTTTCTTCATCCATTCTTCCGTTGAAGGGCATCTAGGTTGTTTCCAGGTTCTGGCTATTACAAACAATGCTGCCATGAACATAGTTGAACATATACCAGTTAAAGATTCTTAATGACTTCCAAAGATTGTTAGGAGACATTTCCTGTCTATGACCAGCTGTTGGGATAACACCTGATCTAATAGTTCATTTAAACAGAACCTTAGATGGTGATAAGGATTTGAATAGTCCAAGAAAACTGACAGCTGAAGCAGAAAAGGAACTGACAATGATTGAGGAAAAATTACAGGAGGCACATGTGGATAGGGTGAACCCAAATCTTAGCTGCATCCTAGTCATATTGCCTTCCAGAATTTCTCCTACAGGGATTTTAATGCAGAGGGAAGATATTATTTTAGAGTGGACATTTATACCTTATAAACCAAGTAAAAAATTAAAAACTTATGTGGAAAAAGTCTCTGAATTAATTATAAAAGGTAAGCTGAGACTTCGTCAACTAGCAGGTATAGACCCAGCAGAAACTATAGTGCCTTTTACTACTGAAGAAATAAAAAAGTTATGGGAAGACAGTGAACCGTGGCAAAGAGCTTGTGCTAATTTTTTGGGAGAAATTAATAGCAACTATCCCAAAAGTGGTAGACTTAACCTCATAAAAAGAACGTCTTGGATTCTTCCTAGAATTGTACATGATGCTCCAATAACTGGAGCCCGTACGTTCTATACTGATGCAAATAAATCAGGGAAAGCAGGTTACAAGTCAGATGAATTGAGTAAGGTGGAACAAAGCCCTTATAATTCTGTCCAAAAGGCAAAATTATATGCCATTCTTATGGTGCTAAGGGATTTTAAAGAACCTCTAAATATAGTTACAGATTCACAATATGCAGAAAGAGTTATCATGCATATTGAAACTGCTGAATTTATACCAGATGACACAGAGTTGACTTCATTGTTTATCCAGGTACAAGACATAATCAGGAACAGGCTTTGTCCAATGTACATAACACACATCCAGTCCCATACAGGTCTGCCTGGTCCTCTAGCCCAAGGCAACGCTGAGATTGATCAATTATTGATTGGAAGTGTGTTGCATCATGTCAATAGTAAAGGCCTAAAGAAAGAATTTTTCATTACTTGGCAACAAGCTAAGGACATTATAAAGAGATGTCCTACTTGTTCTTTCTATAATCAAACACCGTTGCCTGCAGGGAGTAACCCAGAGGGTACTAAGAGAAATGAAATCTGGCAGATGGATGTGTTCCACTTTATGGAATTTGGTAAATTAAAATATGTACACCACAGACACATATTCAGGTTTTCAATGGGCTACTGCCCTGAGCTCAGAAAAGGCTGATTCAGTAATCACACATTTATTGGAAGTTATTGCCATCATGGGTATACCTGCACAAATAAAGACAGATAATGGTCCAGCATATGTATCTAAGAAAATGAAACGCTTTTTTTATTATTATAATATAAAACACATTACAGGTATACCAAATAATCCTACAGGTCAGGCAGTTATAGAAAGATCCTATGAAGGATATGCTGAACAAACAGAAAGGGACCAAAAATACCGCCAGAAATAGATTACGTAATGCTTTATTAACCTTGAATTTTCTTAACGCTAATGAGAAAGGAACGACAGCAGCAGAAAGACATTGGATAATGGAAAAGTCTGCTGAACTAAATCAACCGATTTATTTCAAAGATGTGCTGACCTCTCAATGGAAGCCAGGAGATGTGCTACGTTGGGGAAGGGGTTTTGCTCTTGTTTCCACAGGAGAAGAAAAATGGTGGACACCATCAAAATTAATAAAGTTTCGATTTGAAGAGGAGAAACCTCTTGGAAAGGAGAAATGACAACTCATCCACAATGATGATATTCATACAGGTGGTAAGAAAAACATATAGAATGGGGGCAGGGTTCTGTTCTTATCTCCACAGGAAAACACTCATCTTTGAAAAATTCAAGGGAGCCTGGATGTTTGGAGACTGACAGATGGCAAAATACCTGCCCAATAGGAAATATCAAGAAAACTGAATGGCTTATGTAAGTAAAATATATTAAACCATATTTCTAAATTTATAAAGCTGGTTTTGAAGTTGGACTCTGGCTCAGTCACTCTCCAATTCCAAGCCTGTTAGTAGGAGAAAAACCCAGAGTTTCTGGACTTTCTGTCTCATGTCAAGAGCCATGATATGGGACAGAAAGAAATATGAGTTTAGAAAACATCTTTGCTTTTCTTCATATCTATCATACTTTTCATTGAATATATCTATCATGCCTTTCAGTGAATATATATATATATATATATATATATATATATATATATATATATATGATTAATGTTTAAGTTTTTCACAATGAACAATGATTTTTTTCCTGAAGTGACATTTGAAGTTTCCAGGAAGAAGATGGGGCCCCATAACTACAACTCCACCTGGTTGATATGACGTCATGATACTGATAGCGCTACTACAAGACCTGCTTTGGGTACCAGCTGCACAAGATAGTTCCAACTTGGTTAGCTGAAATGGTGCACATCTTATACAACATTTTGGCCAGACCTGCACAAAATACTCAGAGACTATTGGCAATTTTAAAAGACATTGATCTTGAAATTTAACCATCATTTTACTTTCACAGGATCCCCCAGAAAGAACGTCGCCCCCATGACAGCTGGAAGTAATTCTAGAGGATGACGTCCCCTCTCCCAGTAAAGTTTGCCCTTGGGTTTAGGGACATCATTTAGGGGTTGATTATAATTAGTATATGATTGAGGGTTGGGGAGGAATTTTATAAGCTCAGGGATCATTTTGAAAAAAAAAGAGGGATGATGGGATAATAGATTTAATATTGTGAGTTATGTTTTTAGACAAATATATTGGTATTGATTCTTGTATATTGATACAAAGTTAAATTATATTGACTATTGTATGCATGCATGTTTCTACCTCTGTTTAAAATATTTTTTATGTATTGACATATATTGTATTGATATATATATATATAGTATATATTTACCATATTGCAGTGTACATTTCTACCTCTGATTAAGATACTTACATATTTGTTTGTGTATTGATATATATTTACCATACTGCAATGTATATTTGTACATTGTTTATATTTGGAGGTCATTGTCCTCATTTGTTACACAGTTGTTTATTGTCTTAGTCTTTAAGTTAGATAGATATTGAGAATTATATAGATTAATAGTCATCTAAGTTTGTCATTTATAATTAGACTAATCAGGTTCTTTAGATATATAGAGATTATACTCAGTATAGATAGATAATCTTCAACTTCTTCAAAGAGCTATAGAAAATGGCCTTTAATCTAACTCAGAGTTTTGTGGTAGTGAGACACAATTGCTCCTGGCAACACCGCTCTATTCCTGAGAGAATGTTGAGCACCAAAGACACTACACCTGGAGCCTTTCTTTTTGGCAGAACTGGCCTTTGGGCAAAGAAATACCCATACCTCAACCACTGACAGAGATACAGAGCGTACATCAATGGATAAAACAGGATTGTCATTTCCTGCCAAGACAGGGTAAAATAGTTTTGAAAAGTTGCTTGCCTTTGAAAATGGTATGTCAGTTATGTTAGGCCTTAGCCAAAGTTGGTTGCTTCAATGCTGCTAACGTGACTTTGGGTGATTTCCCAGGTAGCTAGTTGTCTCTGTGATTTGTTGCATGTTTTGGAAGTTGTTTTACTGAACTTCCTAATTACTCAGGTAACATTATTTCCCTTCTCAGATCTTTGATGGGGTTGAAGACTATATAAATGTAGTTACTTTTCTCTCATGACTCGGCCAAGTTATTTATTATACAAGACCTAAGCTAGTTAGAATAGGATATTTGTACTTATTGTATATAATTTCATAGTAAGTTTAGAACTCTCTTACTTAAACAAAAGAGGGAGGTGTTGCGGGAGGTCCTTCCGCTCCTCCAGCCTATAGCCACTGAGATACCAGCCCATTGGGGCGTGGTCTCTCTCCCTTTAAAAAAGTGGCCACTTCCCTCTCTGCTCTCTCTTCACTTCCTGCTCCGCCAGCGACTGGGACAGTGATCTGTAAGTTTTTTCCCCTTTAAATAAATACCACCCTATTAATCATAATTCCAAACTGGTGTGGCATTGTTTGTGACTTACGCCTTCACACACAACCCTTCCACTGTTCACAGGGCATCAGCAGCTCCTTCTGCCACCATACACTTCTCAGAGAGAGCCCTGCTCATCATCCGTCTCCATGAGTTTCTGACTGCTGGCAGCCGGACAGAGACACTCAGCTTCATCAGGACTAGGGCATTTTCTTTAAAGACTTGCATGTTGCTTGCAAGATTGATGAAGGAAAAAAGGGGAAATACTGAACTGAACAAAATATAGATATAGTAGATTAGAAAATAATCATAAGATCATTAGTGGCTCTACCCTAATACATTTTATTGGCAAAATGAAATGGATAACTTTCTAGGAAAGGAATATAAAATCAGTACAAGTAAAAATTTGAATAAGTTGATAAACACTGAAGAGATTTAAAAGATAATCATAAAAAAAATCTAACTAAAAAGACTTGAATTTGGTTGATTTAGTCTACCAAATTTTAAAAGAATATTTTCATAATTAATTGTTATTCAAGTTTTCCCTGATAATAGAAGAGAGGAGGGTCATGCTATAATCCCAACACTGAAGGGATCAGGCTGAATGATTATGAATTCAAGGCCAGCTTGAGCTGTGTAGGAGAGCTTGAAAAACAAAGTCACCGAGTTCATTTTATGAGACCTGTGTAATCTTGATGCTGAAATCAGATAAGGACATGATAAGAAAAGAAAATTGCAGGCCACTTTTACTCACGGATGTAGACTAAAAATTTCAAAACAATAACTGAATCCTGATCAAATAAGATTTACCTTAGAAAGCAAGGCTCGTTCAATATGTGATCATTACACCAATTAATTCAACTCAGTATTAGAAAAGAAGGTTACATCATGCCCTCAAATGATGAGGAAATTCTGAGAAAGAAGTGAAGAAAATGTTCTTAATGTGCGAAGGCAACACATCAGAGCCTCTAAAGCCATGCCACCTAGAAGAGGATCATGTGCAGAGCCATCCTCCACCAGTGTCGGAAACACAAGGGTAGCGGGGAGAAGGGACTCCACAGAGCTCTCCTTGATCTTCATATACACACTGGGATGCAGCTACCCCAAATACACACCATACATACCATGAATATGCAATAATAGAAAGAAGAAAGGTAAGAGTTAAAGATAAAAAACATTGTGCTTTTGCAGACCATGTGATCATCTTTGTAGAAAAAGCAGCACAGTCAAGTAAACCACTAAAAATGAAAAAAAAACTTCTCAGTGAAGTCACAGAGAACAACTTATAAAATTAATGTAATTTTTCCATAGGAGGAATGAAGAAATAGGTCCTTGAGCTAAGTCTTAAGGTATGTGTTTATAAGCCCCACCAACCAAGAATAGATTTGACCTTCATTAAAGGGTTGATTGAGAGGGAGGACTTACAAAAGAAGGAGGAAGATGAGGGAGGAGGAAGAAAAAGAGTAAAGGAAGAAGGGAGGAGAGAGGAAGATAGGAGAGGGGGAACAGAAGAAGGAGGGAGCAGAGAGTAGAGAACTCCAGCGGCTGCAAACTCAGTCTAACCCGTCATAAGAGCAAGTGTGACTGTCTCTGCCCCAGAGCAACCACAACCATCTAGAAAACACACTTTAAAAGCCAGGGTACTCCTCACAATAGCAACAAAAATGTAGAATGTTTAAGAAGTAGTTAAATGAAGAATCTATTAATTCAAAGAATGTCCAAAGTGAAGTTCAAGTTCAATAACTCTTTCCAATGAGGAACAACAAATGGGCTTTATAAAACCCAAGAAGGGAGGCTCACCTTAATAACAAGAAAATGCCATGGTAGTGTATTCATGAACAGGCAGACTGACCAGGGGAACAGAAAGGGATTTCAGAGCTACACCTCTGCAAAGGCTAAGGTGTTGATATAGAAACAGAACCAAACAGGGAGTTTCTTAAAACAGACTTTAAGAAAAAAAACCAAACTCATTACATTGAAATTAGCAATTTCTGTTTATCAAAGGATTAATTTAGACTAAGTTTTAAAAATAGCAGAAGCTAGAGAAGACATGAAGAGATACTACTTATCTGTATATGTAAACACAATACTAGAAGTGAGGATGGGGTGAACAAGGAGAACAAACGAAACAAGGAAAGTCCACCAGCACTCTTGTGGAGGACATGGCAGGATCAGGCACGAATCCCTCTGCTGTGTGGTCCACATGGGAAACATTGTCTCCTCAAAGCACTAATGGCCCAATGCTTTCCACTCATACGGAAATCATGATAATTTTATGTACAATGTACCTGCACAAGTCCATATGCATATCTAGTGTCTGCAATGACCAGAAGGGGGTACAACGTCCCCGGGAACGTAAGCCACCATTCCAGAGCTGAGGCCTCTGGTAGAGCTCCTAACCAATGAGCCGTCTCTCCAGCTCCCAAGATTTTTTTGTATTGTTGTTTTTGAAATAGGATCTGATGAACTTCTGATGTTCCTGCCTCTACCTCCCGAATGCTGGTGTGGCTCCAATCCGAAGCTCTGGGTGCATGCCTAGCGAGCGCTCTCCACTGTGCCACAATCCAAGGCCCTCATCTAACTTTTGGTTTGTAGCTTTCCAAGTACATTTAGACTTATATGGAAAGTTTTGGATTTGCTTGTTTGTTTTTACTGTTCTTGTCATATATAGAAAGAGTAGACAAGTTGAGTAAGGCATTCCTAGATCTTTGGTACTTAGACTCTAACTCTTGTGGACTACGTTCTAATGTGACTCTTCAGTGCACATGGTGGTCTTATCAAAATGTTCTCAGAAATGTTAGTGATGTGGCATTGGAGGTGGCTGGGTGATTCCCAGCATCCACAGCCAGTGGTCCACAGGCATCTGACGCCCTCTCCTGGTCTGTCGGCACTCACACTCACATGCACATACCACACAGAGACAAACACAAAGACTAAAATCTAAAAGTGATAAAATAAATAATTAAATGTTTCCTATTCAATAATTGTGCTGCCCATGCTAGTCTTAAACTCCTAAGTTTGTGTGGTGCTCAGCCTGAAGGTTCAAGTTCTGTTGACAGACATGACAGCAAGCATCTCTAACCACGGAACAATCTTGCTGACTCAATCTTAATGTGTTTTAATGACTGAATTATGACAAATACCTCAGCTTCCTCAGCTTCAAGGACACAGCTCGAAAGCAGTTCTTGTCTTTCCAGCCAAGTGGGGCCCCAGTTGCCTCAAAAGCACATCCCCAGTTAGCTTCCTCCTCTTCTCCACTGTCTTCCCAATGCTCTCAGAACCCCTGCCCTGGTAAACTATCTGTACTTCCAGCCTAGTGTCCGATTCTGGGGAGAACCACCTGGCTGCAAGTTTATTTCATCCAAGGACCTGATAGCATTTGGCCACCATATCCTTCCCCTGTATGAAGCTCTTCCCTGGGGTCTGACCCTGAATGTTGCTGTCAGTTTTCTTATTGAAAGCTCTCAGTCTGGCCCTCCCCTCCCCGAGTCACCACCTCCACCTTTCGTGCTGTCATAGTGGTTCCTCTTCCCTCCTGGGCTGGACAGAATGAGGAAAATTATCTATACGGAGCCTGCCCATGTGGAGAAGAGATGTGTTCACAGTTATCTATACGGAGCCTGCCCGTGTGGAGAAGAGATGTGTTCACAGTTATCTATACGGAGCCTGCCCGTGTGGAGAAGAGGTGTGTTCACAGTTATCTATACGGAGCCTGCCCGTGTGGAGAAGAGATGTGTTCACAGTTATCTATACGGAGCCTGCCCATGTGGAGAAAAGATGTGTTCACAGTTATCTATACGGAGCCTGCCCGTGTGGAGAAGAGGTGTGTTCACAGTTATCTATACGGAGCCTGCCCGTGTGGAGAAGAGGTGTGTTCACAGTTATCTATACGTAGCCTGCCTGTGTGGAGAAGAGATGTGTTCACAGTTATCTATACGTAGCCTGCCTGTGTGGAGAAGAGATGTGTTCACAGTTATCTATACGGAGCCTGCCCGTGTGGAGAAGAGATGTGTTCACAGTTATGTATACTAAGCCTGCCCATGTGGAGAAGAGATGTGTTCACAGTTATCTATATGGAGCCTGCCCATGTGGAGAAGAGGTGTGTTCACACATTGAAGGAAAGCCATTAAGTGCAACTGAATAGTATTGAATGGACAGGTAATTTGATTTCCTAAAACTTAAATTTGATGATCAAGGACTCAGATATGGTCAAAATGCCTCACCATACTGGTAGAGACTGGGTAGCCCACTGTAATGTGGATTTCTCTTCTTAGTTATCAGAAGGCAGAAAATAGCTGTCAAGCCATTGAGCCTTATCAACTGAAAACTGGGAGAAAATCTTGTAACACTACAAGGCTTCTTGTCCTGTTTTCTGCAACTGTGCCTTGGCCTAACAACAGAACTATGTTACATAGCCACTGAGACACTTTACCATGTGGAAGGTGCAGGCCAGCACAGGCCTCCAGATAAGCAAACACATGGCTACTCACAGGATACAAAGGTCCTCGGCTCAGGGCCTTTTGTCATGACCCTGTTAGCTTTGTTGCAGTTCTAATTGTATATATACAAAGACAGTTTCATAAAGGAAACATTTTTTTCTAACAGAAGAGGTAATATATCAAACATACTTAGTTACAAGACTCTTATTAAAATTAAAGATGAAAGCAAATGTGTTTTTGTTCTATGATTCAATTACATACAAAGACACAAAATTAAAAGCACACAATGGTGTATTGCTGCACCTATGCCAAGGGCAGGGTTGACGCTGATATTAAACAAGTGATTGTGATCACTCATGATGTTGAAGATAGGGCTGTGCGGCTCGTGAGGCCAAAGGCCTAAAGCGCTATCGTCAGAGCTGCAGGCCGACCTAACCTATGCTGCACCATAACCAGACTGCTCACACTGATGGCTTGTCTGCATGCACCATAGTTAACAAAATGTGTTTATTCCAAAATTTTCTGTTTAAAACAAAATGAAAACAGACATCTTTGCATTTTATCCCATCAGGGAATAGAGTTTCAGTGAACACGTGGAGCTTTGGTGACATCTTTATCAGCCCTCATAAACCTTGATTGAATACACAGTGATAAGACCTGTTTAAACTGTCCTCTTCCGGACAGCAGCCTTGGAGGCAGCAGCAGCCCCAGCAACAGCAGCAGGAAAAGAGGCCTCTTCAAACTGTGAAGTGCAGGCCTGTTAAACTCCCTGCAAGTGCTGTACTGGGGGGTGAGGATGGAGACCTAATTCCTAGGGGCCTCTGTGATGTGGGAGTGTCAATGAATCTGTTGATTTCATTGGTTAAGCAATAAAGAAACTGCGTGGTCTCATAGGTTAAAACATAGGTGGGAGGAGTAAACAGAACAGAATGCTGGGAGGAAGAGGAAGTGAGCTCAGACTTGACAGCTCTCCTCTCGGGGGCAGATGCCTCAGAGAGACACCATGCTCCCCGCTCCCGGGAAGATACACGCGATGAAGCTCCGACCCAGGATGGACGTAGGCTAGAATCTTCCCGGTAAGACCAGTGCTACATAGATGATTAGAAATAGGCTAGTCCAGGTGCGAGAGTTAGCCGAGAAGAGGCTAGATAGAAATGGGCCGAGCAGTGTTTAAATGAATACAGTTTGTGTGTTGTTATTTCGGGCATAAGCTAGCAGGCGGCCGGAGTGCTGGGGACGCAGCCCCGCCGCTCCTATTACTACAACTCTGGGAACATTCCAGGGCCTGTGGGAGTACCTGGAGTGAGGAAATGGCTGGAGGAACTCAGAGACCTTTAGCTTTGAGAACTCGAGAGGGGCCTTGTAAAAGATGTGGGCATGGTGGACTCTGGTTTTCTTTCTACCAGCATCATAATGAGAGGTACAGGCATCTTAGACAAGGGAGGTGTGGGTTTCTCCATTAGGCTCGAGTCTGGTCCATCTGTAGGCTTTGTGTTTTGCTCTAGTGACTGCTCCATCGTGGTTTGGTACTTCAGATTCATGTGCTAGCCTGCCTGGCTGACCTAGAGCCCACAAAGCTGTTCCTCACAGGCTGTAGGAGCCATGGCTGCTGACAGAGAAGTCTGTGTTTAGGCAGGTCTCAGAAGTCACACCCAGCTAAGATCAAGGCTCCTGGTTCTTTTTTTTTTTTTTAGATTTTCATAACGTTTACATTTTATTGTATTGAGTTGCAGAAGGCCATTTTATAGACTCCTGGTTCTAGTCCTGGCTACTGTCCCCTTCAATTAAAAAAAGAAGATAAATGGGAGGCAGAGAGGCGCGGCGTCCAGACATGCAGAAGTGGAGAGGCGCAGCATCCAGACGCGGTGGAGAGGCATGGCGTACAGACTGCGGAGAGGCGCAGCAATCAGGAATAGGCTTTGGGGGACCGGCAGGGCAGCAGACGCAAGCGGCAATCAGGAATAGGCATTGGGGGACCGGCGCAACAGCAGACACAAGCGGCGTGGACTGGCGCGGAGGCAGACGCAAGTGGCGGGGACGGGCACGCAATAGTGAGAGCAGATCGCCCAACTACAATTAAATCAAAGAGGTAGGCCTTTTGTTGGCGAGGTCACTGGTAAAAGGGGAGCCTGGCCCTGTCCTGAAGACCCTTCTGAGGGGTGAGAGGGTTCTTAGCCTGCGGCAGGAACCAGGAAACAGAGCAAGGGCATTACGTAAGCAGAGCCCTTGGCCAGCAGGGAAACCTGATCCGGTTTATAAAAGACCCATTAGATAAGATCAATATGAGGAGATGGGCAGGCGCCAAGGCAAGAATTCACGCAATAATCTGAAAAACAACATGAAAACACCAGAACCCAATGATCTTACAACAGAAGTATTTGAACAACCTAACACAGAAGAAGTGGAAAAAATTAACTTTATGGAAGCAATAGAGTTCCTTAAACAACATGTAAAAAATGCCCTTATAGAAATGGATGAGAAGTATAACAAAAAGTTTGAAGAAATGAGTAAATACGTACATGATACCCTGGGAAACAAAGAAAAAATGATCAAACAGGTAATGGAAACAGTTCGAGAATTGAAAACTGAAATGAAGGCAAGGAAGAAAATACAAACTGAGGACCAGCTGGATATGGAAAATCTAGGTCAATGAGCAGAGTCTACAGAAACAAGCATAATCAATAGAATACAAGAGATAGAAGAAAGAATCTCAGATTCTGAGGACACCAAAGAG
Organism: Microtus pennsylvanicus; assembly: GCF_037038515.1. Taxonomy (NCBI): domain Eukaryota; kingdom Metazoa; phylum Chordata; class Mammalia; order Rodentia; family Cricetidae; genus Microtus; species Microtus pennsylvanicus. The sequence goes on from NC_134582.1 coordinate 69,831,561, forward strand.
AAAATAAACACACAGATTAAAGAAAACAGCAAAGCCAACAAATGCTCAACACAAAACATTCAGGAAATATGGGACACAATAAAAAGACCAAACCTAAGAATAATAGGAATAGAAGAAGGAGAAGAGTCACAGCTCAAAGGCCCAGAAAATATTTTTAACAAAATTTTGGAAGAAAACTTTCCCAACATAAAGAAAGATATTCCTTTGAATATTCAAGAAGCATACAGAACACCAAACAGACTGGATCAAAGAAAAACATGCCCTCGCCATATAATAATCAAAACACAAAATATACAGGTTAAAGAAAGAATATCAAGAGCTGCAAAGGAAAAAGGCCAAGTAACGTATAAAGGTAAACCAATCAGACTTACACCTGACTTCTCTTTGGAAACCATGAAAGCCAGAAGGTCCTGGATAGATGTACTGCAGAAGCTAAGAGACCATGGATGCAAACCCAAACTACTATACCCAGCCAAGCTATTGTTCCCTATCAATGGAGAAAAAAGACATTCCAGGATAAGAACAAATTTAAACAATATGTAGCCACAAATCCAGCCCTACAGAAAGTAATAGAAGAAAAATCTCAACCCAAGGAATCCAACATTGCCAACACTGCCTACAATAACTCAGGCATCTAGCAACCCTTCACCAGCACATCTCAAAGAAGGGAGACACACAAACTGTACTACCAAAAACAAGCAGAATAACCGGAGTAAACAACCACAGGTCATTAATATCACTTAATATTAATGGGCTCAATTCACCTATAAAAAGGCATAGGCTAAGAGATTGGATACAAAAACAGGATCCAACATTCTGCTGTTTGCAAGAAACACATCTCAACCACAAAGGCATCTACTCAGAGTAAAGGGTTGGGAAAAGGTGTTTCAATCAAATGGTTCTAAGAAAAATGCAGGTGTGGCCATACTAATTTCTAACAAAACTGACTTCAAACTAAAATCAATCAGAAGAGATCGAGATGGTCACTTTATACTCATAACAGGAACAATTCATCAGGATGACATCTCAATCCTGAATATCTATGCCCCTAATATAAAAGCACCCACTTTTGTAAAAGAAATATTACTAGAACTCAAGGCAGACATCAAACCACACACACTAGTAGTAGGAGACTTCAACACACCTCTCTCTCCAAGAGACAGGTCAATCAGACAGAAACCTAATAGAGAATTAAGCGAATTATTGGAGGTAATGAAGCAAATGGACTTAACAGACATCTATAGAACATTCCACCCAAATAGGAAAGAATATACCTTCTTCTCTGCAGCTCATAGAACCTTCTCGAAAATTGACCACATACTCGGAAACAAAGGAAATACAAAAGGAGATACAAAAAAAATCAGTGTCCACCTGTGTCCTATCTGATCACCACGGATTAAAGTTAGACGGCAACAACAATGCTACCCACAAAAAGCCGACAAACTCATGGAAACTGAACAGTCAACTACTGAACCACACCTGGGTCAAGGAGGAAATTAAGAAAGAAATTAAAGTCTTCCTTGAATTTAATGAAAATAAAGAGACAACATACTCAAACCTATGGGACACAATGAAAGCAGTGCTAAGAGGAAAGTTCATAGCACTAAGTGCCCACTTAAAGAAAACGGAGAATGCATACATTGAAGACTTAACAACACACCCGAAAGCTGTAGAAAAAAAAGAAGCAGACTCGCCCAGGAGAAGTAGAAGACTGTAAATAATCAAACTGAGGGCTGAAATCAACAAAATAGAAACACAGAAAACAGTCCAAAGAATCAATGAAACAAAAAGTTGGTTCTTGGAGAAAATCAACAAGATCGACAAACCCCTATCCAAACTAATTAATCGACAGAGAGAGAACACGCAAATAAATAAGATCAGAAATGAAAAGGGGGACATAACCACAGACACAAAGGAAATTCAGAGAATCATTAGATCTTACTACAAAAGCCTGTATGCCACAAAACTGGAAAATACAAAAGAAATGGACATTTTTTTTAGATAAGTACCATATACCAAAGCTAAACCAAGACCAGGTGAATTATCTAAATAGACCTGTTACTCATGAAGAATTAGAAACGATTATCAAAAATCTCCCTTCGAAAAAAAGCCCAGGACCAGATGGTTTCAATGCAGAATTCTACCAGAACTTCCAAGAAGATCTAATACCTATACTCCTTAATGTATTTCACAATATAGAAACAGAAGAGTCATTGCCAAATTCCTTTTATGAAGCTTCAGTTACTCTGATACCCAAACCACACAAAGACCCAACCAAGAAAGAGAATTACAGGCCTATCTCACTCATGAATATCGATGCAAAAATACTCAATAAAATACTGGCAAACCAAATCCAAGAACACATTAGAAAAATTATCCATTATGATCAAGTAGGCTTCATCCGAGGGATGCAGGGCTGGTTCAACATATGAAAATCTATCAATGTAATCCACCATATAAATAAACTGAAAGAAAAAAACCACATGATCATTTCATTAGATGCCGAAAAAACATTCGACAAAATTCAACACCCCTTTATGATAAAGGTCTTGGAGAAATTAGGGATACAAAGGTTATACCTAAATATAGTAAAAGCTATTTACAGCAAGCCGACAGCTAACATTAAATTAAACGGAGAAAAACTCAAAGCTACCCCATTAAAATCAGGAACACGACAAGGATGTCCACTCTCTCCATACCTCTTCAATATAGTGCTTGAAGTTCTAGCAATAGCAATAAGACAACATAAGGAGATCAAGGGGATTCGTATTGGAAAGGAAGAAGTTAAGCTTCCGTTATTTGCAGATGATATGGTAGTATACATAAGCGACCCCAAAAACTCTACCAAAGAACTTCTACAGCTGATAAACACCTTAGTAATATGGCAGGATACAAGATCAACTCCAAAAAATCAGTTGCCTTCCTATACACTAAGGATAAGGAAGCAGAGAGGGAAATCAGAGAATCCTCACCTTTCACGATAGCCACAAATAGCATAAAATATCTTGGGGTAACTCTGACCAAGGAAGTGAAAGATCTATTTGACAAGAACTATAAGCCTTTGAAGAAAGAAATTGAAGAGGACACCAAAAAATGGAAGGACCTCTCTTGCTCTTGGATTGGGAGGATCAACATAGTAAAAATCACAATTCTACCAAAAGCAATCTATAGATTCAATGCAATCCCCATCAAAATCCCATCAAAATTCTTCACAGATCTTGAGAGGACAATAAGCAACTTTATATGGAAAAACAAAAAACCCAGGATAGCCAAAACAATCTTATACAATAAAGGATTGTCTGGAGGCACTACCATCCCTGACTTCAAACTCTATTACAGAGCTACAGTATTGAAAACAGCTTGGTACTGGCATAAACACAAAGAAGTCGACCAGTGGAATCGAATAGAAGACCCTGACTTTAATCCACAAACCTATGAACACCTGATTTTCAGTAAAGGAGCTATACAATGGAATAAAGAGAGCATCTTCAACAAATTGTGCTGGCAAAACTGGATGTCAATCTGTAGAAGAATGAAAATAGATCCATATCTATCAACGTGCACAAAACTCAAGTCCAAATGGATTAAAGACCTCAATATCAGTCCGAACACACTGAACCTGATAGAAGAGAAAGTGGGAAGTACTCTACAACACATGGGCACAGGAGACCACTTCCTATGTATAACCCCAGCAGCACAGACATTAAGGGCATCATTGAATAAATGGGACCTCCTGAGACTGAGAAGCTTCTGTAAAGCAAAGGACACTGTCACTAAGACAAAAAGGCAACCCACTTACTGGGAGAAGATTTTCACCAACCCCGCAACTGACAAAGGTCTGATCTCCAAAATATATAAAGAACTCAAGAAACTAGACCGTAAAAGGCTAATCAACCCAATTATAAAATGGGGCACTGAGCTGAATAGAGAATTCTCAACAGAAGAACTTCAAATGGTCAAAAGACACTTAAGGTCATGCTCAACTTCCTTAGCGATCAGGGAAATGCAAATCAAGACAACTTTAAGATACCATCTTACACCTGTCAGAATGGCTAAAATAAAAAACACCAATGATAGCCTTTGCTGGCGAGGTTGTGGAGAAAGGGGTACACTCACCCATTGCTGGTGGGAATGCAAACTTGTGCAACCACACTGGAAAGCAGTGTGGCGGTTTCTCAAGAAATTTGGGATCAACCTACCCCTGGATCCAGCAATACCACTCTTGGAACAATACCCAAGAGAGGCCCTATCATACAACAAAAGTATATGTTCAACTATGTTCATAGCAGCATTGTTTGTAATAGCCAGAACCTGGAAACAACCTAGATGCCCTTCAATGGAAGAATGATGAAGAAAGTATGGAATATATACATATTAGAGTATTACTCAGCAGTAAAAAACAAGGACTTCTTGAATTTTGTATACAAATGGATGGAAATAGAAAACACTATCCTGAGTGAGGTAAGCCAGACCCAAAAAGAGGAACATGGGATGTACTCACTCATAATTGGTTTCTAGCCATAAATAAGGGTCACGGAGTCTACAATTGGTGATCCTAAAGAAGCTAAGTAAGAAGGTGAACCAAAGGAAAAACATAGTTACCCTCTTGGCTATGGAAAGTAGACAAAATTGCCGGGGAGAAAATTGGTATCTTGGGTGTGGGGTGGGATGGGGGTAAGGGGAGATGGGGAGAGAAAAGGGAGAAGGGGAGGATGGGGGGAACTTGGGGAAAAAGGAGGATTGGGATAAAGGAAGGTTGGATAGAGGAGGACGGAAGCACAATTCTTAGTTAAGGGAGCCACCTTAGGGTTGGCAAGAGACTTGAACCTAGAGTGGCTCCCAGGAGCCCAAGCCGCGGTCCCCAGTTAGTTCCTTGGGCAGCTGAGGATAGGGAACCTGAAATGACCCTAGCCTATAGCAATACTGACGAATATCTTGCATATCATCATAGAACCTTCATCTGGTGATGGATGGAGATAGAGATAGAGACCCACACTGGAGCACTGGACTGAGCTCCCAAGGTCCCAATGAGGAGCAGAAGGAGGGAGAACATGAGCAAAGAAGTCGGGACCACGAGGGGTGCACCCACCCACTGAGACAGTGGAGCTGATCTACTGGGAGCTCACCAAGGCCAGCTGGACTGTGACTGAAAAAGCATGGGTTAAAACTGGACTCTCTGAACATGGCGAACAATGAGGGCTGATGAGAAGCCAAGGACAATGGCACGGGGTTTTGATCCTACTTAATGTGCTGGCTTTGTGGGAGCCTAGCCAGTTTGGATGTTCACCTTCCTAGATATGGACGGAGGGGGGAGGACCTAGGACTTACCACAGGGCTGAGAACCCTGACTGCTCTTTGGACTTGAGAGGGAGGGGGAGAGGAGTGGGCGGAGGGAGAGAAAGGTGGGAGGAGGGGGAGGGAAATGGGAGGCTGGGAGGAGGTGGAAACTTGTTCTTTTTTCTTTCTTTTCTCAATGAAAAAAATAAATAAATAAATTTAAAAAAATAAATAAATAAAAATTAAAAAAAAAGAAACATTACTAGAACTCAAATCACATATCAACCCCCCCCCCACACTAATAGATTTCAACACTCTCTCTTACCAATGGACAGGTCAACCAGACAGACACTTTACAGAAATAAGAGAGCTAACAGATGTAATGAATCAAATGGAATTCACAGACATCTATAGAACATTCTACCCAAACAGGAAAGAATATACCTTCTTCTCAGCATCTCATGGAACCTTCTCAAAAAATGATCATATACTCAGTAACAAAGCAAACATCCACAGATACAAAAAAATTGTAGTAACCACCTGTGTCTTATCAGATCACCAAGGATTAAAGTTAGAATTTAACAACAATACTAGCCCCCAGAAAGCCTACAAATTCATGGAAACTGAAAAGTCAACTACTGAACCACTCCTGGATCAAGGAAGAAATAAAGAAAGAAATTAAAGTCTCTCTTGAATTTGATGAAAATGAAGACACAACATACCCAAACCTATGGAACACTATAAAAGCAGTGCTAAGAGGAAAGTTCATAGAACTAAGTGCCCACATAAAGAAAACGGAGAAAGTTCACATTGGAAACTTAACAGCACACCTGAAAGCTCTAGAAAAAAAAGAAGCAGACTCACCCAGGAGGAGTAGAAGACTGGAAATAATCAAAATGAGAGCTGAAATCAACAAAATATAAACACAAAAAAACAATCCAAAGAATCAACAAAACAAAGAGCTGGTTCTTTGAGAAAATCAACAAGATTGAAAAGCCCCTATCCAAACTAATCAAAAGGCAGAGAAAGAACATGCAAATTAACAAAATCAGAAATGAAAAGGAGGACATAACAACAGACACTGAGGAAATTCAGAGAATCATTAGGCCTTACTACAAAAGCCTGTATGCCACAAAATTGGAGAATGTAAAAGAAATGGACATTTTTTAGATAAGTGCCAGATACCAAAATTAAATCAAGACCAAGTGAATAATTTATATAGACCTATAAGTAGTGAGGAAATAGAACCTCCCAACCAAAAAAAAGCCCAGGACCAGATGGTTTTAATGCAAAATTCTACCAGAACTTCCAAGAAGAGCTAATACCTATACTCCTTAATGTGTTCCACATAATAGAAACAGAAGAGTCATTGCCAAACTCTTTTTATGAAGCTACAGTTAACCTGCTACCAAACCATACAAAGACTCAATCAAGAAAGAGAATTACAGACCAATCTCACTCATGAACATCAATGCAAAAATTCTCAATAAAATACTGGCAAACCGAATCCAAGAACACATTAGAAATATTATACATTATGATCAAGTAGCTTCATCCCAGAGAGGGAGGGTTTGTTCAACATATGAAAATCTATCAATGTAATCCATCATATAAATAAACTGAAAGAAAAAAACCATGTGATCATTTTAGTATATGGTGAAAAGCATTTAAAAATTCAACACCCCTTTATGATAAAGGTCTTAGAGAGATTAGGGATACAAGGAGCATACCTAAATATAATAAAAGCAATATACAGCAAGCCCACAGCTAACATCAAATTAAATGGAGAGAAATTCAAAGCCTTTCCACTAAAATCAGGAACACGACAAGGATGTCCACTCTCTCCATATATCTCCAATATAGTGCTTAAAGTTCTAGCAATAAGACAACATAAGGAGATCAAGGGGATTCGAATTGGAAAGGAAGAAGTCAAACTTTCGTTATTTGTAGATGATATGATAGTATACATAATTGATTCCAAAAACTCTACCAGAGAACACCTACAGCTGATAAATACCTTCAGTGATGTGGCAAGATACAAGATCAACTCCAAAAAATCAGTAGCCCTCCTATACACAAAGGATATGGAAACAGAGAGGGAAATCAGAGAAACATCACCTTTCAAGATAGCCACAAATAAATAGCATAAAGTATCTTGGGGTAATACTAACCAAGGAAGTGAAAGATCTATTTGACAAGAACTTTAAGTCTTTGAAGGAAGAAATTAAAGATACCAGAAAATGGAAGGATCCCCCATACTTTTGGATTAGAAGGATCAACATAGTAAAAATGGCAATTCTACCAAAGACAATCTATAGATTCAATGCAATCCCCATCAAAGTCCCAACAAAATTCTTCACAGACCTCAAAAAAAATGGTACACAACTTTATATAGAAAAGCAAAAAACCCAGGATAGCTAAAACAATCCTATACGATAAAGGAACTTCCGGAGGCATTGCCATCCCTGACATCAATCTCTATTACAGAGCCACAGTAATGAAAACAGTTTGGTATTGACATAAAAACAGAGACATTGATCAATGGAATAGAATTGAAGACCCAGATATTAATCCACAAACCTATGAACACCTGATTTTTGACAAAGAAGCTAAAATAAAACAATGGAGGGAAGAAAGCGTCTTTAACAAATGGTGCTGGCATAACTGAATTTTGCATGCAAATGGATGGAATAAAAAACACTATCCCGAGTTAAATAATCCAGACCCGAAAATATGAATATGGTCTATACTCACTCATTAGTGGATTCTAGCCATAAACAGAGGACATTGAGCCTATAGTTTACAATCCTAGAGAAGCTAAGTAATAAGGTGAACCCAAAGAAAAACATATACAGATCCTCCTGGAAATTGGAAGCAGACAAGATCGCCTGGCAAAAGTTGGGAGCATGGGGGTGAGAGTGGGGGGAGGGGAGGGGAAGAGAGAAGAGAGGGATTGGGGAGAGCTAAGGGAGTGGGATGGTTGAGATGGAGGAAAGATGGATATGGGAGCAGGGAAGAAGGTATTTTATTTAAGGAAGGCATTGTCGGGTGGGCAAGAGGCTTGACTCTAGGAGGGTTCCCAGGTGTCCACAGGGATGTCCCACCCTGGGCAGTGGAGGAGGGGGTGCCTGAACTGTCATTGTCCCGTAGTCAGATTGATTACTATCTTGAATATCACCATTGAACCTTTGCCAGTGACAGATGGAGATAGAGACAGAAACCCACATGGAGCACTGGACTGAGCTCCCAAGGTCCAGTTAAAGAGCAGAAGGAGGGAAAATATGAACAAGGAAGTCAGGACCATGAGGGGTCACCCACTGAGACAGTGTGCCTGAGCTAGTGGGAGATCACGAAATCCAGCTGGACTGGGACTGAACAAGCATGGGATCAAACTGGACCCTCTGAATGTGGCTCACAGTTGGGACAGACTGAGAAGCCAATAATAATGGCACTGGGATTTGTCTCTACTGCATGTCCTGGCTTTTTGGCATCCTATTCTATTTGGATGCAGACCTTCCTAAGCCTGGATGGAGGGGGGAGGGCCTTGGACTTCCCACAGGGCAGGGTACCCTGCCCTCTCTTAGGACTGGAGGGGAAGGAGGAAAAAGAGAGAGGGAGCAGAAGGGAAGTGGGAGGAGAGGAGGAAGTGGAAATTTTGAATAGTGATATTTATAAAGTAATTTTGAAAAGAATTAGTGAAAAAAAATTTAAAAAGAATCTGAAAATAACCAGCTGGAGAGGAGGGTGGGGGAGAAGGTGATAGGTGAGGAGCAGAAAAAAAGTCAAAGATCAGGAGAGGTCTGAATAATCCAAAAGTAACCAATTAACCAAAAGAATGGGAGAAAAGGAGACAGATGAGGGACAAGATTAAAAAATGGGCATAATTTATGGAAGAGCAGTTCCAGGGGGAGGAATAAGGCAGGCAGAGGCAAAGACAAAAAGGAAAGTAGATATTGTCTGTGATGAGGAGTGGCCGCCTCCTTATGCCCCCAGCTGCCCTGAAAAGGATAAAATGGGAGAGGGGTTTGGGGCAAACAAGGGGGCTCTTTCCTTGCCAGGAGGAAATGAATACACACTTGTGTGGGGCCAGACAGAGATAAAGGAAAGTTCAGGCCTCTGATTCTCCCTAAGTGGTCTGCAAACCTCCTGGGACAAGATTTGTTAGAACAAATGGATGCCGTTATTACCACTAACCACCTAGCTTATTATGATGATAAAACTGATCAAGGTATCATCAGGCAGACCCCTGACACCTAGATTCACCCCAAACATAGAGGCCATTGCCCCCAGGGTCTTCCCCCACTAGGTGGGCACCTGGTAAGCCAGTATGAATGGAGCAGTGGTCATTACCTGAACTTGAGATGCTCAAGGACATCACCAGAAATCTGCTTAAAGATGGATGGATAAGGCCCTCAATGAGCCCCTGGAACAGCCCTGTGTTTGTGATATGTAAGCCTAATGGGACCTGGAGAATCTTACAGGACCTACAAGCAATCAATACCCATATGGGGTTAGTAGGGGTCCCTTTAAGGGCTTACCTTGGGTCCCAGCAATCCCCACCCAGTTTCACCTCACTGTAATTGATCTAAATGACTGCTTCTTCTCAATCCCTCTTCATGAGGGGGATTGTGAAAAGTTTGCCTTTTCTATTCCTACAGTTTACTCCTCTTGACCTGATAAGAGACATGAATGGACTATTCTCCCACAGGGGATGGCCAATAGTCTGGCCTTTTGCCAGCAATATTTGTATAGTATCCTTTCTCCCTATTTTGACAAAGATAATACCCTCCTATATGTTTATATGGATGATCTGATTATTGGGCATTTGGAGGAATCAGGCCTAACTCCCTGGGTAACCATTATTGTTGATATCCTTCAACAACATGTATTTAAAATAGTCACAAACAAAATACAAAAGGTACCCCCAGTTCATATATTGGGACATTAACATTCACTCAAGCCAAAGTGAATGGACCCCAACCAATCCTGCCGGAGCCTCTCACTTTATTGGGGTTACAGAAGACACTGGGAGAAATGAACTGGGTAAGGCCCAGTTGCCTGTAGAGACTGGGGGACTAGATGTGTTACATGATCTCCTAAAAGGGAGGCAACCTTATGATATCATTTCATTGCCCCCTGAGGGTCATCAGGCATTCACTGAATTCCTCAATGAGCTCCATCAGGCTTCTTTGGAGAGATATAATCCTAACATTCCAATCCAAGGCTGGGTATTATTAGGGAGAAAGAGCATGCTGGTTGCCATTGTTCCGCAGTCACCACTAGAATGGGTACACACCACCCTGGGGACACTGCCAGAGTGTACTCTCTAGTTGATCAAATAGCTGATAAGATCATAAAAAATCAGGGACACCTTCCTCAGACATTATAGAAAAGATCCTTCTAAATTAACAATTCCATTCAAAATTAAGGATTTAGAATGGGTGGCCAGACATTGTTCTAGACTGAGCCTCACCCTGGAGGGATTTCTGGTAACCCTGGACGCCCACTTTGGGGAGTCCCGGTTAGTGAAGCTATATCAAGAACTACACTGAAGAGTCCCCTTAGTCTTTTCTTCTAGGCCCCTGCCCCAAGCATTCACCGTTTGCACAGATGGCAGGAAGAATGGGGCCGTCTTTGTAGTTTTCCCTGCAGTGGGGGACCAAGACAAAGATTACCAAAATTCTCCCTTGTAGGGAATCTGCTCAATATAAGGAAATGATGGCCTTATATACTGCCCTACAAGAGGTCCCAGAACCCTGCAACCTCTGTTCAGACAGCTCTTATGTGGTGAACCTACCGCCACACTTACCCTATGCCTATATCAGATTGGATGCTAATCCTATTTCTGCCCTGATGATACAACTCGGATTGCTCTTAGAAAAGGTAGAAAAAAAAACATATATATTCAACATCTCAGAGGACACTAAAACCTCCCTGGCCTCATTTCCCAAAGGAATGCTGCTGCGGATGCTGTAGCTTCAGGGACCTGTCTCATAGAGGTCTCAACTCTGCCCACACAAAATGCAACCCAATCGCATGACTTAACTCATGTTAACTGGAGAAGACTCAAGTACCTATATCCCCAACTCCCCACAACAGAATTAAAGAGAATTGTTTATACATGTAAGACTTGCCAATAGTTTTTCCATACCCCCCGCCTTTACAAAGGCCAGGAGTGAACCCAAGAGGGTTAGGATCCAATATCATCTGGCAAACAGATGTAACACATTACCCTCCATTTGGCAAATTAAAATATATGTTGGTGACCATAGACACGTACTCTAAGGCATGCTAGGATACCGCCCACTCAGGGGAAAAGGCAACCCATGCCAAAAGCAACTTCTTAAAATGTTTTGCTACGTTGGGACTACCACAACAGGTCAAGATTGACAATGGCCTCTATTTTATAAGTAAAACATTAAAAGAATTCTTCCAGAGATGGAATTTATCCCATATCACCAGGATCCCATACAACCCTCAGGGTCAAACGATTGTTGAAAGACATCACCAATATCTCAAAGAGGTCCTTATAAAACAAAAAGGGGAGAAGTCCCCCATCTACAACTTCAAAAGGCATTATTAACCATCAATATTTTAAATTTTCAAAAATCAGATAAACAAAATAGATTCCAGAAACATTGGGGATCCCTACCAATGAGGCCCTGCTTAAAAGTTAGGTGGAAGGATCCTCTCACTAACCAATGGAGAGGTCCAGATCCCTTGTTGACACAGGGCTGAGGATATGGATGTGTCTTCCCAGAGGGGAAACACCTATATGGCTATCCTTTCATAACTTAAAGTTTCTTCCCTCCCCTCAAAACAATGGGGAAGACCAAGCTTGGTGTGGGAGGTCCTTCTGTCTATGTGTTGCTTTTATTGGTTAATGGATAAAGAACTGCTTTTGATTCCGTGATAGGATAGAACAGAGCTAGGTGGGGGAAACTAAACTGAATGCTGGGAGGAAGAAGGCAGAGTTAGGGAGAAGTCATTGAGCCTCTGGAGACATACACTAGGAACTTTAGTCAGTAAATCACAGCTTCATGGTGATATACAGATTATTAGAAATGGGTTAAACTAAGATGTAAGAGTTAGCCAATAAGAAGTTATAGCTAATGGGTCAAGCAGTGATTTAATTAATACTGTTTCTGTGTGATTATTTTGGGGCTGAGCAGCTGGAAACCAACAAGTGGCTTCCTCCTACACAAGACAACCAATAAAGGAAGAAAGAGATTATGGTGGACAACCTTTAAATTCAAACACAAGAAAAGAAAAATAACAACTGCCCAAGGGAGACTGACCCTTGAGGAAAGTGTTGGCCTGTTTATCTATCTCAGATGATGCTCCCAATGGTAAAGATGTTAACTTTTCTTACAGGGATTAAGGTCCAGGAAACAAGCCCCCACCAATCACAGAAGGTGGATCCTGTCGAGCTGGCACTGGGGGGATCCTAAACAAGACTTCTCAGATGATGACACCCGGATGTGGTAGCCTGACCTGATGTTTGACCTGTGGGAGCTGAGATGTGGGAGACTGGATTCCAGGGGTCAAAGGGAGACCTGAATGTGGAGGCTCTTGGGGGTGCACCCTATCCGAGGCATCTTACCCTAATGATCCTGGGTGTTCTCATGTCCTTAGGAGACATGCCCTCCTGCAGGCACCCTTTTATGTATGCCCAGGAAGCAACCGGACTGCCTATGCTATTAGAAACTTTGGAGGGGGGGTGGTGGTTCCTGATTACTGTTCTTCCTGGGATGTGAGCAGACTGGGTTGGACATAATTAGAAAAGACAGAGACTATATTACATTATTTACAAAAGTTTTTGAATTCCTCATAAAGGGTAACCTTACAAAATAGGAGAGATTTGGGCTTGCTGTTTATGGAACAGGGAGGAATTTGCAGGGCACTTGGAGAAGAATGTTGCTTCTATGTGGATCATTCCGGGATAGTTACAAGAACCCTAGATGAGTTAAGAAAAGATATTGACTCATTTAAGACAAGGATCCCTTATGAGACCTGGTCTAATTGGTTCCCATGGCTTACCACACTCGTCTCTTCCCTAATTGGGCCGATGGCTATTTGTTTATTGATCTGTCTTTTTGGCCCATGCCTCTCCAAAGGCTAAAACAAGCATCCCAAAGACAGATACAACAGGTACAACTCATGGCTCTTTGAGTACATTATGATAGGCTTGATACATCTCACCCTACAGATGAACTCTCAATTTGAGGGTATCCAGGCCAAAACTCTGGATAGGGGTGGCCCTGACTAGTACTTTCTCCCTGGTGGGCTATTCTGGCTTGGTGACTGGAGTAGGGGGTGGGATAGAAAACAAAAGTGGGAGATGTTGGGCCAAAATTATCTCAGGGCCTGTACCTCAAGGCCTATAAGACAGAGAATAGCCTGGCTCGAGTTTGAGGGAACCGAGTGAGGATGAGAGAGCAAAATCTAGGTAGAGGCCCCTCCAGCGTGGCTGTCTCTCATTGGCTGGAGGTACCCCCACATCACACGTTATCACCTAACCTATATAAGCTGATGCTCACAGTAATAAACTTAGTTCTTGCTTTGACTTGACTCCCTATCATGTCTGATTGTCCTGTGTGTGTTGTGGGGCTGCAAAATGGACAGATAGCACACTCACCTTTCCCTGGGGAATAAGGAGTCTGTGGAAGTCTAGCAAATGCTTGGTAATCCTGAGTACACTTTACATGCTAGAATTACAGATAGATTTTTTAAAAAAAGTGTTTGGGTTTAGTATTTGGGGTAGTGGCCGCAGCTTTGGTGGAGGTGGTGGTGGTAATTTGAGACTTTTGTTGTTATTGTTGTTGTTATCTTTTGCCCTTTAAGATAGCATCTCACTCGGTAGCTTAAAGCAAGCCTGGCCCTGAGAGAAATCCTCCCATTTCAGTCTTCCAAGCACAGGGATGGCGGACTTGAGCCACTGCTCTCAGCTGGGACAGATTTTATTTGTTTGTTTTAGAACAGAGTCCCTTCCACGCTACCTAAATGAAGCTTTCTAGGGGTCAAGCACCAAGCGTCAACTGAAGATGTGGTCTTAGTGGAAGTGAACGGCAAATCCTTAGCAGCCGTCAGTAACAGAGAGGCCACGCTTCTGCAATGCGTAGTCCCTGTGTACCGAGCATTATACCAAGAGCCTCTGTGATGATTAGGTCCCATGGTGGTAGAACTGGAGAGGGAGAGGACTGTGAAGGGTTTTAGGATTCAGCTAGAGAGAGAAAGAAAGAAGCAGGACCTTCCATAATGCCTAGCATGAGTGCTGGAGCAGAAGCAGCCCCTTTTGGACTGAGGCCGAGCAGAAGGAACAAAGTTAAATTTATTCATTTTTATAATAGTAATAATAAATACAATAAATAAATACAGTTTATTTATCTATTTATTCACTGTGGGGGTGGGGATTGAAGCCAGGGTTGTGCACATACTAGGACAACATCCCTAGGAAGCTATACCCTAGCCCACAAACTTACTTTAAAAAGTAAAGCAGTGTTTTAGCATATGTATGGCTTCCCTGCTCTCTGAACTGGGAAGTATTCTGAGAAGTTGTCTAACTTTAAACTGCAAATGTATAGTTTCCAAGGCATAAACAAGTAAGTCAAATTGCACTCTCCCTACAGAGGGCTGAGACAGTGGGTTAAGAGCCCCTACCTCCCTGTGTTACCTGTGAAAACACAACCAGTTCTTAGAGGCTGGCCTGGAGGGTCACTTGGGAATCTTGACTTTGTCTTTGGAATAAACAAGCACGTGTGTGTGTGTGTGTGTGTGTGTGTGTGTGTGTGTGTGTGAGAGAGAGAGAGAGAGAGAGAGAGAGAGAGAGAGAGAGAGAGAGGGAGGGAGGGAGGGAGGGAGGGAGGGAGGGAGGGAGGGAGAGAGAGAGAGAGAGAGAGAGAGAGAGAGAGAGAGAGAGATGGGGGGAGGGAGAGTCTGTCCCATGGAGATCTCCCACCAACCTCCTTTGGATTCCCAGTCTGTAATAGTGTCTTACAGATTTCAGGGCTGGCCTCTGACTGCTCTACCATCTCTGAGCTGAGTTACTTGCAAACCTTGTAACTTGTACTGTGCCTGTCAAGGCCTGCCTTCACTGAGATTTTCTCCATGGTAACTTGTACTGTGCCTGTCAAGGCCTGCCTTCACTGAGATTTTCTCCATGTCTTTGGTGGGGCAACAACAGTAGTGCCTTCTTTATTGAACTGGTATGATTCCTTCTGCTGACTGCTCCATAACTCCAACTCTAATTCATTAATTTTTTTTTTAAAAAAAGGAAAGCAACAAGTAGGGCTAGACAGATGGTTCTGTGGGCAAAGTGTTGGCTGTGAAAGGGGGGGGGGTGAGCTAAATCCCCAGGAACCTTGGGAAAAAGCTAGGTGTGCTGGTGCATGCTTGCACCCCAGCACTGGGAAGGCAGAGGCAAGCGGGCTCCTGGGGCTCCCTGACCTACTCAGTGAGTTGTAAGTCAGGGAGAGACTCTGTATTCAAAACAAAACAGGTGGACAGTACCTGAGGAATGAAACCCAAGGTTGTCCTTTGGCCTTCACATGAGCACGCACACACACACACACACACACACACACACACACACACGAATAAAGCATAAAATACCTAAGGAAATTCAATTTCTCCAACTTTGTAAGCTCTGGCTTCTCCATGTTGTCAAGGAACAAGATATCTCAACTCCCTATCCCGAGTTAACAAATTCTAAGGTCCCCAAGGGCATGTTTCTCCCTATTTTGTCACCTGTTACCAACATAAACACTAAGAACACCCAGGGCAAAGCACAGTTGTTGTGGTCATCGTGGACCTGGCCCGCCAGACCTCTGAGATGCTCGCAGGGACACCTTTCCCCACTTCTCTGTCCCCAGCCTGACTAGGGAAAATGTTTTACTTTGAGGATCTTGAACATTTAGAAAACAAAATATTTATAATGATCTAATCAGAGGCTACAAGGATCTTGAGTCAAATTCAAAAGGAATGTACCAGCAAAAAGCTAAACATAACGACCTTGGCTGCTGTTTGCTGTCACAGGCACCAGGAGAAACCTTGTTCGTCTTTCCATTACTATTTTTTCTTGTGGGGAAAAAAAGTTGAGAGCCTAACTTATCAGACAGGAAGTAATGTCAAAACGCTGAGACTGGGTGAGAATCTGGGCTGGGGCAGGTCTAGTGGTAGTGTGTTGGCCTGGAATGCGAGAGGCCCGGGTTCCAGCACTGTGGTGGGCACAGTGAACAGAAATCGTAAATGATATTGTATGTGATTTAAAATTCCTCTGACTAGTCAAACAGAACACTTTGGCTGAGTGATTTCAGGTTAGGGCTTGGATACTGCAGACGTGTTGAGGGGGTAAAGGGGCAGCAGGTGGGGGGCAGGAGACACCCCTACCTATTAGAAATTTCATACCCAGACACCCTGTTTTCACATTTTGGTTTTTGTTTCTCACTTATGCAGACCAGTCCCTACCTGCTAGAGACCCAACTTAGAGTGCTTTCTAGTTTATGGTGGTTTACAAGCTGAAACTGTACTTGGGCCTCTGAATTTTTTTTCAATTTAATTTAATTGTGTGTGAGAGAGAGCCACAATGTGCTTGTGACCACGAGAAGTTAACGTCAGGAGTAGGTTCTCTCCTTCCACTGAGGGTGCCAGGCATCGGGCTTCCTGGCAAGTACTTGGTCCACTGAGACATCTCCCTGGCCCAGCTTTGGGATCATAATCTTCCCTTAGGAGATGGGTCTGAAGTCAGAGCCTCTCTCTAGACGCTAGGCAGCAGAGGCTAGTGCCATAGTCAGTCTCTGACATGGGAGACAGCTGTCAATCTTGGTGTGCTGTTGTTGAGCTAGGATGTCGGGCATTTCTACCCACAATAGCTCTGAGCTAAAGTTCTTTATTTACAGTTACCTGGTTTCAGGTTTGGGTTTGGTTTTTGGAGACAGAGCTCATATGAGCCTAGGTTGGACTTGAGCATAGCTGAGGATAACCTTAAACTAACACATCTTCTGCCCAAGTGCTGGGATTGCTGGTCTGTGTACTACAGGCAGTTTATATGGTGCTAGGGACGGAACCCAAGGCCTCGTGTGTTAGGGAAACACTCTGCCAGTTAAGCCGCATCCCAGCTCAGATACTGGCATTATAATAAGATCAAAACTTCATTAAAAAAAAAACAAGGATCATCCATATTCTCAGTTTGAAAATTAAAACAAAATGTTAAAGGGCCCTGCAGTCCCCCCTCCCTTCTCTCTCCCTTCCTGCCCATCAATCTCACCTGCTTTCTTAGCTGAGCCCCAAGTGAGCTATTCCGTCTGTGTCCTGTCAACCCATTATGTGACCTCCCACTCACACGGCTGTGTATAGCATTTGACTCTTACATATACAATTTCTTACTTAGACATTTAACCCAAGACATTTAAATATTAATTTCAAAATCTCAGACTAACAATTGCAGCTTAGCAGAAGCTAACCCTGCAGTGGTTGCTAAAGAAGGCAGAGCTATGGGTACTGAACCATGTGGGTTTCATTTTCCAGTCTGGGAACTCTGGGCCCTTCTTGTGTTTCTGTTTGTTCGTTTTTCTTTCTTTAATTATTATCCTTTCTCTCATGTAGCCTAGGCTGACTTCGAACTTGCTGAGGATTGCTTTGCCACCACCTCCGTGTACTGAGATCTCAGGAGTGTCTGGTCCATTCGGTGCTGGACTGGAAGCCGGGGTTCCCTGCACAACAGGCAAGCCCTGAGCCGCGGCCCCAGCACCAGTCTCTCCTGCTTTCTGAGCGCTAAATTTAGCTCTTTCATGGCACCTACATTTTGGCTGGTTCACTTCACGTTAGCGCTTCACCTAGAAAGCAGAAGAGCTATGCACAGGCCGGTGTGCATCAGAAAGTGGAGAATTTGAAAGTGCTTTTGCCTATGGTTGTCTAAAAGAAAATTTGAGCGTTTGCAAACTCCACTTACACCTCTGCACCCTTCCTCCACTGCCCACAGATCAGCAGGGTTTGGCTCCACAGGAGATTTATAGGGGAATATATCTGGATCTCTCTTTCCATCCTGCTCTGTTAAAGTCCAGTTGGCTGAGGCTCAGGGCAAGGTGCCAGGTCTAGATTTCAGGGGCCGGGGTAGGGTCGTCCAGAGAGATAGGGGCGGATGTGATTTGGCGGCTGTGTGCGATCTGGCACGGCGGTTTACGTGCTGCGGTGTTCCTTCTCTTGAGCTCGGTACAGGCACTTAGAAGACCGTTCATCATCGCGAAGCATCCAGGCAGCACCTACTTGGCACCAAAAGCATCCCGAAGGTCTTTGAAAAATGGTATCTGAGCAAGAGGCCCAGGAACCACAACAGAAGGGCACTGCGTGGTACCGAGGTCACGTGATACCGGCATTTCAGGGAAATTAGGCTGTTCTCCTGTTTCTGACAATCTGAAAGAATGCTGGAGAGGTAAGACATTTTCTCTCTGTTTTCACTGGAGAAGTGAAACAATAGCAACCGCACATTTTGAAGTGAAACTATGTTTCACAGACAAATAAAATGAAAAAAATAGTGTTGAGATTTTCCATTCTCTTTCTCTTTGCCTTTCTTGATTTCACATAATTAATAAGTAAAAAGGAACAAAATCCTGTCCCACTCCTCAGAAAAAAACTGCCTCCTCCCACCACTTGTCAGTCTTCTCAAGAATATTTTCCACCTCGGGCCGAGGATTTCTGATTTGTGGTTTGGCCAGCTGCAGACTTTGGGAAGAGGTGTGTGGAGTTGGGTGGTGGGGATCAACACTTGGTGAAAGCAAGTGTCTTGTCATTTCTCAGCTGTCAGAGTGCGTCTATATGTAGAGTCAGCTTTGCAGCAAGAAGTTCAAAAAAAATGTTCAAGAATAGTTACAGACACAATAAAGCCAACCTGAGCTACATAGTTCCAGGCTAGCCTTGGTTACAGTGTGAAATCCTATCTCATAAATAAGCAAATATTATCATGTGTTTCTTAAAAATAATCAAATTGTGTGCAAAGTTTAATATACATAGAAGAGCAGGTATCTGCCTCAAGTCTCAGCCACTTAGGAAACTAAGATGTTAAAAGTTTAAGGCCAATCTGGGCAACAGGGCACAGCTCCCTCTCCAAATGAAGAAAAGAAGTGGAGAGGAAAGATGGAAGGAAAGGAAGGAAGGAAGGAAGGAAGAAAGAAGGAAGGAAGGAAAGGAAAGGAAGATGCCATCTTAACTGTAAAGGCCTTGTTGAAGGCTGTTGAATCCAGAGGTCACATAACCCGCCAAGGCCCTTTCAGATCTAGAACTCTCAGGCTGACAGAGGAACTTTCCCTAGTGGGCCCTTTAACAAGGAAGTTGTTAGAGGTTGGGAGGGAGCCACACAGGGGATGAGTGGCCTTGTGCACCCTGCTGGTGGGGCAGTTTGGGGGAGAGACATTGTGATGACAGCATGAGCCATGGTTTTTTGTTTTTGTTGTTTTTGTTTGTTTTTAATTTATTTTATTTTATGTGTGTTGGTGTTCTGACTGGATGTATGTCTGTGTAAGGGTGTCAGATCCCCTGTGGAGCCACTAGAACTGGAGTTATGTTGTGAACTGCCATGTGTTTGTTGTGAATTGAACTAACTCTTGTAGACCAGGCTGACTTAGAACCCACAGAGATCCATCCGCCTGCTTCTGCTTCCCAAGTGCTGGGATTGAAGGCACAGGGCACTACCACCTGACTTTTGAAGGATATTGCTACACCTCTCCTGTGGTTGTGTTGCTCCAGTCCTCCAAAACACAATAACACCTACAGTGATGGGTAAACATCGTTAGCACTGAGTGTTCAGCAGAGAGCAGGGAGCACAGCCCCAAACAGAAACCTGAGTAAGAAGTTATGATGGGGGCGGGGCTAGGGTCTGGAAGAAGGGAAGTCTTATGTGGAGCAGTTTGGTGGTGAAAGCAGCGAAGGGATGGGTCCTGTGGCTATCCTCAGGAAGGTTATCCTGGTGGGAGCAGCAGGGGTAGGGAAGCTGCAGTAGGAAGGTACTGGATGCATGCAGGAAAGCCAAGGGTGGGCTGGGAAGATGGCTCAGCACTTGAGCAACCTCCTTGGAACCCACAGAGTGTTGAAGGAAAGAAAGCACTGCTTCCCGTTGTCCTCTGATCACCACACAGTCCTTAGCACATGCACAGCCTCTACCTCCTGCTATCATACAAAGACATCATAAGACACACCTTTTAAAAAAGAAAGAAAGAAAGGGTGAAACGGCTGAGCAGCAGAACCCAGCAGGGCACAGGGAGAGACAAGCAAAGCAGACGCTGTGACTTAGAACATACACAAGCTGTCCTTGCAGGGCACTGCCAGATACAGGCTTGGTTCAGGTTCTTAATTGAAGCCTTATTTCTCTAGATCTGTCTTGAGGGCAGAGTTGACTAGACCCAGTGGTGAGTTAGGTTCAAAGGAGAAGAAAAAAGAATAAAGAAAATATCAATTTCTGGAGGATTGCAGTGAGAAAGACCGGGGAGACATTTACTTAGACATTTACTTCTGGACAAATGTCCTAGGGTCTCCGTCGGATAGACAAAGCAGTTGAGATGCAGAAGTTGTCCTAGTAGCCCCAGATAAAAGGATTCTTGTGCTGACTTAAGACAACTGTAAGGGTCCAAGGGGCCTCCCTAAATCAGAGTCAGGCCTCATGCATGCTGTCCTGATGTTAAGTAAGCATAAAACTTAGTTAAAGCCAGGAGGTGGTGGCGCACGCCTTTAATCTTAGCACTTGGGAGGCAGAGGCAGGCGGATCTCTGTGAGGTCTAAGTCAGCCTGGTCTACAAGAGCTAGTTCCAGGACAGGTTCCAAAGCTATAGAGAACCCATGTCTTGAAAAATAAAAAACATAACAACAACAACAAATTAGTTTAAAAAATTGATGTTTTGCTCCTCCGGCAGAGCAAGATACCCAAGGGAAAGAAGACCAAAGGTAAGAAGGTGCCCTCCACCCCCACATCTTGAAGAAACAGAAGCCAAAAAGGCGGTGAATCCTTTGAGAAAACGCCATAGAACTCCGGCATTGGGCAGGGCATCCAGACCAAGTGAGATCTCACACGCTTCATCAAATGGCCCCGCTACATTAGGCTGCAGTGGCAAAGGGCCATCCTCTATAAGCTGCTCAAACTTTCTCCTGCCACTAACCAGTCACCCAGGCCCTGGACCAGCAAGCAGCAACTCAGCTGCTTAAGATTGCGCAGGAATACAGGCCAGGACAAAGCAGGAGAAGAAACAAAGACTGCTGATCCATGCTGCTGGCAAAGGGACGTCCCAACTAAGAGACCACCTGTACTTCAAGCAGGGGTCATACTGTCATCACGTTGATAGAGAACAAGAAGGCTCAGCTGGTGGTGATTGCCCACAATGTAGACCCCATTGAGCTGGTGGTCTTCCTGCCTGCCCTGTGTTGGAAGATGGGAAAGACCAGGCTGGGGCGACTGGTCCCCAGGAAGACTTGCTCCACTGTTGCCTTCACACAGGTTGACTCTGAAGACAAGGGAGCTC
Organism: Microtus pennsylvanicus; assembly: GCF_037038515.1. NCBI lineage: Eukaryota > Metazoa > Chordata > Mammalia > Rodentia > Cricetidae > Microtus > Microtus pennsylvanicus. Next base: position 69,853,340 of record NC_134582.1, read on the forward strand.
TGGCTAAGCTGGTGGAAGCTATTAGGACCAATTACAACAACAAATATGACGAGACCCACTGCCACTGGGGAGGCAATGTCCTGGGTCCTAAATCTGTGACTCGAATTGCCAACCCGGAAAAGGCAAAGGCCAAAGAACTTGCCACTAAACTGGGTTAAATGAACACCCCTAAGTTTTCTATACGTAAATATGATTAAAAACTTATCTTCCAAAAATAAAAAAATGAAGTTTCAAAAAAATCAGGTAATGCAGCTTCTTGTGCAGTTATGATTTGCTGTGTGATTCTAGGGAAGTTCCTGCAGGTCTCAGCACTTTCAGCTCCCCCAGGGAGTTCCTAAAAGGGCCACAGCTGTCACTGCATGGTTCTGAGGACAGAGAAGAAAGGTTACAGAACACTGTCTGGGGCTGAGGACACAGTCATGCCCGCCTTTGCTGCCCAGGGTTAGTGGGAAGAGGAGAACCAGCTACATACAGCAAAAGAAGGAATGTGCCCAGACAGGGAGCAAATGCGTTGGGCCCAATTCCCACTGTCTTCCAGAGTTCTAATCCCATAGCCACTGAAGTGATGGGCTCCAGTAGCATCACAGTTTCCAGAGGAGGTGGTGATGTGGCCATACAGCTATGGAGAACAAGGTTCGCCTGGAGTCCACTCCTCTCCCTGATCCTCACATGGCTCTCGAGACAACAGCAGGACCAGCAAAGGGGAATGAAGCAGGCACATCACATGCCCACTTGCATTATGGGATACTGACTTTCATCCAATTCAAACCCCTCTAAATTTGCTACTTCATTAGGTAAGGAATTTGAGGTGGCAGTGAGGCCAGTGACTCTGTTAAGAATTAGGGTGGAAGGACTGGATCTTAATGGTAAACCACTTGCCGGGTGTGTGTAAAGCTATGGGTTCTATTCCTTCTTTCTTTCTTTGTTTATTTTTGAGTTCTGTTCTTAATGTCCTAAGACAGACTTTTGAGGCTGTGGCAACGGCTCAGTAGGTAAAGACCTGAATCGCACACTCGTCAGGCTTGCTGACATATCCATGTCATTCTGATGCTGGGGAAGTAGAGACAGGAGCAACCTTGTTGCTCACTGGCAAGCTAGTACAACCAAATTGGTGAACTCCAAGTTCTGTGAGAGACCCTGTCTCAAAAACAAGTTAGAGAGCCATTCATAAGCTCCTAATGTTGACATCTGGGCACACACACATGAACACAAATATACATGAGCACACACACACAATTTTTAAAGAATAAAAGAAAAATATCAAGACTTCTAACCAATTATCCAAAGAAAATTGAAAATTTGCTTCAAATATGATTTAGAGAGAGGCTGGCCAAGAGCCCATCATCAAGGTTTGGGGAACTCCATGAGAGTCTGTGCAGGAGATAATGCCATGGCCTCCACCCAGTTAGGGAGTCTCCAGTCTCTTTAGGAGGAAGCTGCCAAGAGGGTCGCTATATCCATTAAAATGCATTTATTCAGTGCTGACACACCCAGAACTGTGACAGGGGAGAAGCTCTGGTCCCTGTCACCAATTTGTTTATAATCTGATTAAACAGAATCTCCTTACACTTTCTTTGTAAACAACTCACTGTGGTTAAGCCTAAGTGTAGGCTAGCCCGGTGAGTCACTAACAGATATTGGTTGCTGAAATGGTTTCTGCACTCATGCTATTCAAACAGAGGGAGATGAGTGGGCCTTAGAGTTGCAGGGCAAGTGCCTGCTGGGAATCAAAACATGGGATGTGTGCTGGACAGGCAAGGCAGTGGGTAAGGGAAGAGCATCCCCTGGCAGGGAAGTCTGTGTAGAGCATTCATCCAAACAGGGGTAATGCCTATGTATATGAGGGATACAGTGAGACGTCTCCCTGGGTGTAGCTTTAATATAGGAGGCCTTAAAGTCCACCCCCATGGTGACACACTTCCTCCAGCAAGGCCACACCTCCCATTAGTGCCACTCCTTTTGGGGGCAATTTTCTTTCAAATCACCACAGGAGGCCACTCAAAAACCACCCAAAGCAGCAAGATATGGTAGGTTGTTCTATACCCAGAGCTTGGGAGACTGAGGCAGGAGGGTCTCCACAGTCAAAGGCCAGACTGCACCTCAGAGTAAGATCCTGTCTCAAAAACTCAAAGTCAGGACTGAAAGAGATGGCTTGGCAATTAAGAGAACTTGTTCTTATAGAAGGATTTGTTCTGGATTTGGTTCCTAGTACCCACATGACAGCCCACAACCATCTGTCTTTTCTTTCTGGCCTCCAAGGGCTCCTGCACACTAGTGGTACACATAAACACACACAAGCTCACATATGCATAAATAAATTAAAAGTAAAAGTGGCATGGTGGTACACACTGATATAGATATGAATAATTTGCATTGGTATGGATTTTAAGGTCAATTTTGTTATATGTATATATTTCTGATCTTGGTTAAGGTATTGTGATTGTATAGTTCATTTTAAAACGTAATGTATAATTAGAAAATATAGGTTGTTAATGGATAATCATCAATAATAGTCAAGGTTGTAGTCATGTTAGTTAGATTTTCTAGATGTGCATAGATATATTTCAGATAGGCTTTCTTCATATCTTTCAAAGACTACAGAACATGCCATTTAATGTTTTAATAACTTAGGGCTTTTCATGACAATGAGACACTCTGCTCCTGGCAGCACCAATCTACTTCAAGAGGAAGATGGGCATCAAAGAGGCTCCTTATGGAGTTGGTTAGCCATTTGGGCAAGAAACTGCTCTTGCCTGGACTGTTGCATAAACTGGACACAAAGAACCCACAGAGAGAGGACTGCTGAACTTGCCTAAAGGTGAGATGGTCTTTCGGAGTTCCTGATTTATGAAAGAGTCTGTGAGACATTCTGCAGGACACAGCAGAAAGTGACTGAACTGTCTTTGGAATTTCCTGCTTCATGGAAATGTTTGCTGGATACTATGGGCCTGAAGGCTGAAGATGGATGTACAGTACAGAGGAACTCTGGGTGACTGTCCAGGCAGCGAGATGTCTCTGTCATTTCTAGAGTTATAGAAGTTGCTTGCTTCTTGTTTAATTAGGTAATATTATATCCTTCTGGAGTCTTTGATGGAGTTGAAGAATGGATAGTCATAGTTTTAGTTTTCCTTAGTTGTGATAAAAGATAAAATAGATGTAAATATCGTAACTGTAATTCTTGCTTGATAATGTTTTGATATATGTAATTTTGCTATGTTAAAGTGAAAGCCTATCTTTTTTGTTTAAACAGAAAAAGGGGAAATGATGTAGGTGGGTCTTCTATCTATCTGTTGCTTTCATTGGTTAATTAATAAAGAAACTGCTGGGCCTGATAGGTCAGAACATAGGTTGGGTGGAGTAGACAGAACAGAATGCTGGGAAGAAGGGAAGTGAGTCAATTGCCATGATTCTCCCACCCAAGACGGACGCAGGTTAGGATCTTTCCTGGTAAGCCACCACCTCGTGATGCTACACAGATTAATAAATATGGGTTAAAGCAAGATGTGAGTTAGCCAGTAAGAGGCTAGAGCTAATGGGCCAAGTAGTGTTTAAATTAATACAATTTGTGTGTTGTTATTTGGGGGCATAAGCTAACCAGGAGGCCAGGAGCCAGACAGCAGGAACGCAGCCCACAGCTCCTTCTACAATTGGCTCCCAAAGTGGGGCATGAACCCACAACCCTGAGATTAAGAGTCTCATGTTCTACTGACTGAGCTAGCCAGGTGTCCAGGAGCCAGGCAGCAGGAACACAGCCCGTAGCTCCTTCTACAGCACACTTTTAATCCTAGCACTGAGGAGGCAAAGGCAGGTGGATATCTATGAGTTCTAGGCTAGCCTGGTCTACATAATGAGTTCCAGACCAGTCACAGCTACATAGTGAAACCCTGTCTCAAATATGTCCACAAAAATAATAACAATGAAAAAATCAAATTAAAAATAGTTTTATTCATCAGATTTAGCAATCTCACATCTAGGAACATATTCAGTGAGCTAAAGGTTATCTGCACTTCCCTGTCACTATGAGAGATGACCAAGACACAGAATTAACCTAGGTTTTCATCAACAGATAAGCAGATATGAAACATGTGGTATATACACACAAAGGAATATTATTCATTCATAAATAGGAAATCCTGCCATTTGAAAGAACATAGACGAACATAGATGCTATGTGAAAGAAGCCAGGCACAGAGAAACAAATAGTATTCATTCCCACTCAAAAGTTGGTCCCACAGAAGTCAAGAGCAAAGGATGGTATGGTGTGAGCAAGTGGGGATGGAGAAAGGCTGACTAGTGGTAACAATAATATGTCAAGATAAGAATATATTCTACTGCTGGGTCTCTATAGCCCAAGAGGGTGATTATAGTTAATAATTTATTGAATGTCTCCTTTTTTCCCGTTCTGTTTTTGTTGTTAAACAGGCTCTTAGTCCCCCTGCCTCAGCTTCTCTATGCTGCATTTTAAGTGTGAGCCACACAGTTGTCTTAGACTTTTGAGACAAGGCCTTGTTACACAGCTCATGTTGGCTACTCATTATGTAGCCAAAACTGGCTTTGAACTCAAGACTTTCCCACCTTAATCTCCCAAGTGCTGGGAAAACAGACATGTGCCACTATGTCTAGCCATGCACATCTCCTTACTATCCATGTCCCCTGGCTTCTGCTATGACACAATAACATGTGACAAAACAGTTGTCATCACCCAACGCTGAAGTGTTAGGGAGCATGGGAACATTGTGACTTGCCTGCAGCGAGAGGCTCCACCAGTAGACAGACATCTGTCCTGATTGGTAGTGGGTATGTCTTTGTTGACTACTAGCACCCTGAACAGTGTCGAGGGGACTTTCTCTGGAGCTGACAAAACTCAAGCCACAGGACCCTCTGCAGCTTGAGTTCTCTCTGTAGCTCATTCGTGTGAGCACACTGTTTATAAAATGGACACAAATAATATAGTTTTCACTGATAGTGTATCTTCTAATTTAATTCCTGTTACTGTGATAAAAAAAATCCTAATAAAAATTTGCCCCAATCCAGAGATAGGTCCACCGCAATGAGCTGCATCTTGGGTTTTCAGCACCCACATGGTATATCTCTAGTTCCAGCTGATTCAGTGTCCTTACCTCTTCCGACACCAGGCATGAACATGATACACAGACACACATGCAGACTAAACACCCATACACATAAAATAAACAAAAATCTAAAAAGAAAAGAAAAACTGCCCCCAGTCATGTCCACGGGCCAATCTGATCTAAATTCTTTGAGGCTCTTTGGTGATTCTAGATTATTGCAAGTTGTGGATTAAAAATAACCATCAGGGGCAAATAAAACATCTCAACTCTTGTGCCACCACAGCTGATTTATGAGTGACTGGGAACAGAACCCAGGGCTTCATGCATGCATACTAGACAAGCATGCTTCCAACTGAGCTACACCCCTGACCCTCCCTCTAGTCTGTCTTCTTTTCTTCGCTCTTTCTGTTGCCTGGAAATGGACTAGCCATGAGAATTTCTAGCTAAGTCAGATAAAGATGTGTCAAGAACACCTTGATTTGGGGTTTAATCAGATGCATTAATGCAGCCCACAGATATTTCTGTGGACCTGTTCTTTTTTTCTTTTTAAATTAATTTTTTCATTTATTTTACATACCAACTAGTTTCCCCTTCCTCCACTCTTCCCACTCCCTCCCTCAGATGCTGTCTATCTTCCAATACACTCCTCCATTCAAAAAGGGGCAGACCTTCCATGATAGTCAACACATGTCATATTACATTGAGGCCAGACCAAGCTCCTCCCCTGCCCTGCATCAAGGTCGGACAAGGCATCCCTGCATAGGGCATAGATTCCAAAAAGCCAACTCATGTGCTGGACAGGTCCTGACCACACAGTGACCCCACACACAGACCAAGCTACACAACTGTCATCCACATGCAGAAGGCCTAGGTTGGTCCCATGTAGGCTTCCTAGCTGTTGTGGACTTGGTCTAGAAGACTTTCAGGAGTACTCTGTCTAGTACTGGGACAGAATGAATGTGGTCACCACTGTGCTGTGTCTGGCACCAGAACTGTGCAGGCTGAGGAGAACATAGAAGGTTCAAAAATTATTGGACCAGCAGTGAGTTTGAAAAATGAGATTGAATGAACACCAGATCAAAATGGAGATGTGTCCTGTTGCAAATACACCATGTGGGGTTAATAATAATTTTCTTTTTAAAAAAAAAGTTTTATTATTTATACAGTGTTCTACCTACATACCAAAAGAGGGCACCATATTTCATTATAGATAGTTGTGAGCCACCATGTGGTTGCTGGAAATTGAACTTAGAACCTCTGGAAGAACAGCCAGTGTTCTTAACCTCTGAGCCATCTCTTTAGCCCCTAATAATTATTTTCTTCTTCTCTCACCACATTTTTCTCTTTTCCTCCTCTTTTATTCTTTTGAGATGGGGTCTTACTCTAATCTGTAGCCCAGATTAGAAGAATACAAATAGAGCCATTCTTGCAACAGTTCTGCCTCAACCTCCCAGGTCTAAAATTATAGGCATGTACCATATGTCCTAGTTCATTTTTCTTTCTTCTTTATTTATTCTTCTTTCATATATTATATCCCAACCAGTTTCCCTCTTTCATCTCCTCCCAATTGCCCCCCTCCCCTCCCCTCTTTCCCTGATCTATTTCTCCTGTTTCCCTTCAGAAAAGAGAAGACCTCCCAGGGATATCAACCAAACATGGCCTAACAAGATGCAATAAGACTAGGCAGAAATCCTCATATCAAGACTGGATGAGGCAACCCAGAAGGAGGAAAAGGGTCCCAAGCACAGGCAAAGAGTCAGAGACAACCCCTCCCCTACAAGCTACACAACTCTAACATGTATGCAGAAGACCTAGCTCAGACCCATACAGGCTCTATTGCTGTCACTTCAGTCTCTGTGAGCCCCTATGAGCCCTGCTTAGTTGATTTTGTGGGTCATCTTCTTGTGGTATACTCTGCCCTCTTCCTCTCCTTCTTCAGTGGGGTTCCCAAGCACCACCTAATGTTTGGCTGTGGGTCTCCACATCTGCTCCCATCAGTTGCTAGATGAAACCTCTCTGATGTCTACTGGGTTAGCCTCAGATCTATGAGTATAGCATAGTATCATTAGAAATTAGTCCATTGACTTTTATTTTTTGCCAGTCATGTTTGGTGTTCTGTTCTAGGTTTCTGGGCTATCCAGCCTCTGGTTTCTGATCATCCAGGCCGTATCAAGTATGGACACCCTCTCATGGTGTAGGACTCAAGTTGAACGAGTAATTGACTGGCCACTCCCACAAGTTCTGTGCCACCATTACTCCAGCACATCTTGTAGGTCAAAGGTTTTTTGGCTGGGTTGATGTCCCAGTTCCACTGTTAAGAGCCTTGCTGGGTTATAGAAGATGGTCAGTTTGGGCTCAGTGTCCTCATTACTAGGAGTCTTAACTAAGGTCACCCTCATAGATTCCTGA